>NC_083335.1:121691281-122037531 GCF_963455315.2 Globicephala melas
ATAAAAAATAATGCAGGCAGGTACTTTCTGATGGGAGGGGGCAGAGGCAGAGGGGGACATTGGGGATATATGCTAAAGACTAAGAATGAATAATAAAGATGTATTCTACACCTAATTTGATTCCATTCAGTGTGATGACAAAGAAAGATCCAAGTTTTGATTAAGGAGCTTGGCATCTCCAGGTATCCTTGACATGTGTTTGTCCAATGGGAAGACTTAGGAAAGAAGACCTGGTATCCTGGTATCCTGAGTGCTCAGGTAAAGAATCCTGCTGCCTCCAAATCTGATTCATATGTAATATTAGGTCCTCATCTGGATTAGGGTAGCTAAAATTACTAACTTAATTTTAATACAAAGGCAGACCTCGGAGATATTGCAGGTTCGATTCCAGACCACGGGCAATAAAGGAATATTTCAATATAGCAACTCACACAAATGTTTTGGTCTCCCAGTGCATACAAAAGTTATGTTTAAACTAGACTGTAGTCTATTAAATGTGTAATAGTATTATGTCTAAAAAAAAAAACAATGAACGTACCTTAATATAAAAATACTTTACTGCTTGAAAAAATGCCAGAACAATTACAATCGTAAGAGCGAAGATCACGGATCACGTATCACCATAACAAATGCAAGTGATGAGAAATTTTGAAATATGGCGAGAATTATCAAAATGTGGCACAGAGACGTGAAGTGAGCAAACGGCACCAGCAGACTGACTTAGCACAAACCTTCAATTTGTAAAAAACACAGTATCTGCAAAGTGCGATAAAATGAGGTCTGCCTGTATTCAAAAGTCATGGCTTTGATTCTGAGAACAAATAAGCAATGAAGATTTTTAAGGAAAAGAGTTGAAATCGCAATCATTAGGTTATATTCTATTTAATGAGACTTTTAGATGCGGTGTATTTAATTATGTGAAAATGAACATCGAAAAAAGAAACTTGAAAGGAAATGTGCCAAAAAATATTTGGCACTTATTTTAAGAACTTCAGGAGTCATGAGTGATTGTGTTTTCTGCCTTTTTTTTTTCTTTTCAGCACCCTTCTAAAGTAACGTGTACTGTTTGTCAAAAGAAAATAATAATTTTAAAAATTTACAAAATGTATTTTAAAATTTTGAGTATGCAATTTAAATAATCCATGTCACTATATGAAGGACTAGTTCAACAATGTTACTTGCTCAGCTTTAACAAATATTCCACAACTTTCCAGGACACATAAAAAACTTTGATATTGACCCAAATATCCATATTTAATGAGACAGATACACTTTTCCTTCCAAATATCTATGGCTTATCATTTAACCCACTAGTAACTAATGTGGCTTTCTGGGAACTTGTATAGGACTTAATTTATGTTCACAAAAACTGGCCATAAGAGAAAAAGTGAAATTCAGATAATCACACATATTGAAAACAAACACTTTGTAAGCACTTGGATTAACTGAATTCAACTTAAAACGAAAACGAGCACTTTGACTAAAAGCATATAATTGTATGTATTTAAATCATTATGCACTTATTTGGGTTAAAGGAAGGTGTCATAAGGTCAAATTCAATATGAATATCAAGAAGCATTGTAACAATTCACCATCTCCAAGTATTTTCTCAGTTCCTTCCCTTCTTTCTCAATGAAAACACTGGTGATGAGCTGAGGAATCTTACCTGCATGAGTGTACATCTCACACACACACCACAGGAACTAATGTAAAAGGAAGCAAGAAGTTTTCACCTACCACATGTTCTCTTGGAAAGTTTTATCAGATAAATGGATTGAGCAATTTTTCTAATGATAATTATCTTTTTTCAAATATTTACCATCCAGATATGTTGTTTCTTTATAGCATGGCTTGCTCTGAAAGCCATCACTGATAATTCCAAGATTCTCCAGAGATGATGTAAAATGGAGAAAACAGATGCTAAATATGGCTCCTGCACTTACTATGTGATATTTAAGCTTCTCCAGGGCAAGCATCTCTCTGGTTTATTTTCTGCTGTATCCACAGCAACTAGAGCAGAGCTTGGAATATAGTTCAAGAAAAACGTACTGAATGGACAAATAACTGGAGCTATCCAATAATACTTTCTGCAGTTAGGGAAATGTTCTACATCAGTGCTACCCAAAATGGTAGCCACTACAATTTTCACAAAACTAGAACAAATAATTTTAAAATTTACATGGAAACACAAAAGACCCCAAATAGCCAGCAAAGCAATCTTGAGAAAGAAAAACAGAGCTGGAGGAATCAAGCTCTCTGACCTCAGGCTATACTGCAAAGCTACAGTCATCAAAACAGTATGGTACTGGCACAAAAACAGAAACAGATCAATGAACAGCACAGAAAGCCCAGAATAAATCCACACACTTATGGCCAATTAATATATGACAAAGGAGGTAAGACTACACAATAGAGTAAAGACAGTCTCTTCAATAAGTGGTGCTGGGAAAACGGGACACCTACATGTAAAGAATGAAATTAGAACATACTCTAGAACACTATATACAAAAATAAACTCAAAATAGATTTAACCCAAATGTCGACCAGATACTATAAAGCTCCTGGAGGAAAACATAGGTAGAACACACTTTGAAATAAGTCACAGCAATATTTTTTTGGATCTGTCTCCTACAATAATGGAAATAAAAGCAAAAATAAACAAATGGGACCTAATTAAACTTAAAAGGTTTTGCACAGCAAAGGAAAACAATGACAAAATGAAAAGACAACCTACTGAATGGGAGAAAAGATTTGCAAATGATATGACTGATAAGGGGTTAATAGCCAACATATATAAACACCTCATACAACTCATCATCAAAAAAATAAATAAATAAACAACCGGATTTTAAAATGGGCAGAAAAACTGAATAGACGTTTTTCCAAAGAGGAACTGCAGATGGCCAACAGGCACATGAAAAGATGATCATCAGGGAAGTGCAAATCAAAATTACAATGAGATACCACCTTATACCTGTCAAAATGGCTATGATCAAAAGGAACACAAAATAACAAATGTTGGCGAAGGTGTGGAGAAAAGGGAACCCTCGTACACTGTAAGTGGGAATGTAAAATGGTGCAGCCATTATGGAAAACAGTATGGCGGTTTCTCAAAACTCTAAAAACAGACATAGCATATGACCCAGCAATTTCACTCCTAGATGTAAATATGAAAGAAACAAAACAATAATTTTTTTTTTTTGCAGTACGCGGGCCTCTCACTGTTGTGGCCTCTCCCGTTGCGGAGCACAGGCTCCGGACACACAGGCTCAGCGGCCATGGCTCACGGGTCCAGCCGCTCCGCGGCATGTGGGATCTTCCCAGACCGGGTTCGGCAGGCAGACTCTCAACCACTGCACCACCAGGGAAGCCCCAAAAACACTAATTTGAAAAGATGCATGCACCCCGACATTCATAGCAGCATTATTCACAATAGACAAGATATGGAAGCAACTTAAGTGTCCACCAACAGATGAATGTATACACGCCTGCACATACACACACACAGTGGAATACTACTCAACCATAAAAAAGAATGAAATATTGCCATTTGCAGCAATACAGCTGGACTTGGAGAGCATTATGCTAAGTGAAATAAGTCAGAGAAAGACAAATACTGTATGATATCACTTATATGTGGAATCTAAAAAATAAAACCAACCAGAGAATATAACAAAAAAGAAGCAGACTCACAGAACAAAACAGTGGTTACCAGTGGAGAGAGGGAATGGGGAGGGGTAATAAAGGGATAAGGAATTAAGAGGTACAAACTGTTAGGTATAAAACAAGCTATAAGGATGTACTGTACATGGCAGGGAATATAGCCAATATCTACAATAAGTATAAATGGAGTATAACCTTTAAAAATTGTTAACCACTATATTGTACAACTGTAACTTATATAATATTGTACATCAACTATACTTCAATAAAAAAATAAAAACAAAAAATCCTAATCATAAAAAAGCCAATATGGGGCTTCCCAGGTGGCGCAGTGGTTGAGAGTCCGCCTACTGATGCAGGGGACACGGGTCCGTGCCCCGGTCCGGGAAGATCCCACGTGCCGCGGAGCAGCTGGGCCCGTGAGCCATGGCCACTGAGCCTGCGCGTCCGGAGCCTGTGCTCCGCAACGGGAGAGGCCACAACGGTGAGAGGCCCGCGTACCGCAAAAAAAAAAACCCAAAAAAAACCCAATATGGTAGCCACTAGTCATATGTGGCTATTGAGCCCTTTAAATGCAGCAGATGTAAGTGAGGAACAGTTTTTTAATCAAAGAAAATGTAAATGGCCACATGCAGCTAGTGGTTACCATAATGGCCAGGACATGGCTAGGTGTTTACACTTGGTATTTTTAATACAGGAATGAAATGTTTCTTTTCTCTTCCAGTGACTAGTCTATGTGCATTTAATTATCTCATAGGAACACTTACCAGAAAACGCTAGTAAAGGAAAAACCAAATCTTACTTTAATACGATTCATTAATGGTGTTTGTTACCACACAGAAATTTCGATGAATCTATGTTTCTTTGGTGACATATTTATACTGCCATAGTTAGAAAGATCATCTCACTCCAAGATTATAAATTCTCCCATCCTTCCTTCTAGTACACTTCATGGTTTAATTGTTTATATTTAAATCATTGATCTATTTGGAATTTATCCTTGTGTATGCTCTGGGACATAAGATCATTTTTAATTTTCCCATGTGGTTAGCCAAACATCCCAATACATTATTCAAATTTATCTGTTTCCGTTGATTGATGTGCTAGCTATTGGCGTCCAAAATTCCTAAATGCATTTTGGCCTATATCTGAACTGTCAAATCTGTTCCACTGGTCTGCCTCTGTGTCTTTTTGACAACATCATGTTTTATCATTGAGACTTTATAATATACTACAATTCTACTTTAAAGGCTTTTAATCATCCTCACTGTTCCTATTTTTCAAAAGTTTTCTAGTTATTCTTCTTTGTTAGTTTTTCCATATGTTCTCCTAATTGGTTTTTGTTTCTCTATGTGAAAGTCATTTATTTTTATACATTATTTTGTATCCCACACTGAATTGCCAAACGGCAGGCTAGGAAGACAACACTGCCATTCGTATCACAAGCAAAGGGCTGAACTTAGTCCCCAACCTAGGAAGTGATAATTACAAGACTGACAACCAGTAGATGGCAAAGGATATGAACTGACAGTTCACAGAAGAAATAAGGGAATAAGATGGATTTTGAAGAAGAGAAGGGATGCTTGTTAAAATAATAAAATTATTAAATAAGCAAGTATAAGTACTGTAAGATACTGTTTTCAATCTGTCAGAGGTGGGTGAAGGAAACAAGAGTACATCAAGGGTCCATCAGTTCCTCCAGCAGGATGGCTGTCTTTCTTATTTTACCTGCACCCAACTTCCCAGAGCAACATATGTGATAAACAGCTACACATACATCTCAAGAAGAACATTCTGTGTGCAATTACAAGTGCTTGGAGGCTGGCTTCTCAGCTGTGGACACCTCAGCGCCTTTAGAAGGCAGTTTCTGGGGAAGGAACACCACCTTGAGACCACTTTTGCTGGGACACATCCCATGATCCTATCCCTTGATGCCGTTTCTCTCTCTTTGATGGAGAAAAGAGAACCAAGCCTGCTGCATGTGGAAAATCTGGATGTCTCTTAGCCATTTATCACCTCCAAAGCAACAGCAAATGTTTTCTTGTCTCATTTCTGCCAGTGCATGGAGCTCATAGGAGCAGCTAAGTGTGGCAATAAAGAGGAGAGACCAGGCTGGAAGAAAGGAGACCATTTGAAATTGTGTCGCCATCAGGTAGAGAAGCTGAGTACTTGGGAGAGAGGGGCGGGATGACTGGCAAAAGAGGACCCTGCTTTTGCCCATCCAGAGTGTACACAAATAGTAATAACAACAACAATAAACAGGTAAGATAAACGGGTGGGGGAGCATGATCACGATACCCCCAAGATCTCATGGACGTTGACTGTGGCTTTGATTTGACA
Organism: Globicephala melas; assembly: GCF_963455315.2. Lineage (NCBI taxonomy): Eukaryota > Metazoa > Chordata > Mammalia > Artiodactyla > Delphinidae > Globicephala > Globicephala melas. The sequence goes on from NC_083335.1 coordinate 121,697,285, forward strand.
GAGAAGCCACATTTAAAATGCAGAGACCCAAGCCATAGTAACAAGTTCACCAGACCTGCACTCTCCAATATGGCGGCCAGTCATCCCAAGAGGCAGTGAAGCATGTGAAATGCGGTGAGTCTGAACCGAGGTGGGTTGTAAGGACCAAATGCATACTGATTTCAAAGTCTGTGAAATATCTGCTCAATACACTTTTAATACTGATTACCTGTGGGGAGATGATAATACTTTGGATACACTGGGTTAAGTAAAGTATGCTGTTAAAATCATTGTCACCCATCTTACCTACATTTTTTTAGTATGGCTACTAGAAAATTTAAAATGACACATGTGACTTGTATTACATTTCCACTGGACAGATATCGTATGATATTGCTTATATGCAGAATCAAAAAAAAAAGGATACAACTGAACTTAGTTACAAAACAGAAACAGACTCACAGATGTAGAGAATGAACTTACAGTTAGCAGGGTGAAAGTGTGGGGGGGAGGGATAGACTGGGAGTTTGGGATTGACATGTCCACACTGCTATATTTAAAAAGGATAACCAACAAGGACCTACTATACAGCACAGGGAACTCTGTTCCATATTATGTAACAATCTAAATGGGAAAAGAATTTGAAAAAGAATAGATGCGGGCTTCCCTGGTGGCGCAGTGGTTGGGGGTCCGCCTGCCAATGCAGGGCACACGGGTTCGTGCCCCAGTCCGGGAGGATCCCACATGCTGCGGAGCGGCTGGGCCCGTGAGCCATGGCCGCTGAGCCTGTGCTTCCGGAGCCTGTGCTCCGCAGTGGGAGAGGCCGCAGCAGTGAGAGGCCCGCGTACTGCAAAAAAAAAGAATATACGCGTGTATACATAGAAGTGAGTCACTTTGCTGTACACCTGAAACTAACACAACATTGTTAATCACCTGTAGTCCAATATAAAATAAAAAGTTAAAAAAATAAAATCAATGCCATTTTATTTAATTTTTTTTTTAGTATGGCTACTAGAAAATTTAAGATTACACATATGACCTGCATTACATTTCCATTGGACAGCACCATTCAACGGGACCCACATTGATGAATTCACTTCTCTCTTCAGCTCAGTTACTCCTGGCTATGCCCCAGCAGGCAACTCTGTGTCTCATCTGGGGCAGGAAGATGGTGTGTGTCCCCTTGGGTGTTTGTGGATGCATCCCTAACTGTACCCCCTGAGCACTCCCTCTCCAGTGCGCTTCCTGTGCCGCCCGTGTCTCTCTAAAGCCCTGACTTTGTTCCCTTCATAACAGAAGTGTTCTCCTGAAGTCATTAGATTTATACCTTTCCTGAACCATGTGCTTTACCCCCTTTCCATATATCTCCCTTCTGCTCCCTACTCTGTGTCCAACATGCTTTCACCCATTACAGAACTGTCCCATCTTGGAGTGAGAAAGGAGGTGTTCTAACATCCCTCCTCCCTTTTCTCAGTTCAGAAGACTTGATCTCTCTCAAGACAAACTGATCCCCCCCAGAAAAACTTCCTTCTAAAACCTTTTTCGTGGGAGTGGATGGAACACCTGAAAGATGTTGGGTGCAGGACTGGGATTAAAACCTGGGTTTCTAGAACCTTCTTCTCAAGTCCATTCTACTCCTCATCTACCTCAGGTGTGCGTCTACTTCATAAGAGTGGTGAGGACAGAGCCGTGACCCCTGCTGGGACATCCAGGGCCAAGCTCTGGCAGTCTTCCTGACACTGGCCAACTCTTCAAACAGCTATAAGGCCTTTCCAAACGAGTCGGGGGCACGACTTTGTAAGTAAATTGAATGTTGGTAAGACATCAGCGTTCGTAAAATTCCCAGAATATATTTTAAGCATTTCTCAAAAAAAAACCGTTTTTTCCTGGGAGAGAGAGATTTGGTCACTACCCCGTGACATGTTGCCAGCTTTATACTTTTATCAATGTTGGCCTCACTCCAACCAGATCTTCTTTCCATAAATAAAATTTTATCTGAAACACAGCAGTTATTGTAACATGTTGGCAGAATTGTCGTGGACTATTTTATTTTAAGGAGACTTTAGAATACAATTTTTTACATCTGGTAAACCTACAAATGGTGGGAAATGACAGTTTTTGACATCTCAACGTCTCTATCCACCCATTTGAACCTCTGCTTGGCCAGACACGACCAACGGGAGTGTTTTAATCTCCTGTTGAAATGTAGATCTTAATTTAAATGTTCCATCCAGAAGGGACCTGTCTGAAGTAGAAAATTATTGTGAGACTTTGGTTTCTAAACACCCATCTTTAAAACATAATTAGGGGGCACACATGGCAGAGCTCTGAGGAAGCAGTTACCTGCCAAGGGTATCAGAGCAGACATTCTAAAACTCTGTAAATCACAGTTAAAATCATCAATCACAACACATCTCCTCCTTGTCAGATGTCTTCATCAGCTCAGGCTGTCATAACAAAGTACCACAGACTGCGGGCTTAAACAACAGATATTTGTTTTTCACAGTTCTGGAGACTGGAAGTCCAAGATCATCATGTGGGCAGGTTTAGTTCCCAGTGAGGCACTCTTCCTGGTTTGTACAGCTGCATTCTTGCTGTGTCCTCACGTAGTAGGGAGAGAAAGCACTCTGGTCTCTTCCTCTTCTTATAAGGACACTAATCCCATCACGGGGACCCCACCCTCATGACTTAAAGCTAATTAAATCCCAAAGGTCGCACCTCCAAATACCATTTACTGGGGATTAGGACTTCAACATATGAATCTTGGGGAGGGAGACACAAACATTCAGTCCATAAAACCAGGAAAAGTGAGTGAAGACAGAGCATGTCTTAGTTATTTTTAATTCACTCTTTGGAAGTCTGAATAATGCTCCCCACCCCCGCGACAAATATGCCCATGTCCTTTTCCCCAGAGTCTGAAAATATGTCACCTTACATAGCAAACGGGACTTTGGAGATGGGAGTGAGTTAAAAATCTCAGGATAGGGAGATTTTCCTGGAATGTGCAGGTGGATCTTTATAAAAGGGATGCATAGGGGTCAGAGAAGAGGTCATGGTTGGAATGATTCAGGTCCATGAGCGCAGGAATGCCAGCACATGAGATACACCAACAGTAACAGGTGTATGCAAAACCTTCTAAAGCAAAGGCCTCAACTAGGAATGGAGTGCTCGTTATGGGTAGATGTGGGAAGAACAGAATATAAAGTAGAATTAAGAAGTAAAGGAGAAACTGGTTTTAGGAAGACTGACAGTCTAGATGGACAGCATGGAAAAAGCAAATAGAAGGAAGGTAGTGGTTAAAGAAATTCAGACAGAGGAATTAGTACTTGATGCTGGCAGGTCTTTAAGTGTCAATGATAATCAGTTCTATATCCACTAAATATAAGCATAACACACAGAAACCACATAGCGCAGTATCAGTGTAATTCAAAATAACTGACTGTCCACGCACAGAGAGACGGCACTGCTGGCGTGAGTGCATGCTGTGAAGTTATGATGTGAACCTCCAGGAAAAGCAGGAGTACTGGAAAAGACCTTAGCACCAGATCTGCTGAGAGGCACCTTTTTACCACGAGGGCCTCCTTAGGCTGCACCTCCTGAATATCTGTTTCTCTCCTCTGGAGTGATGTGCCCTTTGGGGTAACTCGGGGGAATCTGATCCTTTTACATCTTGGCATTTCATTCATCAGCAGTGAGGTCTTCAGCAGTTTGTGTCTTGGTCAGAATCCCCGACCTTCTCTACTCCCACGCAAGGCTATTTTTGCTTCCGGCCTTATTCTTAATCATTCTTGCTGTGTCAGAGATTTATTTTTTTATTATTTTTTTAATGTTAATGACCATTATTTACTGGGAAGTTGATCTCTGCAGTATTAAATATCTTTTTTTTAAATTGGAGTATAGTTGCTTTACAATGTTGTGTTTGTTTCAGGTGTACAGCAAAGTGAATCAGATATATATATACGTATCTTTTGTAGATTCTTTTCCCCTATAGGTTATTAAAGAATATTGATTAGAGTTCCCTGTGCTATACAGTAGGTCCTTGTTAGTTATCTGTTTTATATATAGCAGTGTGTATATGTTAATCATACAGAGATTTATACAGTAGAAGGCTAGCAGTTGTTTAATAAGGACTCTTCAAAGGGGGCAGGGGAAAACACTGACTTGCAGTGTTCGCCAGTTTCTGTGGTGTCACTACTCCCACTGTGGCTGATTTCAAGCTACTACTGCGATGTGGCTGAGTGGGGAGATGGGAAGAGATGGACCCCGTTGTTTCGTGGGGACCACCCATAGTAAAGCAATGCCAGGTATCACTGATTGAAATCAAACCACATAGGACCTCTTAGGAAGGCTACCTCTAAACACATGGAAATCTGAGGAGACTCCATCACCTATAGTATAACGGCAAGAAACTTGTAACTGTGAGGTTCTACACTGGGTAGCTCAGTGTACAGCTTGGACACACACACAAAATGCAATGCACACGGCAGAGAACCATGCTGCTGGGTTTCAAATCTGGTAGTGTACACCCACCAGCACTGATGCGCATGAGATTCACAGCTTTTCTCATGCCAAGAAGGAGCTGGCGCTTGTCATCAGACACGTGAAGAGGAGAGGAATGTGGAAATACTGACAGCCTTATAGCAGTCTACTAAAATTAGAGCCACGCTCCAGGCAAAAGACAGATAATTCATGCATCAGAGTCAATCCGACTCAGGTCTCACTCAACAGACCAGGGCATCCATGAACAACAAACAGGCTTGAAACACTTAGACCTTTTATCCTTTAGGGAAAAATCTGGCTTCCAGATAAGCATTTATATGTGTTTTGAAAAGGCAGAAAGTCATGCTTCTATTACTTCAAAGGTATTTTCAGGTGACTTTTAAAAACCTTAAGAACGATGTCAAGGAGTTGGATTATTCCTTCATTTTGTTGGTTTTAGAGATAGTGGTTATTTGGCTAAATATATTTCTATGTGGGGACATTACAACAAACACAAATCAGTGACAGAAAGCAGCCTGGGTGAGTTAAGGGCAGGGAAAATGGTGTTTTTACGAAGTTACCCCGTGCAGTGGAGACGGTGGATTCCGGCGGTTGAGTGCCCCGGCACTTCAGTGCGGTACCTAGACATACACTTGTTTCTTTGCAACGTTAGAAATGTTTTCTTTCCCTCCCAAGCACACACCATTCTTTGTATTCTGTACTGAAGATCAAGAACTAAACACTTTGCTTTTATGTCCCTCCCACGGCGTACTTGTAAATAAAGTTGGTCTCTGGCTATTCTATGTATTGTAATCCTCTGAGTTTAGTTTTCCCAACCATAGAGCCTACAGCTTACCAACATACTGTCAGATGCTGCTGAATGCTTGGAAGCCAGAGCCACTACCTTACTCGGCATGTGGATCTTCTCCTGCCTAAGATAAGTGATTAGGTCTGTAAGCTTTTATAGCAACTTGTTAGACTTTTCTTAGGAAATCACGGTGAATTTTTTTTCCTTGTTCATTTTCAAATAATATGAAATGATGGGAATTAAAAAGTAGAATTTTAGACCTAGGATGTCTTGAAATGAGGTTTTCTTTGTTTGTTTGTTTTTTGCGTTACGCAGGCCTCTCACTGTTGTGGCCTCTCCCGTTGCGGAGCACAGGCTCCGGACGCGCAGGCTCAGCGGCCATGGCTCACGGGCCCAGCCGCTCCGCGGCATGTGGGATCTTCCCGGACCGGGACACGAACCCGTGTCCCCGGCATCGGCAGGCGGCCTCTCAACCACTGCGCCACCAGGGAAGCCCCGAAATGAGGTTTTTAAGACCAAGATACAAATAGGTGTTATAAAGGGTATATAACCAGTGTCTGAAGTCAGGTTTTCTGGAAGAAGGATTCTTGTGCATGTGAATTTTTGAGGGAGAACTCTCAGGGTGAGGGCAGGACAGCAGAAGAGGCAGCGGGTGAGGGAAGCCAAGGTAGACATGGTCCAATGTGGAAGTGATGGTCCCAGGTGGACATGTACTTCAACCGGATCCCACAGGGAGGTCTGGGGCATGACCTGCATCTCACAGTTCGGACCATGATCTTAGTCTGTTGTGCTGCTATCACAGAATACCATAGCCATAGCCTGGGGGGCTTATAAACCAAGATGTTTATTTCTCACAGTTCTGGAGGCTGAAAGTCCAAGATCAAGTCATTGGTAGATTCAGTGTCTGGTGAGAGTTTGCTTCCTGGTTCACAGACAGCATCTTCCCCCTGTGTCCTCACATGGTGGGAGGGGTGAGGGAGCTCTCTGGGGTCTCATCTGTAAAGACACTAATGACATTCATGAAGGATCCACCCTCATGACCAAATCACCTCCCAAAGACTCCACCTCCTAATACCATCCCACTGTCAATTAAGTTTTAGCATATGAATTTGGGGGAACACAAGCATTCAGTCTATAGCATCCACCTTGAGGCAAAAGTACAACCTTCTGTTCCCCAGGTTCAACCTGTCATTGGCTGCAGGCAGCAGGTGTTGGTGGGCTGAGCAAAACCTCCACAATGAGATGATGTTTGAGAAGGATTTTCATAGCAAAGAAAACTGGTTATGATGTATACGAAGGAAGAGTATACAATAGTATACAATCTTACCCAGGCACAAAAATATGGTGAACCCAGAGGAGCCAGAAATACACCAAAGTGTTATTATTGACTGTCTCTGGAAGGCACATGACCGTCATTGTCTGTAATTTTCTGTGTTTCCAATGTTTTCACAGTGGATCTTGTATAGTGAATAAGAACACACACTCAAGATGTGTTCAAAACCTTGCACAACAACACAACTAAGGTCTGACTTACCAACCTTTAGAAAAGGGGTTGGCAAACCATGACCCATGGACCAAATCCTGCCCACTGCCTGCTGTTATAAATAAAGCTTTACTGGGACACAGACATGCCCATTCATTGGTACCATCCATGGCTGCTTTCATGTGGCTGCAGAGCTGAGCGGCCACAAATGAAGGCCATGAGGCCTCGCCAACTCCTGCTTTACATCACGATTCCTCATCTGTAAAATGGGATAACAATCCTTATCTCACAGAATTCCTGAATGGTTTCAAAGAGAAAATGTAAGTCAAGAGCTAACTCTACAGATGGCCAAGAGGCATGTGAAAAGATGCTCAACATCTCTAATTATTAGAGAAATTCAAATCAAAGCTACAACGAGGTACCACCTCACACCGGTCACAATGGCCATCATCAGAAAGTCTACAAATAACAAATCCTGCAGAGGGTGTGGAGAAAAGGGAACCTCCTACACTGTGAGTGGGAATGTAAATTGGTGCAGTCACTGTGGAAAACAGTATGGAGGTTCCTCAAAAAACTAAAAACAGAGCTACTGTATGATCTTGCAATCCCACTCCTGGGCATATATCCAGAAAAGATGAAAACTCTGATTTGAAAAGATACACGCGTCCCTATGTGCATAGCAGCGCTATTCACAATAGCCAAGACATGGAGACAACGTAAATATCCATCAACAGATGAAGGGATAAAGAAGATGTGGTACATATACACATATATATATTATAATAAATATAATCTATATTTGTTTATACACACACACACACGCACACACACACACACAATGGAATATTACTCAGCCATAAAAAAGAAAGAAATATTGCCATCTGCAGCAACATGGAAGGACCTAGAGATTATCACACTAAGTGAAGTAAGCCAGACAGAGAAAGACAAATACCATATGGTATCAATTATACGTGGAATCTAAAATATGACGCAAATGAACTTATTTACAAAACAGAAATAGATTCAATGACACAGAAACAACCTTATGGTCACCAAAGGGGAAATGGGGTGGGGGGGATAAATTAGGAGTTTGGGTTTAACATATACACACCACCATATATCAAATAAACAACAAGATCCTATAGCATAGCACAGGGAACTACATTCAACATCTTGTAATATCCTATAGTGGAAGAGAATCGGAAAAAAGTGTGTGTGTACATATATATATATATATATATACACACACACATATATATACCCAAATAAATATATACACACACACATATATTTATATATGTGTGTGTGTAACTGAATCACTTTGCTGGATATCTGAAACACTGTAAATCAACTATACTTCAATTTAAACCTGCTGCATAAAAAAATTTAAAAATAAATAAAATTCTAAAATTCAAAAAAAAATCCAAACTACACTTCAATTTAAAAAAAGAGCTAACCCTACTTTCCCTGTGTGGTGGTCACATCTATCTCTGCCACTATTTTCTAAGAGAAGCACAGCTAGTCCTAGGGCCCTCTTATTACAAAGAATATAATGACCCCCAGAGAACAACAGTGAATCACCTACATCCCCGTTCATCTCCAGAGGCTTGTGGAACCAGACACACATCTGACTCTCCTCATACAGCACCTTTTCAATCGATTCATGACCCCCATGTACTAAGTGGATTATTTATTTGCATGTGTACCCAAGGTTCCCTCTGGAAACATACAAAGTTGCTTATATAGGTTCATTAAATCTTGATATCATTTTATCTTTCATATAGGACTGATCTGCTCAAGGATTTTTTCATCATTTGTGGACAATGTGGTTTTTAAGGTAAATCCTACCAAGTGATTGTGCTAACAATGTATGAATGTGTTTCTTCTGTATATTGTAAACAGATACAACTTTTTGTGAGCATATTTATGTAGGAATCTTTTGCTAGAAGAAAGAATGTAAAGCACACCAGAATTCACTACTTGCGTTCCTAAAGGGCAGGGGGGAAGGGTGAGCTGTGACAAAGCGAGAGAGAGGCATGGACATATATACACTACCAAACGTAAGGTAGGTAGCTAGTGGGAAGCAGCCGCATAGCACAGAGAGATCAGCTCGGTGCTTTGTGACCGCCTGGAGGGGTGGGATAGGGAGGGTGGGAGGGAGGGAGACACAAGAGGGAAGAGATATGGGAACATATGTATATGTATAACTGATTCACTTTGTTATACAGCAGAAACTAACACACCACTGTAAAGCAATCATACCCCAATAAAGATGTTAAAAGAAAAAAAAAAAAAGAAGGTACAGTATCATGCTTGGGGATTCTATCACATAATGCTGTCCTGGAGAGCAAAGGCCATCTGCAACAGACAGTTTATGCAGCTGTTCCTACTATAATCACTGGTCCCATACATGTAGGCATGAAAATAAAAAAATCAATGTGGCTGAATGAAGTATATTTCCTATGTCTTTACTTTTCACATAAAAATTTCATCTGGGGAACCTTAAGTATGAAACGCAGGTGGTTCTAAAACTATATGAAAAGGTGCCTCTCAATGTTGTTCCCACTTCTGTTCCTCCAACAAGCTGTTATCTTCTCAAATAACTGAGCATCTCAGGAATGGTAAGTTACAATGGCTTAGGATGTACCAGAAGAAGGGCGGACCAGAGTTACGATGCATTCGGACATGGACGGTAGGTCACATTTGGAAACAGGGTGCCCATCTGTAAACCATGACTCCTAGATGCAAGGCACCCCCTCAGAAATGTGTCAGTGAGACAGTCCCTGTATTAAATGAGCATAATATTTTTGTAGAAGATATAAATGTTTTCAGCAAATACCTACAGTACTGGGAATAGGTGATACCTTCAATGAGTTCTATGACCATGACTGGGTATTTCTTATCTTACCAGGTCCTTTACTAGAAAGAGAAGCGGAATACCCCATTCACTCTCTTCTGCTTGATATTACAAATTGTCTACATTAAAAGACTTCAAAATTAGAAAAGTAACCAATAAATAACTGAAGAACTTCTCTCCTTGGTCTAGGGGGAGAGGCTGGGCTTTTGCATCAGCCAACCAGATGTGAGTACCATATTGGACATTGTGTTACCCTCCTGCCCCTGAAGTTAGAGGTGGGGAGAAAACTTAAGACCACAAGCCATACCAGTGAGCTGGGTGAACGGTTTACAGCAGCCTACCGTCCACACACTGAGAATATCTTGGACTCTTCCATGTCTCAGCCACCCACTGGGTGAGTGATGGAGCTGTGGTGCCAGGTTAATGGTGAAAGATGGTATGGACCTGCCACAGCACAGGCATCTCAACTGAACTCAACTCAGCAAATAATTATGGCATATCTATTACGTGCCAAGCTATGAGTTAGACACTGTGGGGTATTCGAAGATGGCCAGACACTGACGATATCCTTAAGATGCTTATGAGGTTGGTGGGCGGGGGGAGCGGAGCGAACCAGGGTTATAAGGAAACCCAGAAAAAGCTTCCAAATGACTATCCTTAAAGTCCGGTGGTGAGTCAATGAGGAACCATCCAGGAAGAGTGTGTATCACAGAGGGAATTGAATAGAGGAGATTTGTAACATAGGTGATCTTGAGGGATGGTGAGGAAACTCAGAGACTAGTAATAAGAGAAAGCTGCTACCACCCTGAAGCTGGAGGGTCAAAGGTGAGGAGCGACGCTGGGGACCCCAGTGGAGGCTACAACCATGGAAGGGGCAGGATTTTGAGTCATGGGGAGATACACCAGAACGGTGAGAAATACACTGGATTCCCCCCTGCTCCCCTCAGCCAACCTCCCGTTGGTGTCATGTAGGAGGAAGCCCGGTGCCATGGATCCTGGGAAACACTGCCTGCAGGGTTCAACCTCCCTATGATGTGCAGGGAAATGCAGAGGAGGGGAGCTGGGGCAAAGAACCCCAAGGCACACAGAGATGCACAGTGACGGACAAATACAGCACGATGGAGATGCAGTCAGAGGAGCTGGACAAAACGCAAAAAAGGCTTCCAGGATTCTAGACTGTGGAGAGCTTTGTGTCCTTTATGACATCAGTGCAGAAATACTTCATATGTTGTAAGGAAATGAGAAGTACCTATAACGTTTTTGCAAAGAAGAGATACAGATGGGCAAAAGGCACATGAAAAGAGGCTCAACGTCACGAATCATTAGAGAAATGCAAATCACCTCACACCTGTCAGAATGGCCATCATCAAAAAGAACACAAATGACAAATGCTGGAGAGGGTGTGGAGAAAAGGGACCCCCCCCGCCCCCTACACTGTTGGTGGGAATGTAAATTGGTACAGCCGCTATGGAAAACAGTAAGGAGGTTCCTCAAAAAAACTAAAAACAGAGCTGCCATGTGGCCCAGCAATTCCTCTCCTGGGTATATATCTGGAAACAAATGAAAACACTAATTAGAAAAGATACCTGAATTCCAGTGCTCATTGCAGCACTATTTACAACAGCCAAGACATGGAAACAACCTAAATGTCCATCAACAGATGAATGGATATAGAAGATGTGATTATATATAAATACATATATACAGTACATATATATATATATGTATATACAGAATGGATTATTACTCAGCTATTAAAAAGAATGAAACTTTGCCTTTTGCAGCAACATGGATGGACTTGGAGGGTATTAGACTAAGTGAAGTAAGTCAGAGAGAGACAGTGTACGATATCACTTATACTTGGAATCTAAAAAATACAACAAACTAGTGGATATAAACGACAACAACAAAAAGCAGCAGACTCACAGATACAGAGAACAAACTAGTGGTTACCAGTGGGGAGAGGGGAGGGAAGAGGGCAAGATAGGGGGAGGGGAATAAAAGGTACAAACTGTTAGGTATAAAATAAGCTACAAGGATATACTGTCCAACACTGGGAATACAGCCAATATTGTGTAATAACTATAAACGGAATATAACCTTTAAAAGTTGTGAATTACTACACTGTACACTTGTAACTTATATATTATTAATACTGTATATACTTCAATTGAATACTGAACTATACTTCAATTAAAAAACCCAAAAACCAAACAAAAACCAAACAAGAAAACAAAAATTGAATACTGAACTATACTTCAATTAAAAAACCCCAAAACCAAACAAAAACCAAACAAGAAAACAAAAAGTACCTATCAATATATTTTATCTGAATCCAGGACCTAGGAAAACAAACATCCAGCACACGTCTTAAGGACCATCTTCAATCGGAGGTAAGTTTACCATCTAAAATGCTTACCACTTGCTTTCCCTGCTCTTGTCTTTGGTCTCAGGTCACTGTCAAATGTCATTCATCCTGATACAGGAAAACCGGATATAGAGCACCCTGGTTGGTTTTATCTGCCATCTGGTCAAGTTACTTAGGTTCTAGGCTGCATCTAGACTGTTGCATTTAGGTCTCTATAATTTTTCCAGCTGGAGGAGATCTATTTTAAGTAACAATCATAATAATTTAGCTTGGTTTCATGCTGTTTTCCTTACCGGCATGACTCAACATGTTCCACGTTATTTCCATCAGCTGAAAAACATCTTGACAAGAAAAACTTGTGTGTATTCTAACTTTCTCTGGAAAGGGCTGGATAGTAAATATTTTTGGCTTTGCAGGACATACAGTCTGTGTTAGAATTACTCAACTGGGCCATTATGGTGTGAAAGCGGCCATAGATGATATATAAAGAAATGAGCATGGCTGTGTTCCAATAAAACTTTATGTACAAAAACAGGCTGCAGGCTACAATTTGATGACCACTCATCTAGATGTTATTAATTAAGTGCCTTACATATGCAGGTGTGTCTGTGTGCAAATATCCATGAGCTAGTCTTACTCTAATAAAAAATAAAAAGGAAAGTAAAGTTGTCCATGTTGACTTTTAATAAAATCACTAGTGTTAAAAGAAGATATTTTCCATGGACTTCCAAGGCTGCCCTTCAAGATTAAATGTCTAATGGGTCATTCTTTAATTCGTTTTGTTGCTTTATAATGTTGATTCTTTACGTTAAACACATACATTTTACAACGATATCAGTCAGTCATAACGATGAGTAACACTATGCTCGTTTTACACACTGGAAACTAAGACTTAAAGAGAGCGACTAATTTAAAAATCCATTGTTATTAAGGGTGAAAATTCGAATCTGGAGTAAGAGCCACAGACTAAACGTTTCTGTGCCTCCTATAAAAATACTCATAAGGCTAATTCTGTGACGCATATTAAGCATTTCATGAGAAAAACAATTTAAGATCTCTTCCCTTACTTCATAATATTTAATAATAAAAGAAGAGATGGAAGCAGATGTAATTCCACTTACAAGTATCCTTAATACGGACAGTGGGACACCAAATGCCAGGACGGATATGTAGGAAATTCATCACTCATTCGGTTTCCACTTTGGGGAAAATTAAGTAGATACCTGAACTCCGGCAGCACTGATTTGACATCCCATCCACGCCAACTCAATTACCTGGCGTTTCTGTTGGAGAATTACGTGCTCAGGAAAGCTGATACGACGAGCTGTGTTTCACCACTTAGCAAGATCCAACACTCAGTTCAATGAGCTGAAATTAACTACCTCTCCCCAGCTGGTGAAGAAGCAAGCTTCCCAGACCATTTCTACAATAGTGAAGTGAATTAATTTGTTTCCACACTGGGAGGAATCTGTCTCTCTACCCACCCAGGGCTTCCTTAAACTGCAACTAGATTCTCTCTCCTCCCTTGACTAGTTTTTAACTTAAAGAAACAATGTAGCTTGAGGGCAAATGGGGGGGGGATGATTTATCCAAGGAAGAGGTGAAAACCAGCACTGCCTCAGATATCGTCGGAATTACTGAACAATTTGCCATCTGGGTGTGGAAGAAGAGGAAAGATGCATTTCTTGGCTTTCAATGATTTAAGAACTTTTTAAAGGAAGTTGCCAAAAGACATTGTAAACGCTCTAATGTGTTCTACTTTAAGAATCTGGGTCATGGAATTGATAAAGGAGATGACAGATTGACATTTCACTTTACACAATTTGAAAACTGATGAGGCATAATTTACTGGGTTGATGTTTAATCAATTTGAAAAAATCAATGGATGCAAGAAAACATAATTATCGAGCTCCTTCTCTCATACTGTTGTGCAAAATATAAAGGTAGGTGCTCCTTATTCTTCTAAGGAGGAGGGATGGGAACGATGTTTTGTACCCAGAGTTTTTGCTTTTTTTAATGTGTATTGTTTCATTTACATCCACAGCAATCTCAGAAGGCTGGTGTCGTGATCCACTTCTTAGAGGAGAGAAACTGGAGAAGAAGCCGCATCGCCACACGGTTGAGTTATGATTGAGAATCCGGCTTGCCTGACTCAAGAACCTGTGTGCTCTGCATGATGTCACGTGGCTTCGTGGTGGAGAGGAAAATGCACGTGTGTGCTTGTGGGAATGTATGCAGAAAGTGCGCACACACACACACATGCACACACATGCATGACCACCAAGCACAAGAGATGGGCAGCTGCACTGGCTGTGGCAGTATTCCCATCTGAGCTGGCTCTCAGAGCGGATGCAGAGGAATCAATACAGAAGCCAGTCACCTAAGTTATGACAAGCGGAATATTAGTATTTGATGGTAGTAACGCACGGCGTCGGGAAACTCAAAGAACATGGAAGCTTTGATCTGACCAGTTTGGCTGGAGCCAAGATCTGTCTTGAGATACAGAGGTTTGAGTCTACAAGGGGACAGGGATTTGAATCTTCAGCATAAAGGACACTGGGCTTTAGATAAACACAGTATTGGGAGGAATTATCAAACTCACATCCTTGAAAGTCTCCTTAAGATCTCATCAGAGTATATTTCAGCCCACCGAAAATTTTACTTTTGTGCAAAATTATCCCTTCATGATGGCATTAGCAGAGAAAGATCCATTCTGTAACGGCTAAATTTTAGAACCTACGAAAGAAAAACTCGTATTTTAGAGAGTGCAGGGGGCTTTGTACTATTTGATGAAAAAGTCTTAGCTAGACCCACATGAAGAAAAATTCCAGTCTAAATATATGGAAACAATTCCAACATGGAAACTAATTGTGGGAGTCACAAGGCTTACAGAAAGTGGAAGAATTGATTCCAAGAGCAAAACAATGGGCTTCTGCCTTAGGAAAAGATTCCATCCTGGAAAGGTCATTCCATCCTCTGTCATCAACTTGCTATAACTGATGTAGGATGAAGACCTACGGCTTAGAGATCAAAAGCTAATTCCGATCTCGTGACTTGAAAAATAGAGTTCTTCTTGAAAAATATGAAGATGCTGAAACCCGTCTTGGCTATCTGATTCTCGAGTGAAGGTGACCTTCAATTAGGAATGCAAAACTCCACTGCCCGAGTGCCATCAGAAAATAAAACAATACAGAAGAAAAAGAATCCCAGGCACTACCACCTGAATAACAGATATGACTGAACAAGGACTGCCGAGCCCACTGTATCCACCCTTTCGACATTTTTACCAAGAGGAAATCTTCAACGAAAAGAAGACTTAAAATTATGACATGCTGAAGGCTGTGACACTAGAAATGACCTTTAGAAAGAATGTATTTTCTCTTTCGCAATCTCTTTAATAATTCAGTCAATGCTACCTCCAGTCCAGAGGATGTTTTAATGTGTGACTTAAATAAGTGCTCGATAATCTGAGTCAAAAATTGGTTGTGAAAATAAAGGCAGGATGAGAAGTATTTAGGAAGACGGTAACACATCACACAAATTTTTATAACTTTAAACTTGTAGGAACTTCTGCATGTTTAGTATGTATTTACAGGCAAGTCTAGACACAACTGGGAGACATTTCTGTTTTTTTCAAGGATGGAAACAGAAACCTACAGATGTTATACTGGCAATTATCTGCATTTAACCTATGTGCCTCAGTAATAAAGCTACAATATAGATTGTTGGTGAAAAGACTTATTAACTGCTTACTAGTTTTCTGATGTTGTCTTATTGAAAAATTTATTTTATTGAAGTATAGTTGATTTACAATGTTGTGTTAGTTTCTGCTGTACAGCAAAGGGATGCAGTTATGCATATATATATTCTTTTTCATTCTGGTTTATCACAGGATATTGAATATAGTTCCCTGTGCTATACAATAGGACCTTGTTGTCTATCCATCCTATATATAGTAGTTTGCATCTGCTAACCCCCAAATCCCACTCCTTCCCTACCCCACTCCCCACCCCCTTGGCAACCACAAGTCTGTTCTCTATGTCTGTGAGTCTGTTTCTCTTTCTTAGATAAACTCATTGTGTCATATTTTAGATTTCACATATAAGTGATATTATATGATATTTGTCTTTCTCTGTCTGACTTGCTGCACTTAGTTTGATCATCTCTAGGTCCATCCATGTTGCTACAAATGGTATTATTTCATTCTTTTTTTATGGCTGAGTAATATTCCGTACCCATTCATCTGTCAAAGGGCATTTGGGTTGTTTCCATGTCTTGGCTGTTGTAAACGGTGCTGCTAAGAACATAGGGGTGCATGTATCTTTTTAAATTATATCAATAATTTTGTCCAGATATATGCCCAGGAGTGGGACTGCTGGATCACATGGCACTGATGTTGTCTTTCTTTGTTTTGTGAATATTGTGAATGGATCCCCAGATTTTGCTTGTCCAACGTTCAAGGTTTTGACAGCCGTATGGGCACATTATTGAAGGTATGTATGACTATATCATCATTCACATGAAGATACTAGGGTCTGAACTTAAGTGCTTGATTCTGAAAGCCAAGCATGCTCTTTTCTCTTTCACCACAACTCCTTTCAACATAACATGCACACTCTCTGTGAATGCTACAGATGCTAAAATGTCCCAGCATAAGTGCTTGACCTTGTAAAAAGGGATGAGCCTGTACCGGGTCCAAGATTTCATCCATGGAGTGGGCTGGGCTTTAGGTGGTCATTATTATTAAATCCTTACAGCCACCCTGTAAGGTGAAACAAGTCAGCAACCTTCCAAGAAACTTGTCTGACTTCAGGTTGGTCTATAAGAGAAGTCCCATTTTGCCTCATACTATGTATTTTGAAAACTTCTGAAAGGTGTGGTCAAGTGCCGTGTAGGTCTTACAGAAAACTGTAGCAATTCGGGGCAAGAGAAGCCGCCTGAAGACCTGAGATGTCTAATACTGAGCTACACGTTGAGTTGATCTCCACTCATGGCTAAACTGATGCCCTAAATTTTTTACGTTTCAATGAGAAAATGTTGTCTCTGGTTCCAGAGTCAGTTAGAGGCCAATGTGTGATTTAATTAAAATATCTTGTATGTCTTTTCCTTTCTTTACATTTCTTGAGAAACAGAATGATAGAACAAGTCACCGCGTACAAGCCTAACTTCCCAGCATCTCTGTCCCCACTTGAGTGTACACACATCTTCAAAGAGAATCTCGTAGAACAAATGTGGAAACAGACATTATCTGACTCCTGGCATGATTTTCTCAAAATTCCCTATGTAGGACTCTTGCCGAAAAGCTTAACCTGAGTCTACTCATGAGAAGGAAGCAACGAGACAAATCCAGGTGGAGAAGCAGTCTACAGAACAGCCATGAACATGGACTCTGCAAGCCGGTCAAGTTTTTAGAAACACACCAAAAATCGCAGAGGGGCAATCTGGATTTATAGAGGGTAAAAAGACATGACAGCCAAGTGCCAAGCATAATTATTAACTGAAGCTTGGGTTTATATATAAGTATATCCAAGTTATTTACGTATATGTGCTCTGTATCATATGTATGAGATTTTTTGATAAATGGAAATTTCAAATTTTAGGTATTATTGTATCCATTTTAAATGTCTTGGATGTGATCATGGTATTATGATTACATCGGAGAATGCCTTTGTTCTTAGGAGATGCACACCAAAGTATTTATCAGTAAAATGTCAGTACGTGCAAACGATTCAGAAGGCTCTGAATATACATACACATATATATATGTATATAACTCATATATGTGCATAATATATGTATTTTATGTATATTTTATATACAGATATACGTATGAGAGGATGCGTAAGCAGAAATAGAAGGGAGAAAGTAAATGTGGGAAAATGGTAAATATTAGTAGCGACTCAAGGAAGTATATGCACGTGTTCATTGTTTTATCACTGCAACTTATCCATAGTTTTGAAGTTTTTCAAAATAAAAATGTGGTGGGGGTAATGAAATGAAGATCTGACACAGAGAAAAGCCTAAGTAAAAGCTAATAAGTGCTTCTCATAGCAGCTGTTCTCTACACTTTGTACTTTGCTTACACCATATGGTCCACATATTTTAATATAACTGCAATTGTTTTCAGAGGTAGCAACGCATTACTCTTCTGTCTTCAATGGTGATTTTTTTTTTTAGCTCTGATGTGGCTTCTGATCTGGGAAACATTTATTCTGAGGCAACGCCTGTGAATATGGCGGGTAATCAAAATGGCAGCAGAACTTGGTAGGGAGAGAAGGGAAAGAGAGTTGGAAAATTAAACCAAGCCTGTGAGTTCTGGTATAATTCAGAGACTCATGGTCATGGGACATTGAACAAGTAATTGGATCCCTGTGCTTCAGTTTCCTTATATGCCTGGTAGTGAGTTGACACAGTGCATGTACAAGTGTGTTACAATGGTTAAGTTCGAGATAAGTAATGGGGCTCCTAAGTGTCATAGAGATGATGGGTAAAACAAACATTAGCAAACTGGGAAATACTGTCTTTGTTAGCGTCTAGACTTTTCTCTTCTTCCAGTTTTATTGAGATATAATTGACATACGGCACCGTGTAAGTTTCAGGTGTATGGCATAATGGTTTGACTTACACGCATCATGAAATGATTATCATCATAAGTTTAGTGAACATCTCTCATCGCATATAAATACAAAATTAAAGAAACATGTTTTTTCCTTGTGATGAAAACTCTTAGGATTTGCTCTCTTCACAACTTTCATATATAACACACAGCAGCATTCATTATATTTACCATGCTGTACATTATATCCCTAGTACTTATTTATCTTTTAAGTGTAAGTTTGTACATCTGAAGCAATTAAACTGATTGTTTTGGGTATGCCATGTGTTGTCTTTTAAAAACAATTTATACCAAAGGAATTTTGAAAATAGTGGGGTAATGACAACACAGACAAATTACACTTGGATTCATGGGTTGGGTCCATTATTTTAAAAGAGTTCCATTAAGTGATTCATCATACATACAAGTGTAGAATTACATACAAGTGTAGAATTACACTTGTATGAACATATGCACTTAGGTTCACAGTGATAAAAGCTTCAAGCATATGTGTGTGGGTTTATCTCTGGGCTTTCTATCCTGTTCCATTGATCTATATTTCTGTTTTAGTGCCAGTGCCACACTGTCTTGATTACTGTAGCTTTGTAGTATGGTCTGATGTCAGGGAGCCTGATTCTTCCAGCTCCATCTTTCGTTCTCAAGATTGCTTTGGCTACTTGGGGTCTTTTGTGTTTCCACACAAATTGTGAAATTTTTTGTTCTAGTTCTGTGAAAAATGCCAGTGGTAGTTTGATAGGGATTACACTGAATCTGTAGATATCTTTGGGTAGTAGAGTCATTTTCACAATGTTGATTCTTCCAATCCAAGAACACGTTATAACTCTCCATCTATTTGTATCATCTTTAATTTCTTTTATCAGTCTCTTATAATTTTCTGCATACATGTCTTTTGCCTCCTTAGGTACGTTTGGAACAAGATAGAAAGCCCAAAGATAAACCCATGCACATATGGTCACCTTATCTTTGATAAAGGAGGCAAGAATATACAGTGGAGAAAAGACAGCCTCTTCAATAAGTGGTGCTGAGAAAATTGGACAGGTACATGTAAAAGAATGAAATTAGAACACTCCCTAACACCGTACACAAAAATAAACTCAAAATAGATTAAAGACCTAAATGTAAGGCCAGAAACTATCAAACTCTTAGAGGAAAACACAGGCAGAACACTCTAGGACATAAAGCACAGCAAGATCCTTTCTGACCCACCTCCTAGAGAAATGGAAAGAAAAACAAAAATAAAGAAATGGGACCTAATGAAACTTCAAAGCTTTTGCACAGCAAAGGAAACCATAAACAAGACGAAAAGACAACCCTCAGAATGGGAGAAAATATTTGCAAATGAAGCAACTGACAAAGGATTAATCTCCAAGATTTACAAGCAGCTCATGCAGCTCAATAACAAAAAAACAAACAACCCAATCCAAAAATGGGCAGAAGACCTAAATAGACATTTCTCCAAAGAAGATATACAGATTGCCAACAAACACATGAAAGAATGCTCAACATCATTAATCATTAGAGAAATGCAAATCAAAACTACAATGAGATATCATCTCACACCGGTCAGAATGGCCATCATCAAAAAATCTAGAAACAATAAATGCTGGAGAGGGTGTGGAGAGAAGGGAACACTGTTGCACTGCTAATGGGAATGTGAATTGATACAGCCACTATGGAGAACAGTATGGAGGTTCCTTAAAAAACTACAAATAGAACTACCATATAACCCAGCAATCCCACTACTGGGCATATACCCTGAGAAAACCAGAATTCAAAAAAAGTCATGTATCAAAATGTTCATTGCAGCTCTATTTACAATAGCCAGGAGATGGAAGCAACCTAAGTGTCCATCATCGGATGAATGGATAAAGATGTGGCACATATATACAAGGGAATATTACTCAGCCATAAAAAGAAATGAAATTGAGATATCTGTAGTGAGGTGGATGGACCTAGAGTCTGTCATACAGAGTGAAGTAAGTCAGAAAGAGAAAAACAAATGCTAACACACATATATATGGAATCTAAGAAAAAAAAAAAAGGTCATGAAGAACCTAGGGGTAAGACAGGAATAAAGACAGACGTACTAGAGAAAGGACTTGAGGATATGGGGAGGGGGAAGGGTAAGCTGTGACAAAGTGAGAGAGTGGCATGGACATACGTACACCACCAAACGTAAAATAAATAGCTAGTGGGAAGCAGCCGCATAGCACAGGAAGATCAGCTGGGTGGTTTGTGACCACCTAGAGGGGTGGGACAGGGAGGGTGGGCCGAGGGAGACGCAAGAGGGAAGAGATATGGGAACGTGTGTATGTGTATAGCTGATTCACTTTGTTATAGAGCAAAAACTAACACACCATTGTAAAGCAATTATACTCCAATAAAGATGTTAAAATAAATTAATTAAAAAAAAAAGCTTCAAGCAATTTCTTAGAAGTTGCCAAGCAGTGGGATATTCATGAAGTGAAGTGGGGTGAAACTGAATAAGAGTAAATAGTGATTCATTAGGGGTAGAATAGTGGATACATTTGGGCAGATGATGAGATTTTACAGAGAAAATAAGTATATGGAAACTGTTTGGGGAATCGGCAGGCTATCCAAGTAAGAACTCTGCAGAAAAATCCCCTTTAGGGTGATAATACCACTTTCATAGTCATTAATTAGTTGCTTTTCTAAGGGTAGTTCTTCCATAATCATCAATAATCCCTCTTGGTTCAAATACCCTTGAACCTTAAGACTTAGCTTTTAGTTTTTTGAAATCAGATTAGAAGACGGGGTTAGCAGACATAAGCTATTAAACAACAAGGACCTACTGTATAACATACAGAACTATACTCAATATCCTACAATAGAGTAGACCATAATGGAAAAGAATAGGAAAAAAAAAAGAATGTGTGTATGTGTGTGTGTGTGTGTGTGTGTGTGTATGTATCTGAGTCACTTTGCTGTACAGCAGAAATTAACACAACATTGTAAATCAACTATACTTCAATTAAAAAAAAGAACAGAAGTACAAAATATAGCCACACTCTTCCCAATATGTAGTTGACTTTGTTATTTTCAAAATCATTTTTCCATACCCATAAATATCTATGAAGCAGAAACAGTATATTTTATTAATTTCTCCTTCTTCCCTATTTTATTTCACCCAATCTGACTTCTGTATGCAATGCTCTCCAAATTCCATGCTTGGTATCTGATTCTATTTTAACCACCCATGTCCAGAGAACCCCCTTCCCGCCATGGCTGGGATGTTACTTTCCCTGAGTGAGATCACATGGACCCACGTGAAGAACTCATAAATAGGCAGCTGACCTGAACATCTCCGGGGCTTTCAACTCACCCACCTACTCTGGGTTTTCCTGAGACTGACGGGGAACCACGGCAGGAAAACCAGGCATAGCACATTCAGGTCAGCAGGGAGAAATTTCTACCAAATCAAGACACTGTCAAAGATGGATGCCCATCAACTGACGAATGGGTGAACACTATGGTGTATCCGTGCAACGGAATATTATTTGGCCATAAAAAGCAATGAAGTACTCATACATACTACCACAGGGATGGACTTTGAAAACATTATTCTGAGTGAAAGAAGTCAATCATAAAAGGACAGAACAGTACGATGCCATTTACATGAAATCTCTCGACTGCGCAAATCCCTATAGACACAGAGAGCAGACCAGTAGTTGCCAAGGGCTGAGGTGCATGGGGAAACTAGCCCCGGAACTGAGGGAGGCACACTGTCTTCTTGGCAGGTCACGAAAACGTTCTAAGATTGATGGCAACGGCGGTGGCATAACTCTGTATATATTCTAGAAGCCATCAGACTCTATACTTTGAATGGGTGAATTGTATGACTAGTGAATTGTATCTCAATAAAGTTGTTACCATAAAAAATATATAGAAAGCAGCCTTTGAGGCAATGTAAGCAGAACACTGAAAGGAGAAATTGGTGATGTTACTCAGTCTCTGATTTTTTATTTCTGAAGCCAATGACTTGATGTGCTAACACCTGCAAGATACACACCTGCAAAGCTTATAAAAGATGTTTATGGTGAGACATAAATGTCCACTGCTCTGCGGGGACTCTGGGTTGTCCGCGCTCTAACTGCTACCCCAAGCAGAGCTGAACAATCCCGTTTATTGTCTCGGACAACTGTACACGAGAAGCAGGGGCACTGCTGCCCCCGGAAAGCTGTCTAACACGGATGGTGTGCGTCTTCCTTGATTTTTCCCATGCTACAAAATGAATCCATTTCACATGCTGAATACGTAAAACAGGAAATTCAGTTTTTTGTCAATGCATTTATTTTTCAGTCTCAATTTATAACGGTTTGCTTAATAAAATTAGTCAATGAAAAGGGATTTTGGTGGGACAAATGTAGACAATAGCAGATTGAGCAACGGTGACAGGCGCAATCTTATTGCAACATTAGTTTTCACAAATTTGAATTAAATGCTCCCAGGACAGCGGAAATACCCTCCTAAAACAAGAGTCCTTGGGAACAAGTTGGAAGAACGCTGTTATAATTGGCACATTTGCCATTTACTTTTGAGTACCTCCATTTCAGTTTCCTTTTCTTTAAAAATGAGTCTGCTTCTGGTGTGCTGACCTCATTTTTAAACTCCAACACACACTCTCTCTCTCTCTCTCTCTCTATATATATATATATGTATATTATATAGTCAAAGGGTCCATTCCTGAGATGAAATAAAATATATATATACATATGCGTTTATATATTATACATGTGTGTATATATTTTCTTATTTCATCTCTCAGGAATGGACCATTTGACCATAAAGCATAGAACAGAAAATTGTATAAAACATGATTTTTTGCTATCAGTAACCATACTCTTCATTTTAGCTGTAGAATTTTGTATCGAAAATTGGATTTATTCACACAGAATCAAAATGAACCCATCAATCGTGCTTCATTTGACCACCATGAATTATACACCCCCTCTATACACACACACACACACACACACACGTTCACGTGTAACTTTTTTTATTGGTCAAAGTTTTTCAGAATCTCTGAATTTTGCCTTCTCTGTGCACATAACTTGCAGACAGCATCTCTTGGGTCTCAGTTTTCTTCTCCCTCCTACTGTCACTCCCCTCCCTCTAGCTGTCTCCTTTGTTTTCTAAGGTTATACAGGAGACTCCTAAACGGTCCTGTTTTGGGGACTTCCCTGGCGGTCCAGTGGTTAAGACTCCGCGCTGCCACTGCAGGGGGCCCGGGTTTGATCCCTGGCCGTGGAACTAAGAGGCCGCGTGCCACGTGCCACAGCCGGAAAAAAAAAAAGAAAGAAAATCAATTGTATTTCTAAATGGTCTAATTTCCAGTCCTGCCTGATGCAGCCCACCCTACCTTCCAGGGTCAAGCAAAGAAGCTCTTCTGAGACACGCACTTCACCGGGTCACGTATTAGCTGAGACACCTTGCTCACTTTCCCGTTCTTTATATCTGAGGACCAACACCCACCCCTGCAACTGGCCAGTTCTACTCCAATTATGTAATCCCAGCCCTCTGAGCACCACTGTCCTGCTCACACTGTTTTCATTTTTCTTGAGCTTTTTCCCCTGCTCCGAGACGTTTTCCCTGGGAGTGGTGGGGTTTCCATCCCTGATCGGGAGTAAAAAAACAAAACAAAACAAACAAAAAAGAACAAATCCCACCTAAATGCAAAGCTTGACTTTCAGCTGTTTCAGGAAGATTTTCCCATCATCCCACCGTCTCCCTCTACAGAAAACTCCATCCTGCATGGCCACCGTGCCCATTAGATATCTGCTCTGTGGTGTTTTACAGTTAGTTGTCTTTCCAGTTGACCTTTGGAAAGGTGAATTTCCATCCTGTCCTATGTGAAAGATCCCCGACCAGTGATGCTTTTCATATGTTATTTGCACTCCTTTTATTCATGCACAGAGTATGTGCTGCGCCCACACCTGTCAATGTGACGGTGTAAACAGAGCTATCCCAGAGCTGAGTAAGAGGAAACGTTCACATAACTTTGGCGTCCTTGCAATGAAAGAAGAAAGCACGTTTGGGCACGAGACTAACATCACATTCAGGGAGGCCTAATTCCTCTGCAATTCCTTATGTGACAAAAGGGGGGTCAAGTACCAAAACAGTGGCCTCATATGACATTTTTTTCTCCGTGTTGCACTGATATGTGAAGGTGTTTTCATTCAGTGCTGCCAGGGATCTTTGGGGAGTATTCCTTTTCTGTGCCTCCGCAGCAAATTTTCTTTTTTGAAAAAAAAAAAAAATTTGTTTGTTTACTTTCGGCTGCGTTGGGTCTTCGTTGCTGCGCGCAGGCTTTCTCTAGTTGCGGCGAGTGGGGGCTACTCTTCCTTGTGGTGCGCGGGCTTCTCGTTACGGTGGCTTCTCTTGCAGAGCATGGGCTCTAGGTGCGTGGGCTTCAGTAGTTGTGGCATGCGGGCTCAGTAGTTGTGGCTCCCGGGCTGTAGAGCGCAGGCTCAGTAGTTGTGGCGCACGGGCTTAGTTGCTCTGCGGCATGTGGGATCTTCCCACACCACGGCTCAAACCCGTGTCCCCTGCATTGGCAGGCAGATTCTTCACCACTGTGCCACCAGGGAAGTCCCCTCCATAGCAAATTAACACAAACTTAGCACCCTGAAAGGACAGCCACGTATTAGCTTGCAGTGTCTGTGGGTGAGATTTCCTGGACTAACGTGGCTCAGCTGGTCCTCTCCTTTGAGTTTCACAAGAATACAAAGTGCAGGCAGGGCTCTGTTCTCTGTGGAAGCTCTTGCTGGGGACGCATTTCCAGACTCATTCGGGCGACGGGAGGAACATAGTTGTACGAATGAGGCTGTTTCCCGGCAGGGTTCTCAGCTTCTAGGTGAGCTGAGAACGGACCGCATAATACAAGATATTGTATTTGGAGGTCAGCTGATTAAATCTTATCTCCATCTGCGAGGTTCCTTCTCAGCAGTGTCTAGGTTAGTATTTAAGTGAATCAAGAGGAAACATGACTCTTGAACACACGTCGTTTTAAGTTATGCAAAGATGGATACAGCTAAACCATCTCCAGAGACTCGAGAAAGCCAAAATTAAACCATGGATGGCATGCGAACAGAAGCCACAACCAAGATGGGGCACATTGATCAGAAGAGTTGGGCCATGCGACCTCAGACTGAGAAGAAATGCACATCGATGGCCGTCTCCTCCAAGCTGGAGGGGGAAATACAGAAAGCAGTTGGAGACCGTGGTTGCACCTGTATCCCCAGCTGTTCAACTCTTCTTGAGGCATATCAAACTTCACGCCATGTGATATGTTCTCTTATCTTCCAGTGTTTTCCTTTGCTTTTCTCTCCACCTGGGCTGTCCTTTCTCTTGAGATGTTCGTGGCGATCCCCAACTCACTCTTCCAAACCGAGGTGGTCCTCCCTTTTCCAAGACCCCTTTGCTGGTCCTCTCTGGGCAGAGTGTGCCACATCATCTGCAGTGTCACCCTGCCAGGAGATCCCCACTGCTTTTACATGTAACGTGCGCTGGCCCTTTGTGCCTGCCTCTCTCCCCTATGTGACTGTAGCTCCCTTCTCTTTATTTCCATATAGATTTTCATTGGTTTTTGAGATACGGGAGTCACTAAATCGATATTTGTAGAATGACGTGTTATTATTATCCATGAGGGAGCAGGCTGGTAATAGATCGTGCTGTTGAACCACAGTGGTGAAGAGCACGTGTAATTATTATGTTGGACCTTCAGTGGTCTCATAATAAACCAAAAGTTTAACCCATTTCTTTAGGGATAAACCATTTCGTGGGTAACAATAGCAGAAAAATACAATTTAATTTAAATATTTATGGTATATTAACGAGCTAAGTCTAAGTAGGCAGAAGAGGAACGCTGGAGAAAGCCACAAGTTGACTCCAGGGGGAAATAAAAACCAGCTTGTGCTCTGCAGAGTTGCAGCTAATTTGCTGTAACAAATACAATCACTTGGTGACAACTCCAGGAACAAAGGATACTGCCACTGGAGTCTTAGACCTTTAAGAGCTGAGGACATTACAATACACTCGACCACGGAGGCTGTGCGGGGAAATCAGATTTTAGAAACTCTCCCTGTAGTCAACTCAGGTCGTTTTGAATCAGGTCTTTGACACAACGAGTATTTTACCCAGAAGAGGTGCTTACCACTGCACAAAAGCATTTTAAGTACCTTCACATCCGCTTTATATATTGGCCTTTGGTCCCCTTTGTACCTGCTTAAAGTATGAGGAGGAAACATCCATGATTTCAGCACTAGAGCAGTCAAGAGCTTGCCTATTCATTAGTTAGTTTAAGGGCTCCACCAACTGTGGGTACCAGGTACGATTACTGTTGAAGGATAAAGATTATATAGGTGCGTGTTTATTTTCTGCCGATGCTATAAGAAATTACAGCAAACTCAGTAGCTTATAGCAAGCCCCACAGCTTTTTTGAAAATTTATTTTATTGAAGTATAGTTGACTTCCAATGTTGTGTTAGTTACTGCTATACAGCAAAGTGACTCAGTTATACATATATACATTCTTGTTCATCTTCTTTCCCATTACGGTTTATCACAGGATACTGAATATAGTTCCTTGTGCTGTACAGTACGACCTTGTCGTTTATCCATCCTATATATAATAGTTTGCATCTGCTAATCCCAAACTCCCAGACCATCCCTCCCCCGCCTTGACAATCACAAGTCTGTTCTCTCTGTGAGTCTGTGTCTGTTTCATAGATATGTTCACTGGTGTCGTATTTTTGATTCTACCTGTGATATCATATGGTATTTTTCTTTCTCTGTTTGGCTTACTTGACTTAGTACGATAATCTCTCTGTCCATCCATGTTGCTGCAAATGGCATTATTTTGTTCCTTTTTATGGCTGAGTAGTATTCCTGTGTGTGTGTGCGCGCGCGCGCGTGCGTGTGTATCGCATTTTCTTTATCCATTCATCTGCCAATGGAGACTTGGGTTGTTTCCATGTCTTGTAAGCCCCATTTCTTATCTCACAGCTCTGTAACCACGAAGGACAGCTGGTTCAACTGGGTTCTCTGCTCTGGGATCGCTGGAGGCTGAAATCAAGGTGGTAGCCAGATCGGCTTCTTATCTGGAGGTTCTGGGGGAAAATTCGTTTTGAAGCTCAGGCAGGTCGTTGGCTAAATGCATGTCCTTGTGTGGAACTGAGGTCGCCCTTTCCTCACTGGCTGTCAGCCTAGAGTTGTTCTCCAGCTCTGGACCCATCCCACCCACCACCCACCCCCATTCCTTGGCTCATAACCCGTGTCCTCCATCTCCAAAGCCAGCCGCTGCTGACCTACCCAGTGTGCTTCATGCTTCAAATCTCCCTGCCTTTTCTTCTTTTCTTCTGCTGCATTTCTCTGAACACAGCCAGGAGCGGTTCTCACTAGACTGAGCTACTCAGACAATCTAGGATAATCAGTCCATCTCAAGGTCCATGGTCTTTCTTTCACCTACAAAGACCTCTTTGCCATAGAATTCATTTGCCAGAGTATGACAAATGGAGTGGCTTAAACAATAGAAATGTGTTGTCTCACAGTCCTAGAGGCTGGAAGTCCAAGTCCAAGGCCTCACTCCTTGGCGTGTAGACGGCCCTCTCCTCCCTGTGTCCTCACACGGTCATCCCTCTGTGTGTGTCTGTGTCCTAATTTCCTCTTGTTATAAGGACACTAGTCCTGTGGGATCAGGACCCACCCTAGTGACCTCATCGTACCTTAGTTCCCTCTCGAAAGACCCCATCTCCAAACACAGTCACATTCTGAGGTCCTGGGGGTGAGAATTTCAACCTGTGAATTTGATGGGCTGTGGGGACACGGTTGAGATGACAATAGCCCATGGAACATAACATACCCAGAGGTCCCATGGATTAAGACGTGGACACTGGCGGCGGTGGGGTAATATCCAGCCTCCCACAGAGCTGAACTCTTGACAACCAGCAAACTATTAGGTATATAGTGAGAGGTAAAACCTAAGTATTCCTGACATGGTTCTGAAAATAACAGTACAAGTTTTCACGGACAGCTTCATGATACACAAGACGACCCTGTGGTTCTGGACCTCCTAACGGAAGGGTGCCCCGACATTTACGTGGGCTAACTTGCCAGTTCGGCACTGGCTCATAATGGAACCGGTCAACTATGACCTTGGATATCTTGATATACATAAAAACCCCTTTGTGTCATTACGTTTAGTTTTAAATAATCTAAGTTTCACGTTATTATTCAGGTTGATACCATCTGGTAAAGAGATCCCTGTGTCCGATACAGCAGCTCTAGCTAGCTGGGACAATTTAAGCTAAAATGGGGATTCGCTACCATTAAAGGCTGAAATTCAGTTCCTCAGAGGTACCCAGCCACCTTTCAAGAGCTCCAGAGCACGTGTGCCCGGTGGCTTTAACCCTGGGCAACAGATATAGAACATTTCCAGCACCACAGTCAGTCCTGTTGGACGGCCCTCGTCTAGACAGTAATATTATGATTTTTTCATGATGTGATTCCCTCAAGGTTATGTAACGTGATTAAGGGTATTACAATCCACATGTTGATATATTAGGGCAATATTTATGATGACTAATTTACACAAAGGAATAATTATCTACTAAATACAGACTAAAGAGACGAAGGCTGCCATCTATGTTGAGGACGCCAGCCAATAAGGAAAGGTAATTGCCGAAGATAGATGTGTCTGTCTCCTGCATCTGGTTCCATGTCCTGACAGATCTCCAGAAACGTCAGGCCGGGTTTCATCACTGATAATGGATTATGCCACGCAGACTCCCAAGCTCTTGGTTTCCAGGTGACTGCTTTCAGACGTGATCTTCCTTGAAAACAAAGTTCAACTAAGAGCTGGCAAGCTGTGAAAATCACCTCCCGATGCAGACACAGGCAGGGCTTTCAATAAAGAGAAAAAAACTTTCCTTCAGAGCACGTTAGCACAGCCTCGGGCTTTTACTATTTACTCGGTGGCCAAGAGCTGCGAACCACCATGGAAGCCCTTCAATTTCATTTATGTACAGACACCTTTAAATGCTTAAATACATTGTTTGTTTGTTTGTTTGAATTCACATACCCAACAGAGGCTTTAGAACAATTTTTAAAGTTGGACACCTCTTTAAAACAAAGGACGTTTTTGTACAAGCCCTGGTGGTAATGTGTGGATTTGCCTTGGATATCCAGACATTTGAATTACTTGAGCATAAACACAGCAGTGGCGCTCGGAGGAGAGGCTGTTTGTATTGATCTATGCAATGTTGGAAGCTTATGGTCTGATAAATATGTGTGCCTGGATGTTTGGTGAACTCACTGCTGGTGTTTATAAAGTATGGGTACCGTCCAAACGTACAGGCGTGTACCTAGCTCTCTGGATGCACTCACCCTACATGCACAAACCTGGGGGAGAGGGATCTTCTGCTCCACCTGAATGGGAAGTCCTGGTCCATCGTGATTCTGCCAGCCTCCCTTACTAGACAAATACAGCACTGAAGCATCTTAGCAAACTCCAAATTCTCTCAACACCAGGAGATCCTTGACTCTACAGACTCAAGCCCAAGTGAGTTACCCCTCTGTTTCCAGAGGTGGAGAACAAAGCTCCAAAATTAGAACTCCAGGACCGCAGATCCTAACACCACTGTCTCTCTGTTGCGTGGTGTTCAGTGAACCATCTAACTACTCTGAGCATCTGACAAAAACTATAGGTACAAACACCTATCACGCAGGGTCCTTGGAAGTACTAGACAGTGAGAATAAAGCACCAAGGATGCCTGCTCAGAACATACTATGACCCACAGCAGGGGTCAAAGGACATTCTCTGTCAAACAGGCTTTGCGGGCCATTCGATTTCTGTTGTCGCGTACTCCGCTCTGCTATTGCAGTGTTGACGCAGCTACAGACATCCCGTCCACAAATAGCTACAGCTGTGTTTGCCTTCTGGGGGGTCCAAAGTGAAGTTCTGTGGTGATCATCTGGAATCAAGACTAGAGCTTCCCTGGTGGTGCAGTGGTTGAGGGTCCGCCTACCGATGCAGGGGACACGGGTTCGTGCCCCGGTCCAGGAAGATCCCACAGGCCGCAGAGCGGCTGGGCCCGTGAGCCATGGCCGCTGAGCCTGCGCGTCCGGAGCCTGTGCTCCGCAATGGGAGAGGCCACAGCAGTGAGAGGCCCGCGTACCGCAAAAAAAAAAAAAAAAAAAAAAAGACTAAATCCTGGAATGTCTTTGGTCCACAGATCACGCGCATTCCTTGTACACACCACACGAAAAGAATCCTTCCAGGCCACGTACGATGATGGTGACTTAGTAACATCCTTGACACGATGACAATAATGACCGGGACAATGCTGACTAAGCTCTTGATACTTGCCAGACGTGTAATCTTCCCAACACGACGAAGGAGATGTAAGAGCATCTCCATTTTACAAGTTCACGAAATGAGAGGGGGACAGAGGTGGTCCGTGGACGTGTTGAGTGGTCAGGTCAAGAGCCCAAGTGCTGAAGCCCTTGCACAACGCTGCGGGTTAGTCAACCCTGGCTCGGACTAAACTGCCCGGTGTGGGGACAGACATCAGGCACAGGAGCGTCGTAACCTCTCATCAAACGTACTTCCTGGTCCTTCACTCACTGCCATGTGATCTTGGACAGGAACTTTACTATCCGGTGTCTCTATTTCTTTACCGTAAAAGTGACAATGAAGTAACAGTATGTACCTCGTAGGGCTAGACGTGAACAAGTTGATTTTTTAAACGCTCATAAAAATCACTGCCCATGGTCGGTGCTTATAAATATTAGCTACTAGAAGGTGGTTGGATGCATGTGTCTGCAGCTTGGTGAGAAGCAAGGACCAGGGATCTAAATTTGGTTGTCAGCCCAGAGAGATGCTATGTAAGGCCATTAGCCTGGGTGATAACTCCTCTGGTAAAGGGGTAAATAGTTTCTCCGTTTGTTAAAAAAAAAAAAAAGAAAAAGAAAAAAATGGAAGAGTGACTCTATGGGAAAAAGGAGAAACATGAGGCTTAAAACCATAAAGCTGGGGCACAGAGAATCAAGCCTTTTCCAGCGGAATGTCTTGTCTGGGAATGGAACGATCTCTCTCCACGGCTACCTCATTTAATGTGTGTGAACCATGGTCCTTCTCCCTAGTATACGGGTTTCCTAAGGCCCCTGTCACAAATTACCGCAAAATCAAGGTGTGGGCAGGGTTGGTTCCTCTTGGCGGCTCTGGGCGAGAATCTGTACCACGTTTCTCCCCCAGCTTCTGGTGGCTGCTGTCCATCTCTGATGGTCCTTGCCTCGTAGGTGCATCAATGCAACCTCTGTCTCCAGCTCCACGTGGCCTTCTCCTCTCTGCCTCTGTATCCAAATCTCCCTCTAATTTCTCTTATGAAGATACGACTCCTTGGACTAAGGACCGACCCTACCCAGTATGATTTCACCTTAATTACATCTGGTGACCCTACTTCCCCAAAAGGATATATTTGCAGGTACCAGAGGTTAGGACTTGAACATTTTGGTTGGGGGGCCGGGGTGGGGGGGACACAATTCAACCAGTGCACCTGGTAATCACCGGCTGAGATCATGTTTCTAGAAAACACGAACAAATGGTATAAACATGAACCCTAAATCTGTAACATCAAGCCCCACTTCATCACCAAGTGAACATTATCACAGCTGGGACTGGAAGGTCTAGTCCTTGGCAGTTAAGTGAAGAAGACAGGCGAGAGCTAAGATGTGGAGTTAGACCTTCTCATACTGGAGGGCCAGGTAGGTGCAGACCCAGCTGCCTGCCTGGCTGGGAGGAAATGGGAGGTGTGGAGAAGAGGATCATTCATCAGTATCACCAAAGAGCACAGGAGGGCAGCCAGTGGACACAGTGCGTGCTGGGCGTTAGCAGGGCCACAGGCAATGGTCCATGTCCAAGACCCAAACTTGGCTGTCATGAGTAAAATGGAAACATCAAGGCAGGACCCCTGTCTTGATGGGTCCAGCATTCTAAGGAAAGCAGAGAGGGCTCGGGCAAAGGTAGTGGTCGCTGGGCTTGCAGCACAGGTGGGGACCCTGTCTTGGGCCAAAAGCCAGTTATCAAAGCAGGAACAGTAGTCACAAAGGATGACAAGACTGAGTTAGAAGGTGACGTCTTTCAAATCTTTCTCCCTAAAGTGGAAACTGAAGAACAAGGTGATGAGAAGGAAAAGTAACGAACAATTGAACATGCAAAGTCAAGGGCAGCCACATGGCAGGGCTAAGTGTTGGAGAGACTGGGGATAAATCTGGCTTTGCAAGTCTTCCTTTTATCACCAAAATACCCTGGGAAAGTCTTCTCTGGAGCTTTCCTGACATTCTGAGAAAGAGTCAGAAGACCATGACCCGCCCTTTGTCTTGGGCCCTTGAATATCAATATCCTGGTGTCAACCTGCAAATCAGTGTGGAAAATAAGGGCACAGCATAAATTCTTGAAAGCAACGCTCTAAAAATAAAATGCAATGGAAACTCATGTTTTAAACATGGACGGCTCTGGCACCACGGCAGCCCTTTGATATAGATGCTTTGCTGTAGGCTGAATTAATTAATTAATTTGCATCAGGCCTCCAAACTCAAAGTGCTTCTTTCTAAACTCATATGCATTTCCACAAACAAGTCTGTGAAACAGGAGGCAAAGTAGGACAGCAAGCCCCGCCTTGTCTAGAATCTGCTAGATGGCTTCAGTGCGGCAATCCATACACCAAATCTTTTGACACAGTGGACTTTAATGCTTCATTGAAACATTTATTTGTCACTGGGAGGGATCCAGAATCCAGTACTGAATACCCCTTGAAGATACTTATTTTACGCTGTGGATACACTTGACGTATGGTGGTGCAGAAATTTCTTTTCGACTTTGTTGTACGACAAATTTGTGGATGTTCAAGGTCATTGTGATTAGTTATCACTGATGAGAATGTGGATTTTTATTCAAAGTTTTATTCTTTATACTACGCCAGACGCTCATGATATGGAGACGAGTATTACCGAAACCCTTATCCTCAAGAGGCTTAAAGACAGAGAGGGGAAACACACTAAGAAGTATTTACACAGTATGGTTTAGACCAGGGATCTGCAGGCTGTGGCCTGCAGGCCACATTCAGCCTGCAACCTGTTTTGTATGGCCTGTAAGGTAAGAATTTTTGAAACTAAAACCTGGTTCTTTGAGAAGATAATGTTGATAAACTTTTAGCCAGCCTCATCAAGAAAAAAAGGGAAAGGGCCCAAATCAATAAAATCAGACATGAACATGGAGAAGTTACAACTGACACCACAGAAATATAAAGGATCATAAGAGACTACTATGAACAACTATATACCAAAAAATGGACAATCTAGAAGAAATGGAAAAATTCTTAGAAAGGTATAATCTCCCAAAACTGAACCAGGAAGAATCAGAAAATATGAACAGACCAATTAACAGTAATGAAATTGAATCAATAATTTATTTTTCATTTTTTTAGCAGCACTGCACAGCTTGCAGGATCTTAGTCCCACCAACCAGGGATTGAAACTGTGCCCCCTGCAGTGGAAGCACAGAGTCCAAACCACTGGACCGCCGGGAAGTCCCAAGAATCAGTAATTTAAAAACTTGCAAGAAACAAAAGTCCAGGACCAGATGGCTTCACAGATGAATTCTACCAAACATTTAAAGAATTAACACCTATCCATCTCAAAGTATTCCAAAAAATTGTACGGCAGGGAACTCTACTGAACTCATTCTATGAGGCCAGCATCAGCCTGATACCAAAACCAGACAATGATATCACAAAAAAAGAAAATTACAAGGCAATATCACTGATAAACATAGATGCAAAAATCCTCAACAAAATATTAGCAAACCAAATCCAACAGTACATTAAAAGAATCATACACCATGATCAAGTGGGATTTATCCCAGGGATGCAAGGATTTTTCTGTATCTCCACACCAATCAATGTGATACACCACATTAATAAACTGAAGAATAACCATATAATCATCTCAATAGATGCAGAAGAAGCTTTTGATTAAATTCAGCATCCATTTACGATAAAAACTCTCCTTCTGGAGAGGGAATATAACTCAACATAATAAAGGACATGTATGACAAACCTACAGCCAGCATCATACTCAACGATGAAAAGCTGGAAGCATTTCCTGTAACATGAGGTACAAGACAAGGATGCCCACTATTGCCACTATTACTCAACATAGTTTTGGAAGTTCTAGCCATAGCAATCAGAGAAGAAAAAGAAATAAAATTAATCCAAATTGGAAAGGAAGAAGTAAAGCTGTCACTGTTTGCAGATGACATGATACTGTACATAGAAAATCCTCAAGATGCTACCAGAAAACTACTAGAACTCATAAATGAATTCAGTAAAGTTGCAGGAGACAAAATTAATGCACAGAAATCTGTTGCATTTCTATAGATTAACAACGAACTATCAGAAAGAGAAACATCACATCAAAAAAAATAATGTACCTAGGAATAAACCTACCTAAGGAGGTAAAAGACTTGTACTTAAAATATTTTTAATAGTTTGAAAAAGACTGAAAGAAAAATAGTTTTGTGACATGTGAAAATTATATGAAACTCTACTCTCACAACACAATCTGCAATCATAATCTGGTATTTACTCAAAGGCGTTGAAAACTTAAGTCCACACACACACACACAAAACTGTACGTGGATGTTTATAGCAAATTTATTCATAATTGCCAAAACATGAAAGCAATCCAGATGTCCTTCAGTAGATGAATGGATAAATTGGAACATCCAGACAATGGAATATTACTCAGCACTAAAAAGAAATGAGCCATCAAGCCATGAAAAGACATGGAGGAATCTAAATGCATAGTATCAGGAAGTGAAAGAAAATCTCAAAAGGCTGCACAATGTATATGATTCCAACTCCATGACATTCTGGAAAAGGCAAAACTATGGAGACAGGGAAAGACCAGTGACTGTCAGGGGCTGGGGGGGAGGGATGAACAGGTGGGGCACAGGAGATTTTTAGGGCAGTGAAACTACTCTGCATGATGTTATAAGGTTGGATACATGTGATCCTACACTTGTCCAAACCCACAGAATAAATGACACCA
The DNA here is from genome assembly GCF_963455315.2 of Globicephala melas. NCBI lineage: Eukaryota > Metazoa > Chordata > Mammalia > Artiodactyla > Delphinidae > Globicephala > Globicephala melas. The sequence goes on from NC_083335.1 coordinate 121,733,001, forward strand.
AGAATGAACCCTAATGTAAACTACGGGCTTTGGGTGATGATGTGTCAATGAAGGTTCATTAATTCTAACAAATGTACCATCTGATGGGAGATGCTGATAATGGGGGAGGCTGTGCACGTGTGACGGCAGGGGGTGTACAAAAAACCTCTACACCTTCCATTCAATTCTGCTGTGAATCTAAACACTCTCTGAAAAGTGGCTATTAAAAAACTGTATGATCGGGGCTTCCCTGGTGGCATGGTGGTTAAGACTCCGCCTGCCAACACAGGGGACATGGGTTCGAGCCCTGGTCTGGGAAGATCCCACATGCCGCGGAGCAACTAAGTCTGTGAGCCACAACTACTGAGCCCGTGTGCCGCCACTACTGAGCCTGCACTCTAGAGCCCATGAGCCACAACCAGTGAGACCACATGCCTCAACTACTGAAGCCTGCACACCTAGAGCCCGTGCTCCACAACAAGAGAAGCCACCGCAATGAGAAGCCCTCACACCACAACAAAGAGTAGCCCCCGCTCACCACAACTAGAGAAAGCCCACACACAGCAACGAAGACCCAACACAGCCAAAAATAAATAAATAAAATACTTATAAAAACAAAACAAAAACTGTATGATCCATCCATATCTCTGCAAATGACCTAATTTCTTTCCTTTTTTATAGCTGAGTAATATTCCATTGTATATATGGACTTACAGACTGTCATACAGAGTGAAGTAAGTCAGAAGGAGAAAAACAAATATCATATATTAATGCATATATGTGGAGTCTAGAAAAATGGTATAGATGATCTGATCTGCAAAGCAGAAATAGAGACACAGACGTAAAGAACAAATGTATGGATACCAAGGAGGAAAGGGGTGGGTGGGATGAATTGGGAGACTGGGATTGACAGATATACATGATCGATACTATGTATAAAATAGATAACTAATGAGAACCTACCGTATAGCACAGGGAACTCTACTCAGTGCTCTGTGGTGACCTAAATGGGAAGGAAATCCAAAAAAGAGGGATATACGTGTACGTATAGCTGATTCACTTTGCTGTACAGTAGAAACACAACACTGTAAAGCAACTGTACGCCAATAAAAATTAAGAGAAAAACTATATGAAACTCAAATATCAGTGTCTGTAAATAAAGTTTAATTGGGATATAATCACAGTGATTCACTTACACATCAGCTGCGGCTGCTTTTGAGCTCCACCGGCAGAGTCAAGCATCTGACACAGAAACCACACGACCTGCAAAGTTAAAGAACTGTAATAGATGTAGTACACCTGCAGATGTCTCTCTGTCAACTTGCACACCTAAGTACAAGTCACTGGTCCAACTGTCTCTAGAACAGATCTGTCTGTTAGGAAGGCTCACACCAGAGACTTAAAAAAAAAAAATGAGTAAGTTCCTTATGCCAAATGGTAATGAAAATGTTTCAAGGAAGCTGAAAGGCACACCTACGTTCCCCTCTTGGAGGCGTGAGCAGTTAAAAGGCATCCAACTGGATGTCAAGCACTGCAGCATCTGCTTGTCCACAAGGCAGGACCAAGACGTGCAACCCGACTGCAGAGAAACATACTGGGCTTCTCCATGGTCCAATGCAGAAAAAATATATTGAACCACAAATAATGGATGACTAGATTCTCTACGCTGCTCCCAAAGATGACGAATGATGGTTTGATTCCCCAGTGGGAGTTACTTATGGGTGCAAAGCTAATCAGGGCCTCAGGACCAGGGCCTCGCTGCCTGCTCCTTGCTCAGGTGGCCAAATTTCTTTCTAGATGAGAAATGCATGTGCCAAGAAGCATAAAGCGCACAGGTGTGAAAGGGACCTTGCTACACTGGCTCTCTTGGAGGAAATCCTCGGGGGGCCCAGCTCAGTCCTCCACGTGTCCTTGACTTTGGGTGCAAGTGCTTACGTGGCTCTGTAGTAAGGGGCTGGCAGGCACCATCAAGGGGGAGGCATTTCCTTCTGGAACTTTGACAAAAACAGTAATGACCTTAATTTGACATTTATAAACCACAGCAACTGGCTACCAATGGCTTAGTCACGGAAGTCAGCTCGGCAGAGGTCAACTAAATGGACCACACCAAACGGACATGTTTTGGAGACAGAAGGGATGCTGCTTCGCCCAAAATTTGTGTATCCTTACATCCAGGGCGAACGTCTTTGCAAAGGAGAGGCACGTTTTAGAACACAACACAACTTCAGCAGGTAGTTACTGCAATTGGCTGGGAGGAGAAAGCAAGGAATTGGAAGCAAATGCTTTCTACTTAAAAAAAAAAAAAAAAAATCCAGCCCCTCCCAAATGCCCTTGTATCATATTGAGACGAGGTGAAATTTATATTTTGATTATGTGAATGCTCCCCAAAATGGGATGCCACTGTTATCCATAAGCTACAAAAGCTCTGTCTTATCTCCCTTACTGAACAGGCAAAGCAAAAGTCCAAATGTGATTTTGGTTCATGTATTTTTCTTTAATGACAAAGGCAAAATGGGGGGAAGTGTGTGTGGTAATAATGTAGCAGCCTCCTGCGGAGTTTCTGCCACGCGGGAGGCCTGTGGTTCACAGGCAGCCTTCCTCTCTCTCTTTCCCTGCAGCAGTTCTTCCTGCTATGCTGTCCGTCTCCCTGCCCACTCTGTGCTTTCGTCCCTGCTGGGTTCCTGCAGCTCCTCTGCGTACGTACGGTCATTGCTTTACTCAGGAGCCACACAAACGGTATACCCTGCGCTAGTGGGTAAAGCAGTTACGTTCCTAATCACATAAAACGAATGAGCTCAGGAAACAGACTCGATAATTTCTTGTTAAGAGCAAGCATCCCTTTGAAAAAGACCATAACATGTCTCCAGTTTTGTATGCCAAATGGGTCTCTGAATGAGTCTAACCCATTTAGCTATTTTTCTAAAAGTGACAGGTAATGCTTCTCCAAATAATTCAGTTTATGGGGGGTGGGGAAAGAAACTTAAGTCATCTGAACAAGTGTATCAGGTATCAAGCATATGCCTTCAGACCTGCTGGAATGTTCACATCCAAAGCATATTCTTGTTCTCTTGGAAGGAGACCTGGAGATGTGTTATTCATTCAGTCAGTTTTAGCATTGTTCACCTGCAAGGTTGAAATCAATTTTTCATCCTTTGTGTAAGTTGTATTAAGTTTCTCCTCCAAATACCAAATATGTTTCAACAAGCCTTGCACAATGAAATCATAATACCTATAAATCCTCTTCTCTAAGGAGGTACTGGGATTTCACCTGCTCTTCAGTTTAAGATTTGCGGGCCATCTCCATTAGAGATGAGTTACTCTAAATAGGACCCAGGCAGTTCATCCGTTGCCATTACACAGGAGTCAGCTATATACCGTGCTGGCCTGCAGAAGTGCAGATCTTCATACTGACAACTAAACTCTGCTAAATCTACTCTGCAGATTGTTGATGCCGTATGTGTTCCTCAGTGCACAGAGCCACCTGTAATGTTTTCAAGGGTTTCATTAATACCACCTTGGAATATCTGTCTGAATGTCAGAGACAGGAAATCAGAACACTATGAGAAGACCCATTTCTACAGGCACACGTGGGTAGGAGGTAATACTTCATTCCTACAGCGAACATTCCAATTGCTTTCTCTGGAATTTATGCTTTATTTGCTGGTGAGGAAATGCCTCTTTAACTATATTTAAATGGAGGCTGCATGAATATTTAAAATGATGGTACCAGCCAAAGGAACATTTTCCTTATGGAATGAGCAACAGAGAAATTCTCCACTCTACTTTCTCGGTAGGGTGGCAAAAGCCGTAAGCCCCTTCTCTTGAAACGCTGGTATTCAACATGCTAGTTGTTAAAATAAATAGATGGGGAATAAATAGCCTAATCCTAGTTTTTTATACGACTGCACTAAAGAGACTATTAGATAGACCCACCAAATACAGAAAGCTATCACCTAAACACTGAAACAAATTTAGCAGAATAACCACGATGATGACCAGCCTACCTAAACACTGAAACAAATTTAGCAGAATAACCACGATGATGACCAGCCTACTCCTGGAATTTTTATGTGCTGCATCCTCACAGCCCCCATGCCAAAGGACTGCAACAATTATCTCTGCTTTGCAGATAAGGAACTGAGCCATAGAGATGTCAAATAATTGCTTGGAATTCAAACATAAGTAAGGCAAGGAAATGGGTTATGAACCCAGGTGTGCCTAGTGGGCATGAACTCCTAACCATACCCCAAACTGTAGAGCATGACAATATTACGGATTTCATAAAAATAACTGTGGCAAACATTTAATAAGTACCTGCTGTATACAAAAACACAGGGGAAAAGATTGTGCATCTATGAGCAAGACAGAAACCCTCCCCTTTTTTTTTTGCTTTTTAATATTTATTTATTTGGTTGTGCTGGGTCTTAGTTGTGGCAGGCGGGCTCCTCAGCTGCAGCACATGGGCTTCTTAGTTGTGGCATGCGAACTCTTAGTTGCGGCATGCATGTGGGATCCAATTCCCCGACCAGGGATCAAACCCGGGCCCCCTGCATTGGGAGCGTGGAGTCTTAACCCCTGCGCCACCAAGGAAGTCCCAAGACAGAACCCCTTTGAAAGCTTATGATGCATGGGAGAGAGAAATGAAATCAAATACTTGTAGAATACAAGTTTGGTCAATAAGAAAATACATGTAATTTAACTAGGATATACATTCTCTAAGGATTACCTTTAACTATTTTTTGTGTTTGTTTTAAATGAGACTATCATAATCCTGCATCTATAATATCAATGAAATTTTTATACTTCTATTTCACTGTATATAAAGTTTAATTACAAAGGGCTCTTTAAATTCATAGGTGACAAATCTTATCCTAACTTACAATTCCTCTCTCTTGTATTAAGATCTGGGATTAAAGCCATTACAAAAACAAAACAAAAGCAAAACCAAAAAAAAACCTCTCCAGAATCGGTCAGCATCTCTCTTGGGTACTTTTCTGAAGTTTACACAGCTGCCAATCAACTCTACTAATAGATATTTTAGCATCAGAAAGAAAACTGGACAAAGAGTCCGAAGATGGGGAAAAATACTTAATTTACTGCTTGTAGTATTTTAATAAAAATATTACTTGACTCCCATTTGATCGATCTGCAAACAGAAATTATAGTATCTTAGCCTTTAGTTCACAGGATACACATAATCAAAGGCAGCATTTGTGAAAGTAACCTGCTAATTATAGACAAATTGACACATGAAATTAACCATCACACTGAGGATGAAGCTTTTATTTCACACACCTGTGTGTCCCCTTACGGGGAGCCTACAACCTGGAAAAAAACAACTGGCCAACAAACGTTTTCTGAATCAGTGAATACATTTCAGCATTCTCCTTCTCTAAGAAGTTTGCTTCTGATGCTTCAAGATTTTTCTCCAACGCGAAAGCACTGTACCTACCTCACGCTGAATCTTAATATATTGTAGTTATTCCTGCCCTGCCACTAGGTTCATCCGTACTGTTGTTTTAGATTCCATATATATGTGTTAGCATACGGTATTTGTTTTTCTCTTTCTGACTTACTTCACTCTGTATGACAGACTCTAGGTCCATCCACCTCACTACAAATAACTCAATTTTGTTTCTTTTTATGGCTGAGTAATATTCCATTGTATATATGTGCCACATCTTGTTTATCCATTCATCTGTCGATGGACATTTAGGTTGTTTCCACATCCTGGCTATCGTAAATAGTGTCGCAATGAACATTGCGGTACACGTATCTTTTTGAATTATGTTTTAAAGACGCAGACATAGAGAACGGACTTGAGGACATGGGGTGGGGGGGAAGGGTAAGCTGGGACGACGTGAGAGAGTGGCATGGACATAGATACACTACCAAATGTAAAACAGACAGCTAGTGGGAAGCAGCCGCATAGCACAGGGAGATCAGCTCGGTGCTTTGTGACCACCTAGAGGGGTGGGATAGGGAGGGTGGGAGGGAGATGCAAGACGGAGGGGATATGGGGATACATGTATACGTATAGCTGATTCACTTTGCTATAGAGCAGAAACTAACACACCATTGTAAAGCAACTATACTCCAATAAAGATATAAAAAAACAAAAATACAATTTAAAAAATCACGGAAAAAAATATAAATTGTAGTTAGTCATCACTTCACTCCCATTTCTTGCTTGTTTGTCAGTCTCAACTTGTACATCAATTTTACTGACAACGTCTTGCAGACAGAAATTAGAGCCATGACATTCACATCCAGTAAGGGAACCCACGGAAAGACGTGGTACCCAGTGAAGGCTGCACCGATGTTGATGCTGACGCTGATGCTGGCAGTGATGCCGCTGGTTATGACGAGATGGATGAGGCTGACCACCACCAAGCAGTCACCCTACATTCAAAACCAAAGCTGACGGGCTTCCCTGGTGGTGCAGTGGTTGGGAGTCCACCTGCCGATGCAGGGGACACGGGTTCGTGCCCCGGTCCGGGAAGATCCCACATGCCGCGGAGCGGCTGGGCCCGTGAGCCACGGCCGCTGAGCCTGCGCGTCCGGAGCCTGTGCTCCGCAACGGGAGAGCCCACAACAGTGAGAGGCCCGCGTACCGCAAAAAAAAAAAACCCAAAGCTGAGCTCACCGACTGGCTGACTTCTTTACCAGAGATGGGCTCGCCTATTGAGGTGTGTTTCTAAGCATGGTGTGGGGAAAGTCATCATGACCAGTTCCAATTTTCTCAATTTCTGGAACAACAAGAGTTGGACTGTTTGATCACCATCAGATGGTGTCCTGGTTGGAGCTTAAGCACCACATAGAAAAAGCCACCTAAGCATTGCCATACACGTCTGGAACTAGTGTATAAAAGGAGATTCAAACACTGTAGTTTTAAAAATGTCATTTATGTCGCTGGCCTCCACGGTGTGACGTATTGATAACTAGTATTTTTATTCGTCCTGCTCTTTCGTCTTTAGTCAGGAACTGAGTTAGGAGAGTTAGTGGTCCTACAGTAACGGTGGTAAAATATGGATATTATAATTTAAACTGACTTCTTGCTGCTCATATGACACTAAATCCTGTAGCTACATATTTAACCATTAATTGGTACACAGAGGTTCAATGATTGCACAATGACAAGCTTCTACCCCACTGCTCCTGATTTTTTAAAACACAGAATTAAATGGAGAAATCTTTAGGGTGGATAACCACTGAAGGATGTAATAGTAGGTCAGAAACAGATTAAACGTCATTAGAACCAAATGTTACTAGAGGCAAAATCCTTCACGATGATGGAATAATTTTAGAAAAACAAACCCGGTAGTATGCACTCGTTTGAGATTAAAGGTATGAATGGGTAAGTGTAGGGATTTGTGACCAATATAACCAGCACTGTTACAAATTTACAGGAGGTAACAAGTTAGTTTCAAAAATTGCAAGGTTGAGTGTGAATCTGGGGAAGAATGTAATTATTAGCTATTCTGCAAAATATACTATCTCTGCAAATAAAACACAATGTTACTCACGTTCTATCTTTAGTCCTCCATGTCTGCACTTGCTATGGGGTAATGATTACTGAAGGCTGGCTTGACTTATCTTTCACCCCCTCATTTAAGTCTGACCCATCTTCTCCTCTTCCTTCACTTTCGCTTCCTGCTTTGTTCCATCTGTAAGGTGGAAGGACCCTTCACATAAGAGAGGCTGCAGGTTCTATTACACAGAGGGATGCCCCATCTGAGTACCTCAGATTTCTTCAACTGGAAAATAAACCTTTTCTTCTGTTTTCTAAAGTAACTGAGGAGTTTTCCAGAAAACCCCATGGATAAGGCAATGCCTGACGGCTTGTGGTGAAAAACTGAAACAGGAAAAAAAGTTTGTTTGCGTTTTTCCGTAAGATGTTTCGGAAAAGTCCAAACGAACTTTTTGGCCAACTCAATATATAGGATGGATAAACAACAAGGTCCTACTGTATAGCACAGGCAACTATATTCAATATCCTGTGATAACCAGCATGGAAAAGAATATGAAAAAGAATATATATGTGTATAACTGAATCACTTTACAGCAGAAATTAAGACAACATTGTAAATCAACTATACTTCATTAAAATAAATTTCAAAAAAAGATCTGTTCCATCATATTTCTCTGTCTCAATCCCCATGACCCCCTTGCTCTGGTACAATTCTGGGGTTTGTCCTCTAGGACCACGACAGGTGGCTGTACAGATTCATCTTCACCCTGTCTTACCCTGAATCGCTCATTTTCAGCCTTTACGATCAGGCCCAACACAGCCACTCACACCCAGCTTCTTAAGAGCATGCTCTGCTTGCAGCCTTAACATCTAGTCCCCACTTCTGTTAAACCAAAGGAGACCGCCGTTCTTTCTCTCCCTACACATGGCGTGCACCCCCGTCAGCCCCAGAATCTCTGACAGACTTACTTCTCTGGCATGTAATGTGCCACCCTCTGCTTCTCTTGTATCTAACAAGTCTTCAACTTCGTAGAAGTCCAGCTCAAGAATTTCACATCAGCGTGGCCAGTTAAGACCCGACTGAACCAACAAGTGTCCAGATAACAAGAATAAATGCCAATGAACTACCTGAAGTTAGACAAGGATAAATATAAGCACGCTGATTCTGGAGAGGAGTTGGCACTTGGAATAAACAAACCCCAAGATGGGATTTCCATTCTTGCAAATTTTAGCCTAAGAGCATGTCACAATGAACACGTCAGCTAAAATTCTGATAGAAAGCCCACCACTGTTCTGGTCAAAAGAAATAGGAGAATATTCTAATTTCATTCTTAGAACATTCTCTAACACCATATACAAGAATAAACTCAAAATGGATTAAAGACCTAAAAGTAAGACCGGATACTATAAAACTCCTAGAGGAAAACATAGGCAGGACACTTTTTGACATAAATTGCAGCAGTGTTTTTTTGGATCCGTGTCCTAAAGTAAAGGAAATAAAAGCAAAAATAAACAAGTGGGACTTAAACTTAAAAGCTTTTGCACAGCAAAGGAAACCATGGATAAAATGAACAGACAACTTACTCAATGTGAGAAAAAGTTTGGAAATGATATGACTGATAAGTGATTCAACATATATAAACAGCTCACACAACTCAACATCAAAATAACAAACAACCCAATTAAAAAATGGGTGGGGGCTTCCCTGGTGGCACAGTGGTTGGGAGTCCGCCTGCCGATGCAGGGGACGCGGGTTCGTGCCCCGGGCTGGGAGGATCCCACGTGCCGCGGAGTGGCTGGGCCCGTGGGCCATGGCCGCTGAACCTGCGCATCTGGAGACTGTGCTCCGCAACGGGAGAGGCCACAGCGGTGAGAGGCCCGTGTACCACAAAAAAAAAAAAAAAAAAAAAAAATGGGGGGAAGACCTGAAAAGACATTTTTTGAAAGAGGACATGCAGATGGCCAACAGGCACATGAAAAGATGCACAACATCACTAATCATCAGGAAAATGCAAGTGAAAACCACAATCAGATATCATCTCACACCTGTCAGAATGGTTATCATCAAAAAGAACACAAATAACAAATGTTGGTGAGGGTGTGGAGAAAAGGGAACCCTCGTACACTCTTGCCAGGGATGTAAACTGATGCAACCACTATGGAGAACAGTATGGAGGTTTCTCAAAAAACTAAAAATGGAACCACCATATGACCCAGCAATCCCATTACTGGGTATGTATATCTGAAAAAAACAAAAGCACAAATTCTAAAAGATACATGCACCCCAAAGTTCATAACAGCACTATTTACGATTTATATATATAACACAGTGGAATATCACTCAGCCATAAAAAGACTGAAAATTTCCACTTGCAGCAACATGGATGGACATGGAAGATATTATGCTAAGTGAAATAAGTCAGACAGAGAAACAAATACTGTATCACTTATATGTGGAATCTAAAAAATGCAACAAACTATTAAATGTTAACAGAAAAGAAGCAGACTTACAGATACAGGGAACAAACTATTGGTTACCAGTGGGGAGAGGGAAGGAGGGAGGGGCAAGATAGGGGGAGGGGAGTAAGAGGTACAAACCATTAGGTATAAAATAAGCTAAGAGGGTATATTGTATTGCACTCAGAATATGCCAATATTTTATAATAACTTTAAGTGAAGTAAAAATTTTAAAAACCGTGAATCACTATATTGTACACCAGCAACTTACAGAATATTGTACAACAAGTATACTTCAAAAATAGTGTAGGGAAAAACAGAAATAGGAGAATGAAACTTTGAGGTAGTGGAACAAGCTCAAATTCTACATGCTGTTCCAAGCCTTCCTTCAAAATTCTGCTTGCCTCTCTAAAATTCACACCCCAGGACTGCACTGCTCTTTAGCACACAGCCCTTGCCATTCTGTGGTTATGCAACTTCCTAAGCGTGTCTTCTCCTTTCTCAAAGAGGTTGTGTGTCAACCTAAGGAGGACAAGATAACACCTTGTTTCATTCTTTTTCTACTACATAACATCCTCTATCTGCTGCATTCTCTGTAAGTATGTACTGATACACATCAGAGGCTTTACCCTACCCTGGAACTAGACAATTATTACATCACCAATTCATAATGTAACTAAAGAGTACACAGCTCATTTAAAAAAAAAAAAATACCACAACAATGTCTACAAAACTTTCAGGATCGGAGGCAAGTTAAAACATTTGTTAAAACCATAAACGTTTTTTAAAATGGATAACCTGCATATTTGAGACCAAAAGTAAAATTTTCTGGATGGGAAACCATGAAGCCTTGTAAACATATGTAGAGTCCTTTCCTCTGAAGTCTATGTGGCCCCTGAAACTTTGGGAAAAGCAGAGACAGCACACATGGAAACTTCACCTTTGAGTTACAACTGAATCTAGTCGCCTTGTTAAAATGCAGGCTTTTTCAACTCTCTCATAATCTTGGAACCAAGCTGTATTTTTCCATGAACTTATCGTGACTCATGGGGATCAACTGAATGTGCCTGTGTGGTCCATATAAAACCAAACGACCCCTCGGAAAGAGGGGCTCACACGTCTAGTGTTCCAGGCAGAACTGAGAATCACAATTCATCATTTTACCAGCAAACACAAAGGCCAGGTGGATATTTATGGAGGCTAAAACTCTGTAAGGAGTTCTAAGGTTAGTTTCATGCTTTGGATTTATTTTTCCTGTAAAGAGCGCACGCTGGTGTGTGTTTTGGTATTCATTCACGATAGCCCTGTGCTAGAACATTTTCCTAAGTCTTTATTGTTCTCTCTCGTTTCTTTCTCAGTGATCTTACACAACCCTCTGCAATACGACTTACGCCTCTGAGTTTATTATTAATGACGCTAAGAAGGTGCTTTGCATCTTCACATTAAGCTGTTTTCCATTGTGGACTGTATTTATAAGCCTTGATCTCTGAAGGTTCTCAAAGACAGGAGACCTTGTTTTGCAATTTTATATTTCAAGATATTTACCCCAAGTGCCTGATATAGTTGAACCATCAACCTATTCATCAACCGCAACATTCCTTTTTTTCAAATATCAAATAATTTCCTTTAAACGTCATTCATGTTTTTAATGGAGGGCCATTGTTACTGTAGGTCAGATTCTAGGGAAAATTTAGCAAGTCTATAATTTATAAAGGAAGAAAGAAAAAAGAAATCCACTGCTCACAATTAAAAACAACAAAAAAGTGCCTTTCAATAAAAAGCTGGAAGCATTTAACACATATATATGGAATTTAAGAAAAAAAAATGTCATGAAGAACCTAGGGGTAAGGCAGGAATAAAGACGCAGACCTACTAGAGAACGGACTTGAGGTTATGGGGAGGGGGAAGGGTGAGCTGTGACAGGGCCGAGAGAGAGTCATGGACATATACACACTAACAAAGGTAGTAAGGTAGATAGCTAGTGGGAAGCAGCCGCATGGCACAGGGATATTGGCTCGGTGCTTTGTGACAGCCTGGAGGGGTGGGATAGGGAGGGTGGAAGGGAGAGAGACGCAAGAGGGAAGACATATGGGAACATATGTATATGTATAACTGATTCACTTTGTTATAAAGCAGAAACTAACACACCATTGTAAAGCAATTATACCCCAATAAAGATGTTAAAAACAAAAAAAAAAGCTGGAAGCATTATGTTTTCCCAATTGCTCTTGCGTCCTTCCATGGTCATCACATTACCGTGATGAGTCTTGGAAATGAATAACTACCTGTATTATACTATCCTTTTATTTTAGGGATGGACAATATCCTCAAGCTAACTGGTTTTCTTGGACTTTGATTATCTGCCACCATAAGCAAAGAGCTCTGCCTTGCTTAGAGCAAAGGCTCAGCATCAGACCCCCATCTCTGTACAGAAGACCCGGTTCTCCAACATGATTGGCAGCTGTACTATATCTGGGCATCGAGTCCTGTCTGCTCTCTCTGTACAGTGAAACATGCACCCCTGTCTCCAAATCTGCTGTACACTGCATGTTTGTGTTTTTCCAAAACTCATGTTGAAATCTAACCCTCAATGAGATGGTATTAGGAGGTGGGGTCTTCGGGGGTGATAAGGTCATGAGGGTGGAGCCCATATGAATGGGATTAGTGTCTTCATAAAAGAAACCCCAGAGAGCTCCCTCACCCCTTCCAGCACATGAGGACACGGTGAGAAGACAGCTGTCTGTGAACCAGGAGAAGGGATCTCACCAGACACTGAACCTGCCTTAGTCTTGACCTTGGATTTCCAACCTCCAGAACTGAGAAAAATACTTGTATGTCTTTTATAACCCACCCAGCCTATGGTATTTTGTTAGAGCAGCTCGAAAGGACTAAGACAGAACCTGATGCCATTTCCACTGCTTATCCACAGATGATTACAACCAGACACCCTGTCCTCCCTGCAAGCACTGAAGGCCCTCACCCTGTGTGGGCAAGGATGGATTTTTGGAGATCAACACCGGTTGCTCACCTGGGTTCTATATGCTCCCCAATCACTGCAATTTGATCTGATTACAGGAAACTTGCATTGACAATACCGCTTCCTAATCTCTCTTTCCCTCCCTCTCTCTCTCTCTCCCTTTCTCTCTCTCTCTCTCTAGCGTGCGCGCGCACACACACACACACACACACACACACACACACACACACACAGTCTAGGGGAAACAGCAAGGGTATCCCCTTTTGTTTAATCTCCTGTCTGTCTATAGGGCAGACCTCCCATGAACATTTCCACACAAAGCTCCTCTTGGCTTGCTGGTTCTTCCCCCTGGCAGGAGGAAACTCTTTTAAGCAGCATGTACTTCATAGAACAATGCTGTTCACTGGCCAACTCATGTGGTTAGTCCTTGATGATAACACCTCTCATGAATGAAGACATGCCAGATGCTACACTAAATATTTTACGTGTTTAACCCTATTGGTTCGTAACATCCATATTGTGGGCATTTCTATCTTTTTTTTCCTCTCATTTTACAGTTGAATGCATTGAGTTTTAGAGAGGATAAATGGCTATCTCAAAATGATACAGCTAAAAAATTGAGCTGGTATCTGACATTTGTGTTCTAAATGGTCCTGCATCCCTCTCACCTAGAGAGTCCCTGCGACTTAAACCTGTGATATTCTGATTAACAAGTTAAGCTGTTCACTGACAAGGATATTTTGATTATTTCTGAAAAAAAGAATACCTTTTATGGGCACAGTCATTGCAGTTTTATGCTACCCAGTGTACATATCTAAATAATTCAGGAAAGATCCCAGGTGAATTGTGAAATTCCCTCCCTTTGTTTTTATTTCAGTCATTCTTTGAGCGTACCACTGCAAGGCTTTGCATGTACTTCAATGAGACGCTATAGATCAACTCACTCAAGCTTCCTATATTGTGTACTTTCCAGAAAATGGTATTTTCCCCATCTTCGTAAATCTAAATGAAGCCTCCTTTTGAACTTTAGTAATTCTTTCTTAATTGACCATCGTTGGTTAATAAATTCACTGTTTGAGAAGAGTGGATAGTTCAGTAATATTCAAAACATTCTCAAATCATCATTATGAAGCAATGATGTTGGTGTTATCTTTATGGCAAAAACAGTTATGTGTCCATGGCAACACTACACCGCCTCTTACACTAGATTTTGAATGTTGATTTATATGGAAGAGAAAATCGTATTATGTTTATTTTTTCATTTCACGTTGAATTCATCTTTTGACTAGTCACCATTTAATGTGATCCACATAAACTCATTTTTCTCCCACAGGCATATAATATTAACAAGACTGACTACTAAAAATGTATAATACCGTACAGCCAATTTTGTATTTTCTAGTTATGCTATTCTCATAAAAATTTTCTTATACTAGGTCAACGTAAACTATCGATTGGACTCTTTGTTGAACTATATGTAGAAATTTACACTGTTTTCATATTTTTAACTTTCCCTTAGAAGTTATTTATCTTATGAAATTAGACACTGCTAATACATTTTATTGACTCCATTTAAATTTACCCAGAGAAGAATGCATTTACCTATAAACTTACTCTCTTTGAAGATGGAAAAATACAGAGGTACTATACTGAATGGGATTTAGGAATCATATTGCACTGAAAATAAGTATCAGCTAAGCTTTCACTTTTGAAGTGAAAATGTTCCTTAAGGTTTAGAGTTTCAAAAATATCCCAAATTTTAGAGTGGAGAGAGTTTTTGAGGGAAAGAAGAACTGTGAGAAAAACCCTGAAAACATTTTAAACAGAAATACTTTCAATATTACCTAATGTTTCTACCCAATAATAAAGGAGTAAACATTTTTAATCTTATGTCAAGAGTTTGGGGATGACCTTTTATGGAAATATGCAGCCATTGGTATACCCTTGAAGCAATGTACTTGTTTAATAGAGTTAAATGAGATATACAATGAAACAAGCAAAAGATGGCTTGTAGGGATTCTTGTGGCTCAAATTCTGAGCGAGGCATCGCCAGGGTCAACTCTGCTAAAGAACTAAAGCGTTTGCAGGACACCACTTCCGCACCTTGCGCTGAGTAGCATCACTTTATTATATCATATCCAATCCAGACAGCAGAGACGGTGCAAGAGCATTATATGCAATTTAAGGTCACAAGAGTTTGCCCACATCCCGCTGCTCTGCTGCTTCTTAACACCTACATACGTGGCACTGATTAGTTCCCTGAAAACACTGAAATACCGTTTTTCTCCTTTGTAAAGTACACGTATCACTGGATAAAATATATGTGAAAATAATATTTTTGGTGAACCGTACTCTACGTTTTGCATACCCAAAACCTGGGTCAACGGTGCAGTGAACAGGAAGAAACATCCCTGACTCTTTGAGAAAAAAATCTCTAGAGGGAGGGTAAGCTCATGTCTGATCAACAACGTCTTAGACACCAAGCAAAGCTCCAGTCCAAGTCTACTCCTGAGGAATGAAGCAATGAGCACCGAATTTCCCCAGAAGACCTTCCCTATGTCTCCACTGTCACCAGGAATAAGGCAGGAGCTCATGCAGTGAACAGCTGTGGTACCTGGCAGCTCACCTCACAGCGTTATGGGAAATGCTCACACTTAACCCTATTCGTACCCCAAAAGGAGCTGTTGTTATTGAGACCCTGTGAAGGATCCCCTCAGGCAGCAGGAACTGTCTTGTCTTACAGTATGTACGTGAGTGAGTCTCTGCACAAGCTTCAGAGGACCTCCAGGAACCCTAAGCACTAAGGAAGAGCTGTTTAGCATGACAGTGAAGAGCTGCCCCATAGAAACCAAGAACTGTAGGCTGCTCTCCTTAAGAGCAACACGGGGGAAATGGCATCCCGGAGTTCGGTTTTGGTCAGAAAAAGACACTTCGAGACGTTTTGTGAGAAAGCAAGTTTGCTGTTAAAAGGGTAAGATGGAGCCCCAAACTCGGCTCCTATCGACATGTATAAATGCGCTATCGACCACAAATTTATCAAAAACCTTAACTTCGCTGCAATCTTTCTTGCCTGGCTGGAACATCTCCTATCATGAGGAACTGCATGTGAAAACAGACAACTTTTGGGGCCGGCGTACCAACACGATATCCTTCCCGTTTGGTAAAGGCAATTATAGAGGGTATGACTTCCCTATCCTCACATGACACATTATCCCAAAATGTAGTGGCTTGAGACAACTCACGTGGATCATCTCACAGCTTCTGTGGTCAGGAATCTCGGCCCAGCCTAGCTGGGTCTTCTGACCACAATCATCTGAAGGCTGGACGAGGGAAGGACCCACTTTCCAGCTCATGCAGCTGTGGGTAGGATTCAACTCTTCTCCGTTTCTCAGACTGAGGGCCGCAGTTCTTTTACGACTGTCGGGCAGAGGTTTCCTTCAGTTCCCTGACTCACGGGCTTCGCACACATGTCAATATGTATCATCAAAGTCTTCAAGCCAAGAAAACAACAGAAGTAGCCTACTACCAAGGCGGACGTCACATACTACTTTTATGACCTCATCACCTCTGAGTATCCTATTCATTAGAAGGAAGTCTTCAGGCCCCATGCACACACAAAGGGGAGGAATTACACAAGGGCATGAACACCAAGGAGGTGGGGATCGCCAGAGCCATCCTAGAAGCAGCGCACAGACCCGCCCCATGGGACTGACAAGAGTATTCGAACAGATAATCAATGGAAAACACTTAGCACCGCGTAGATAACAATCAATGCATTAATGCTCTATGCGGGACCCACATCCTTTGCATTGAGTTCTTTCTCAGTGTTTCGGATGGGGTTCTAAGCAAAGTTACAAGAAAATATATTGGGAAGTCATTTCCAATACTTACTTCATCCCCTCAAATGGAATAATACTCACCATGGCAATCAGATTTTCTTACATCTATTTATAAAGTGTTGGCTTAAAAGGATAACAGAATGAAATAAAGCAAAAAACAAATTCTATGTCTGTTTAGCTCACAGGAATGATAAATCCAAACAGTGTACACTTAGAGATAAATTCCAGTAATGGATGACAGACAAGCATATCTACTATACAGTTGTTTACTGCATGTAATTTTAAACTGGAGTCATCATTAGGATTTCAAAAGGTTTATAAGAAAGTACATGGTCACAGCAGAAAATACTGAAATGGTTCATGATGCAAACAGAAGTCTGCAACATCAAGAAAAACACATCTTGCTTTTTTAACAGCTTTATGCCACTGTAATTCTGAGACCATACAATTCACCCACATAAAGTAATGTACCTCTAGTGGTGGTTTTCAGTGTATTCACAGACGTCTGCTACCATTATCAGAATCAATTTTAGTCAATTTACATTTTAACATACAACCCCCTAGCCATTTTGTCTAGGCGTTAACATACATTTTTATAACCTGAATTTGCACTTAATATGTAGTGAACATTCCCCATGTCCATAAATATTCTTCAGGTGCATGCTTCATAACAGCTACACAGTCGCTGAAGAAAAAAATCTTATTTCTCTTGACGGTCTACGTTCTGCCAGACACTTCTTTGAGTAACGGATTTTGTCATTTCATTTTCACAATAATCTTATGAAGTGCTTACTATTCTTTACAGAGAACTCAGGATCACAGAGAAGGTTAAGGTTCTTGGCTACAGTTGTCAACATGGTGAGTAGAGGAGAGATGTTCTCACCGAAGTGATTTGACTCCACTTTCTTCACACGATATAGTATCACATGGGTGGCTAAGCCAATGGTGTTGAAAATTTAATTGGTTTCAAATTTTGAGATATTTTAACTGTATCAGCTGCCTGATGGTGCATAAAAACCTACCCCCCCAAATGAGCAACTGAAGCAATAATTTATCTCATAGATTCTGTAGGTCAAAAATCTCAGAGTACCTTAACTGGGTCTTCTGGCTTAGGAATTCCTACGAGGCTGCAATTAAATGTCACCTGGGGCTGGGGTCTTATCAAAGACTAGATGGGAAGGATCCACTTTCAAGCTTGCTGACATAGTATCAGCAGGGTTTAGGTCCTCACGGGCTGTGGGACAGATGTGGCATTTCTTCTACATGTGACCTTCTCCACGGGACAGCTCCAAATATTGCAGCTGGCTTCCCTCAGGGCAAGCAAAGCAGACATGATGCCCAAGATGGAATCCTAGTCTCAGAAGTTACCTCCCATTATTTTGCTGTATTCTTGGTATTAGAAGAAGTGACTTGACGTAGCCGAAACTGAAGGTAGGTGACAAGGTGAGGGTAGGAATATTAGGAGGTGGGGATCATCTGGGGCCATCTTGGATGACGCCTATCACAACAGCTAATGCACATTTGTAAATACACACATACATATACACACACACACACACATGTGCACATGTGATTATTAAGGAACAGAAGCAGCCAGCTAAGGGGGGTGTGTGTGTGTGATTAAGATGCATTGACAAAATGACTACAGAGGGCAGAGAGGTAGCCTCTGCACATTCACTTAATCCCCTTTCTTAATGCCACTCAAATTTTTATTTCCATATCCATCTCTTATCCACATAGCCCATATACCCCAACAGAGCATGAACCTACTCACACCATGGCTGTGGTGTGCCTCAGCTTGAAGCTATCAGCACATGGAGGGCACATGACCCAAATGGTCCAATCAGAGCTTATCTTGGGACTCTAGCTTCTTAGGCATAGATAGGAGCACTTCCTCTCTTCTGTGGACACAGTGGTGTTTGGTGTGATGGCTGGATTGCAACAGCCATTTGGTACTATAAAACAGAGCAGCCTGAGAATGAAGCCAACCCTCAGAGCAAGACAAAGCCAAAGGGGTCTCAACAAAAATGGAACACAAGCTTCTGGATAAGCCAGCCTTGAAAACTGCACTACAACTGAATTCAAGTTCTATGTAACAATACATCAATACGTCAATCTTTTTGAAAGCCAGTTTGAGTAATTTTTCAATATAAATTGAAAAATTTGCCGTCCAAAATCATCTAAATAAAGAATAATGTCTACAGAAGCCGTCTGCTACAATTCACACAACTAAAATGTTGGGTGAGCTGAGCCACTGACAAAAAGACGCAGAGAGAGAACTCCTCTATTCTAGGTTGGGACGTCACTTAGCACTAATGTGTACTTATAAAGCACTAGTTAAATCACCACCAATTATTTCTTGGGACCCAGCTTCCGTGCCCATCAAGGCTTAGGGGACCTGGGAGGAAACATTCAGGGGGTGTGGGAGTGAATTCGCTACTTCCTGCAGGTCTCAGAAATGCCTAGAAGCAAGAGATAAGGTTATACTGAAACAGGACCACGTGAAATCAGAGTGGGGGAAACGCAGCTTTTCTAAGAGACACTTTGATGCCTATGGAATAAGTATTCAACGTGCAAAGGGCAACTCCATTCTCAACCTTATGAGACCAAAAATAGTCATCTTTATCTCCTTTCTCCCTCTCACATTCTTCAGTTAAGGTCAAAACTTACCCGTAAACTGACCACTTCTCACCACCTCTCCATCCCAACCTGGTCCTAGCCTCCATCAAATCTTCCCCAGTTTACTGCGGTCACCTCCCTAACAAGGGTCCCTGCATTGACCTGCCACCTGACAGTCTATTCCCAACTCAGCGGCAGGTTAATTCTTTTAAAACGTAAGTCCATAATGAATCATTAATTTCATTAAATCCCTTGAATGGCCTCCATCTCGCTCAAACTACAAGTTAAATTCCTCACGACGGCGTTGAAAGCCCTACTTGGCGTGGAATCCTGGTACTTTTCCAATCTTGTCTCCACCTGCTGACTTCGCTCCTCCTATTCAGCTGTAATATCCCCTGTGCTGTTTACTAAACACACTAACTACACGCTCGCTCTCTGCACTTGAGCTTGGGGTCCTTTTACCTGAAATGCCAGCCCCCAGGTATCTGCGTGATTTCCTCACGGGATCCGTGTGATAAACCGTGCCCTCACAGGGCTGGTCACGGGGTTATTCTGGATGCGTATCACAAGTTCTGTATAGTGGCACCTATAAATCTTTATAGTTATAAGTCCACGATATGGCTGTGGGATTATGAAGGCTCCCCCTGAACATGGGACAGATATACTCTATATTATTTTATGGTTTTGAGAAAAAATTTTATATTGAAGTACAGTTGATTTAAAATGTGTTAGTTCCAGGTGTACAGCAAAGTGATTTGGTTATACACATATGTGTACATATATGTATATATACGTATATGTATATGTATATATATCTTTCAGATTCTCATCCCTTACAGGTTATTATGAAATATTGAGTATAGTTCCCTGTGCTACACAGCAGGCCCTTGTTCATTATCTAGTTTATATACAATAGTGTGTATAATGTTTACTTGAAATATGAAGAAATATTTCGGACATGCAAAATACACATCAGCTTGTTTTGTATGAAAGATTCACTAACATTGTAAACTGAGCTGGAAAGCTTTTGCCCTTGTTACATTTCTAAAAAATTGATTAAAAATAAGGGTTTGCTCTTTATACATCTTCTGACAAGATTCACCTGTAAAACAGGGCATGGTGCTTCTTAGAAGGGGTAGAGTCTGTTTCTGACGGCTAATTCAACACAATGTTGTTCCTGGTCACCATGACCAAGGTAGTCAGGGACTTGTCTCTATTTCTAGAACATCATGGGAAGTAAAGAGAGAAAGAGGCGTACTACAGCTGGAAGAAGTCATATTCTACAGTTCAGTGAGCAGTATCACATTTGCAGTTCGACAGCGTGCAATATACTGAGTTACCCACGAGACAGGTGGATTGGAGGACCAAAGTTAGCCACAACTGTTGGCCCGCGGGGATGTCTTCTGAATAGTCCCTGTTTGTCCTAAGAGGTCAGTTCTCTAGACCAGAGTTTCCTTGGAGTAAAAATGGGTATTTGGACAGAACTCCACTTCCCAATTGATGCCTGTTATCCTAACACAATTCTAAATAGCATCCACTTTCACTCTCAAAATCATCCTCCTTTGTTTGATCAGCTACATATTATACGGGTACCTTAGAACTGGACAGCTTCTAGAGTTCTCTTCATATGCAAATATGAGAAATTATCTTTAATACTCCTTCCAACTAACTTCATGTGTGCAGTAAAAGATTTCACATTGTATAAATCATTAATGATTAACAAACACCATTAGCTTCCTCTTCAGGAAGTTTCAGGCAGTGGATTACAAAGTGATTGAAATTTCATGTGTAAAATTTCTACATTAAGTAGGTTTGAAGTGATTTTATAATTGTATAATTTATAATTTTAACTTTCTACAAAAATTGTGTTCAGTAAATAGGACACTTATTTATTGCATATCATTTTACAGAAGATGAAAGGTAAAAATATTAAAATGTCTGGCACCAGACAAGAAGACTGATAATCTATTCTTTTTTTTTTCTTTAGATTTTTTTTGATGTGGACCATTTTTAAAAGTCTTTATTGAATTTGTTACAATATTGCTTCTGCTTTATGTTTTGGATTTTTGGCCACACTGCGAGGTGTGTGGGATCGTAGCTCCCCAACCAGGGATCAAACCCGCACCCACTGCGCTGGAAGGCAAAGTCTTAACCACTAGACCTCCAGGGAAGTCCCAAGAGTGATAACCTATTCTTGATTCTAAAAGCACTACATTGCTTCTGAAACCAAAGAGACCATGACAAAAATGACTTCCTTTGTAAAATCATGTTGAACTCCCTGAATAAGACTAATACAGTAGCAAACAAATGATCACTTTTGAATATTTTCCTGAAACATACCAAAAGAAAGTCTCCTCATCTTCCTAACTTTGAGAGAAATAACCATGCAGCTAAAGGAGGTTCTTCTACCCAAATTTTCTCTTTTCCCTGCATTCTCTTTCACTCCTTGGCCTTCCCTAATGGAACCCATTTCAAATATGCATCTGGGGACTTCCCTGGTGGTCCACTGGTTAAGACTCCATGCTGCCAATGCAGGGGGCCCAGGTTTGAACCCTGGTCAGGGAACTAGGTGCCACATGCCGCAACTAAGAGTTCACAGGCCGCAACTAAGGAGCCCGCGTGCCACAACTCAGGAGCCTGCAAAACTAAATAAATAAATATTCTAAATAAATAAAATACGCATCTGTTATTTTAAAATATTAGTGTTGTCATTCCTGGGGTCACGAAGTGACAGGTAACAGGAAGACAAAAGATTTGTTTGCGGGGAGCCTGAACCAAGATGGTGGAGGAGAAGGACGTGCTCTCACGCCCTCTTGAGAGAACACCAGAATCACAACCAGCTGCTGGACAGTCATCAACAGGAAGACACTGGAACTCACCAGAAAAGATACCCCACATCCAAAGACAAAGGAGAAGCCACAATGAGACGGTAGGAGGGGCGCAATCACAGCAAAATCAAATCCCGTAACTGCTGGGTGGGTGACTCACAAACTGGAGAACAAACACTTACACCACAGAAGTCCACCAACTGGAGTGAAGGTCCTGAGCCCCACGTCAGGCTTCCCAACCTGGGGGTCCAGCAACAGGAGGAGGAGTTCCTAGAGAATCAGACTTTGAAGGCTAGTGGAAATTGACTGCAGGACTTTGACAGGACTGGGGGAAAGAGAGACTCCACTCTTGGAGGGCACACACAAGGTAGTGTGCGCATCGGGACCCAGGGGAAGGAGCAGTGACCCCATAGGAGACTGAACCAGACCTACCTGCTAGTGTTGGAGGGTCTCCTGCAGAGGAGGGGGGTGGCTGTGTCTCACCAAGGGACAAGGACACTGGCAGCAGAAGTTCTGGGAAGTACTCCTTGGCGTGAGCCCTCCCAGAGTCTGTCACTAGCCCCACCAAAGAGCCCAGATAGGCTCCACTGTTGGGTTGCCTCAGGCCAAACAACCAACAGGGAGGGAACCCAGCCCCATCCATCAACAGTCAAGTGGATTAAAGTTTTACTGAGCTCTGCCCACCAGAGCAACACCCAGCTCTACCCACCACCAGTCCCTCCCATCAAGCCTCTTAGATAGCCTCATCCACCAGAGGGCAGAGAACAGAAGCAAGAAGAACTACAATCCTGCAGCCTGTGGAACAAAAACCACATTCACAGAAAGATAGACAAGATGAAAAGGCAGAGGGCTATGTACCAGATGAAGGAACAAGATAAAACCCCAGAAAAACAAGTAAATGAAGTGGAGATAGGCAACCTTCCAGAAAAAGAATTCAGAATAATGACAGTGAAAATGATCCAGGACCTCAGAAAAACAATGGAGGCAAAGATTGAGAAGATGCAAGAAATGTTTAACAAAGACCTAGAAGAATTAAACAACAAACACACACAGATGAATAATACAATAACTGAAATGAAAACTACACTAGAAGGAATCAATAGCAGAATAACTGAGGCAGAAGAACGGATAAGTGACCTGGAAGACAGAATGGTGGAATTCACTGCTGCAGAACAGAATAAAGAAAAAAGAATGAAAATAAATGAAGACAGCCTAAGAGACCTCTGGGACAACATTAAACGCAACAACATTCGCAATATAGGGGTCCCAGAAGGAGAAGAGAGAGAGAAAGGACCCGAAAAAATATTTGAAGAGATTATAGTCAAAAACTTCCCTAACGTAGGAAAGGAAATAGCCATCCAAGTCCAGGAAATGCAGCGAGTCCCAGGCAGGATCAACCCAAGGAGAAACATGCCGAGACACATAGTAATCAAATTGGCAAAAAGTAAAGACAGAGAAAAATTATTGAAAGCAGCAAGGGAAAAATGACAAATAACATACAAGGGAACTCCCATAAGGTTAACAGCTGATTTCTTAGCAGAAACTCTACAAGCCAGAAGGGAGTGGCATGATACACTTAAAGTGATGAAAGGGAAGAAACTACAACCAAGATTACTCTACCCAGCAAGCATCTCATTCAGATTCGATGGAGAAATCAAAAGCTTTACACACAAGCAAAAGCTAAGAGAATTCAGTACCACCAACCAGCTCTACAACAAGTGTTAAAGGAACTTCTCTAAGTGGTAAACACTAGAGAAGAAAAGGACCTACAAAACAAACCCAAAACAATTAAGAAAATGGTCATAGGAACATACATATCGATAATTACCTTAAACACGAAAGGATTAAATGCTCCAACCAAAAGACACAGGCTTGCTGAGTGGATACAAAAACAAGACCCATATATATGCTGTCTACAAGAGACCCACTTCAGACCTAGGGACACATACAGACTGAAAATGAGGGGATGGAAAAAGGTACTCCATGCAAATGGAAATCAAAAGAAAGCTGGAGTAGCTATACTCATATCAGATAAAATAGACTTTAAAATAAAGAATGTTACAAGAGACAAGGAAGGACACTACATAATGATCAAGGGATTAATCCAAGAAGAAGATATAACAATTATAAATATATATGCACCCAACATAGGAATACCTCAATACATAAGGCAATTGCTAACAGCTGTAAAAGAGGAAATCGAAAGTAACACAATAGTGGGGGACTTTAACACCTCACGTACACCAATAGACAGATCATCCAAAATGAAAATAAATAAGGAAACAGAAGCTTTAAATGACACAAAAGACCAGATAGATTTAACTGATATTTATAGGACATTCCATCCAAAAACAGCAGATTTCACTTTCTTCTCAAGTGTGCACGGAACATTCTCCAGGATAGATCACATCTTGGGTCACAAAAAATCAAACCTCAGTAAATTTAAGAAAACTGAAATCATATCAAGCATCTTTTCTGACCACAAGGCTATGAGATTAGAAATGAATTACAGGGGAAAAAACGTAAAAAACACACAAACACATGGAGGCTAAACACTACGTTACTAAATAACCAAAAGATCACTGAAGAAATCAAAGAGGAAATCAAAAAATACCTAGAGACAAATGACAATGAAAACACGACAATCCAAAACCTATGGGATGCAACAAAAGCAGTTCTAAGAGGGAAGTTTATAGCTATACAAGCCTACCTCAAGAAACAAGAAAAATCTCAAATACCTGATCTAACCTTACACCTAAAGGAACTAGAGAAAGAAGAACAAACAAAACCCAAAGTTAGCAGAAGGAAAGAAATCATAAAGATCAGAGTGGAAATAAATGAAATAGAAACAAAGAAAACAATAGCAAAGGTCAATAAAACTAAAATCTGGTTCTCTGAGAAGATAAACAAAATTGATAAACGATTAGCCAGACACATCAAGAAAGAGGGAAAGGACTCAAATCAATAAAATTAGAAATGAAAAAGGAGAAGTTACAACAGCCACCACAGAAATACAAAGCATCCTAAGAGACTACTACAAGCAACCCTATGCCAATAAAGTGGACCACCAGGAAGAAATGGACAAATTCTTAGAAAGGTATAACCTTCCAAGACTGAACCAGGAAGAAATAGAAAATATGAACAGACCAATCACAAGTAATGAAACTGAAACTGTGATTAAAAATCTTCCAACAGGGCTTCCCTGGTGGCGCAGTGGTTGGGAGTCCGCCTGTCGATGCAGGGGATGTGGGTTCGTGCCCCAGTCCGGGAGGATCCCACATGCCATGGAGCGGCTGGGCCTGTGAGCCATGGCCGCAGAGCCTTCGCGTCTGGAGCCTGTGCTCCGCAACGGGAGAGGCCACAACAGTGAGAGGCCTACGAACCCCCCCCCCAAAAAAAAAAAAATCTTCCAGCAAACAAAAGTCCAGGACCAGATGGCTTCACAGGTGAATTCTATCAAACATTTAGAGAAGAGCTAACACCCATCCTTCTCAAACTTCCAAAAAATTGCAGAGGAAGCAACACTCTCAAACTCATTCTATGAGGCCACCATCACCCTGATACCAAAACTAGACAAAGATACTACAAAAAAAGAAAATTACAGACCAGTATCACTGATGAATATAGATGCACAAATTCTCAACAAAATACTAGCAAACAGAATCCAACAACACATTAAAAGGATCATACACCATGATCAAATTGGATTTATCCCAGGGATGCAAGGGTTCTTCAATATACGCAAAACAACGTGATACACCATATTAACAAACTGACGAATAAAAACCATATGGTCATCTCAATAGACGCAGAGAAAGCTTTTGACAAAACTCAACACCCATTTATGATAAAAACTCTCCAGGAAGTGGTCACAGAGGGAACTTACCTCAACATAATAAAGGCCATATACGACAAACTCACAGCAAACATCATTCTCAATGGTGAAAAACTGAAAGCATTTCCTCGAAGATCAGGAACAAGACAAGGATGTCCACTCTCACCACTGTTATTCAACATAGTTTTGGAAGTCCTAGCTTTGGCAATCAGAGAAGAAAAAGAAATAAAAGGAATACAAATCGGAAAAGAAGAAGTAAAACTGTTACTGTTTGCAGATGACATGATACTATACGTAGAGAATCCTAAAGATGCCACCAGAAAACTACTAGAGCTAATCAATGAATCTGGTAAAGTTTCAGGATACAAAATTAATGCACAGAAATCTCTTGCATTCCTATACACTAATGATGAAAAATCTGAAAGAGAAATTAAGGAAACACTCCCATTTACCACTGCAACAAAAAGAATAAAATACCTAGAAATAAACTTACCTAGGGAGACAAAAGACCTGTATGCAGAAAATTATAAGACAATGATGAAAGAAATTAAAGATGATGCCAACAGATGGAGAGATACACCATGTTCTTGGATTGCAGGAATCAATACTGTGAAAATGACTACACTACCCAAAGCAATCTACAGGTTCATTGCAATCCCTATTAAATTACCAATGGCATTTCTTATGGAACTAGAACAAAACATCTTAGATTTTGTATGGAGACACAAAAGACCCTGAATAGCCAAAGCAGTCTTGAGGGAAAAAAAATGGAGCTGGAGGAATCAGACTCCCTGACTTCGGACTATGCTACAAAGCTACAGTAATCAAGACAATATGGTACTGGCACAAAAACAGAAATACAGATCAATGGAACAAGACAGAAAGCCCAGAGATAAACCCACGCACCTATGGTCAACTAATCTATGACAAAGGAGGCAAGGATATAAAACGGTGAAAAGACAGTCTCTTCAATAAGTGATTCTGGGAAAACTGGACAGCTGCATATAAAAGAATGAAATTAGAACACTCCCTAACACTGTACACAAAAATAAACTCAAAATGTTTTAGAGACCTAAATGTAAGACCAGGCAGTATAAAACTCTTAGAGGAAAACAAAGGAAGAACACTCTTTGACATAAATCACAGCAAGATCTTTTTTGATCCACCTCCTACAATAATGGAAATAAAAACAAAAATAAACAAATGGGACCTAATGAAACTTCAAAGCTTTTGTACAGCAAAGGAAACCATAAACAAGACGGAAAGACAACCCTCAGAATGGGAGAAAATATTTGCTAACGAATCAATGGACAAAGGATTAATCTCCAAAATATATAAACAGCTCATGCAGCTCAATATGAAAGAAACAAACAACCCAACCCAAAATGGGCAAAAGACCTAAACAGACATTTCTCCAAAGAAGACATACAGATGGCCAAGAAGCACATGAAAAGCTGCTCAACATCACTAATTATTAGAGAAATGCAAATCAAAACTACAGTGAGGTATAACCTCACACCAGTTAGAATGGGCATCATCAGAAAATCTACAAACAACAAATGCTGGAGCGGGTGTGGAGAAAAGGGAACCCTCTTGCACTGTGGGTGGGAATGTAAACTGATACAGCCACTATGGAGAACAGTAGGGAGGTTCCTTAAACAACGAAAAATAGAATTACCATATGATCCAGCAATCCCACTACTGGGCATATACCCAGATAAAACCACAATTCAAAAAGACACGTGCACCCCAATGTTCATTGCAGCACTATTTATAATAGCCAGGTCATGGAAGCAACCTAAATGCCCATCGACAGACAAATGGATAAAGAGGATGTGGTACATATATACAATGGAATATTACTCAGCCATAAAAAAGAATGAAATTGGGTCATTTGTTGAGACGTGGATGGATCTAGAGACTGATACACAGAGTGAAGTAAGTCAGAAAGAGAAAAACAAATATCATATATTAACGCATATATGTGGAACCTAGAAAAATTGTGCAGATGAATCGGTTTGCAGGGCAGAAATTGAGACACAGATGTAGAGAACAGACTTATGGACACCAAGGGGGAAAAGCTGCGGGGGGGTGGGTGGTGGAATGAACTGGGAGATTGGGACTGACATGTATACACTGATGTGTATAAAACAGATGACTAATAAGAACCTGCTGTATAAAAAAACTAGAAAACACCTATTCATTTGGTTTATAGACAAGCGTGCAATTAAAAAAAGCACACACACTACTGTTACCTTGAAAAAAATAAAACAAATATCTGAATCCTGAAAAAAAAAGAACAAAAGATTCATTTGCGGGACTTCCCTGGCAGTCCAGTGTTAAGACTCCAAGCTTCCACTGCAGGGTGCATGGGTTTGATCCCTGGTTGGGAAATAAGATCCTGCATGCCATGTGGTGTAGACAGAAAAAGAGGAATAAATAAATAAATATTTTTTTTAAAAAGCCTCATCTTTAAAAAAAAGATCTGTCTGCATTTGAAATTCAGCATGGGCTATCGTTAAGTAAGAGCTACCACCATTGTAATAATGTATCTTGTGGGCAATCAACCGGGAGTAGGCTTTCCGTTCTTTAAAAATCCCAGGGGTCCCATCCCAAACGCAACGAGGGACACTCAGGCTACAAAAGAGATAAGGAGAGTCAAAGCTAATTTGTAAAATTGGGTGCTCTGTGAAACTCTGCTCGAGACGCTACTTCTTGCTCTGATGAAAACCTATATTTTATGGATTGGGTGGACTGTCCTTTGCCTCAAAGGCTATTGGTAAGAAGTCACATTGCTCCACTTAATTCACACTCCTGTGAGATACCCTGGGCTGGATCATACTGGGTACTGGATATATCAATAGACACGTTCTAGGAGATGCAGACCATAGATGGCTCTGCCCTACTGTGCCCTTCTCTGGATGGTCAGAACAACAGCATCTCATTACATTACCAGCTGTGACTGTTACTTGGTCTCTTTAAATGAGGTCACTTACTCACCGTACTGTAACATGCCATTCAGACGTGCTCAAGCGTCCCATCTCAAAAAAAGTGCCCCTAATGGTCAAAAGCAAAGAGGCCTGCTGCTGAGAAAGCATTGCCATGGTTTACAGATCAGGCCATGACTCAATTCTAGTCACCTTGTCTGTGGTCACATCCAGATGAACAGTAATACCTGGCTGTCCTCGATCCCAATGGTGTTGTAAACTCTGCCTGCGAAGCAAGTGATCTGAGTTTACATTTGAAAAACTGCATTTTCATCCTAGATTTTACAGGAATAAATGGCAATGTCACCAGCCCTAGATTCTTCCTGGAACCATGATGTTTAGCAGTTTTTTGGCCCCAAAGGCTTATTTCTTACATCACTCCAAGTATCAGAGTCCAACTTTGCTGCTAAGATGTAGGTTCTGGGAAGTACATCAAGGATCAGTCAGATCGCAGTCGCCTGCAACTGCTAAAGGATTTTATTTGAAAGAAAACCTTATAGCTCTGAGAGAGTATGAATTCAAACTCAGAGGAGAGACGTCATAAAGAAGAACAACAACTCTCCCAAGGATTGGACCCAGGGTGTTAAAATTGATGTCACCTGGTCAAAGAGAGGGTGTGGATTTTAAAGCAATTTGTCAATGAGGAAAATTCCCTGTCTCTTCTTTTCAGGGTCTGCTTTAGAAACAGCTTCAATGTAGGAATCAAGCCCACTGATTTTGGCTCCCCTGAAAACTCAACTGTTTCTTGTCAGAATGCCCATCATCAAAAAGTCTATAAATAGCAAACGTTAGGGAGGGTATGGAGAAAAGGCAGCCCTCCTACACTGTTGGTAGAAATGTAGGTTGGTGCAGCCACTATGGAGAACAGTATGGAGGTTCTTTCAAAAACTAAAAGTAGAGCTACCATATGACCCAGCAATCCCACTCCTGGGTATATATCCAGAAAAGACAAAAACTCTAATTAGAAAAGACACATGCACCCCAATGTTCATTGCAGCACTGTTTACAATAGCCAGGACATGGAAGCAACCTAAGCGTCCATCGACAGATGAATGGATAAAGAAAATGTGGCACATATATACAATGGAATATTACTCAGCCATTAAAAAGAATGAAATAATGCCATTCGTGACAACATGGATGGACTTTGAGGGCATTATGCTAAGTGAAACCAGGCAGACAGAGAAAGACAAACACTGTATGATCTCACTTATATGCGGAATCTAAACAAAACAAAACAAAAAAAAACAACAAACTAGTCAATATAACAAAAGAGAAGCAGACTCACAAATATAAAGAACTAATGGTGACCAGTGGGGAGAGGGAAGGAGTGAGGGGCAAATTTGGGGTGGGGGAGGAAGAGGTATGAACTACTAGGTATAAAATAAGCTATAAGGATATAAGGATATAAGGATATATTGTACAACATGGGGAATATAAACATTTTATAATAACTATAAATGGAGAATAACCTTTAAAAACTGCACATCACTATATTGTACACCTGTGACTTACATAACAGTACAGCAAGTATACTTCAGTTAGAATAAAAATAAAAGAGAAAAACAAACCTCAAATGTTTTTGCACTCAAATAGCCCTATATTTTCCAGGGATCAAGTCCATTGTCACTTCATTCATGAAGATGTTCCCGATTTTCCTATTTCGAAGTCAACTTTTTTCTCTAAAATCCAATATTGTGCTATTCCCCTTAAATTGCATGTTTTATACTCTACCTTGAATTATTATTTATCTGTGGGTTTGTTTTTTAACATTAACTATGCCACCATCCTGTTCCACGTTTTATTCCAAAGCTCTTAGGATAGAGTCCTGCAAGCAATACATGGAAAGACAAATAGCTGTTTGATGAATTAATAATTTGCTTCAATGAACCTTCAAATATAAATTTGGAGCAACCTGTAATTATCACCAAGTTTCTCATATATTACCAGGCCATATAAATAACTGAAAATGTCTACATCACAAAGAGTTTCTGCTATAGCATCATCCAAGGACTCTACTTCCCTCCAATTATGAAAATGGGTACCTCAGGTCAAACCCTCCCCTGCCCTCACTAGAAAATTCATGTCTCTCGGTTTCTAACCCTGCACATCAATAAGGACTCTGCTTGAAGCAACAGGTGGTCTCATTAATCCATTCACACGGCTTGCCACTCTGAAATATTTGCAAAATTACTCGTGAAATGTAGGCTGCTTCCTCGCAGAAGGCATTAATCCAAGCAAAAGTCTTTGTCTAATACAACTAATTATCCTTAAGACTAAAGGATAAGCAAACAGTTCATGAATTTGCTAACTGTTTTTCCATTCTTTGGACCTTTATATGGTCTTTACTTGTTAAAGATACTGTAATTAAGGGGAAAAAAAGTACCGCTAACTTCCACTATTTCTTTTACTTTTCTCTGCTTTGTCCTTTTTTCTACAAGTCAACAGAGCATATGAAAAAGAAAAAAAAACTAGAACATAATTTTGTTCAATGAAAAAAGGTATTTGTAGTTTTTAAGTTGACACACAGTATATGTTCACTTATACATCACGTGGTTACGGAAAAGCAAGCGCTAAGGTGATGATGACGACCTGATCGTTGAAGGGGTCTTGAGAGATGTACAGGCCAGGAGGATGCACAGAGAAGTGATGTGGATGCTCTGATAAAATGGGATGGTGGTAGAATGGGGATAAGTGCAGGAAGCTTTCTGTCGATGCACACAAGCATCTCCCACACTAAACACGGGCAAGAAAGGGGCAGCTAAGGCATGACAACATGGTGAACGCGGCTTCTAGGAAGGAAGAAGGGGAGCGGGAGAGCTGGTGTTGGCAGACCTCCGTCTAAGAGAAGAGCTTATGTAAAACCTCAGAAGCAGAACAAGATAGCACATTAATAATCATTAATGGGACTTCCCTGGTGGTCCAGTGGTAAAGAATCCGCCTTCCAATGCAGGGGACGTGGGTTCGATCCCTGGTCAGAGAACAAAGATCCCACGTGCTGCGGAGCAACTAAGCCCACGCGCCACAACTACTGAGCTCATACGCCTCAAAAAAGAGCCCGCATGCCGCAAACTACAGAGCCTATGCACTCCGGACCCCACATGCCACAACTACAGAGCCCACGTGCCCTGGAACCCACACGCCACAACTAGAGAGAAGCCTGGGAGCCAAAACGAAGAGCCTGTGATGCAATGAAAGATCTCGCATGCCTCAACGAAGACCCCGCGTGCCACAACTAAGACCCGATGCAGCCAAAATAAATAAACTAATATTTTTTTTATTTTTATTTTTTGCGGTATGCGGGCCTCTCACCATTGTGGCCTCTCCCGTTGCAGAGCACAGGCTCCGGACGCACAGGCTCAGCCGCTCCACGGCATGTGGGATTCTCCCGGACTGGGGCACGAACCCGTGTCCCCTGCATCTGCAGGAGGACTCTCAACCACTGCGCCACCAGGGAAGCCCTAAACTAGTATTTTTTAAAATAATAATAATCGTTAATCATGACACCTAGCAGGACCCTGTGGGGTTCCTGGGCACAAAAGGTTTTCTGCACCACCACCCCCCCACCACCCCCACCCCCGCATCTTGATTACAGGAAATAGGCTTCATTCAGCCCCAATGACCTTCCCTGAGTTCCAAGGGGCAGGTTCAAACAGGTGCTAATCAGGGAAGGGAGGGGATGCAGAGACAAGGGAGGAACAGTCAAAAGAAACAATGGTGCAGCCTGGGGGCAGGTCCTGGTTTCACGGAGGGCTGTGAATTTCCCACAACAAGCTGGAAGGGTCCTCCTTTGGATCCATCTGACCTCCAACCCACAACCAGGTGGGTGTTTTCGGATCTGCCCTAACACTCTAGCCCAGGTAGCTGCTGCTCATTTCCCTGTGATGCATTCGGTTTTACTTTTGAGCGGCCAATCCAATGAGGCAACAGTCAACAGCTATAGTCAAATACGGCTCCTGAAAGGACATCCCAGGGTCTCCCTGCTGCCCTATATTTGTTTGTTTGGTTTTTTTTTTTGCGGTACGCGGGCCTCTCACTGCTGTGGCCTCTCCCGTTGCGGAGCACAGGCTCCGGACGCGCAGGCTCAGCGGCCATGGCTCACGGGACCAGCCGCTCCGCGGCATGTGGGATCCTCCCGGACCAGGGCACGAACCCGTGTCCCCTGCATCGGCAGGCGGACTCTCAACCACTGCGCCACCAGGGAAGCCCCCCTGCTGCCCTATTAATGGTCCCTTTTCTGTCTGTGTCTTATTCAACCCACCATCATCTTAGCTTGACTTCTTTGGCCTTGCCATCACATTGCATGGTTTTAAATATATAGCAGTTCCCCCCAAATATCTTTGAGCATCTCGTGTCGGATGAATAACTGGCCTATGAAAACGAGCGCAGCCCCAACAGAACCCCTGGTTCCCTCCAACACAAACTAGGTATCTTGCCAATCTTTCCTACAGAGTGCATGGCACATCCAACCAGCAAAATAACCCAAAGTCAAGCGCTGTCTCAGCGTCCCTTCCCAAACGTGCTCACGTGCCCGACTGCTACCATTTTTGTCCACGCTGCCGTGACGTCTAAGGGGGTTCCTGGAGGATCACAGCAGGACTATTTGCAAGCAGTTGCAAGAGCAGTCTGTATCAAACTGTTATTGACCCCGTGATTAAGAGGGCTTCCCACAGAAGACAGGAGAGCATCCAAGCTCCACACTGGCGTCTGGGAGGACTGCATGACCTGCTCCCTTCCCACCTTTCCCATTAGGACTAACCCCCTTCCCCTTGTTTGCTGTGATCCAGCAAACACCCACCTCCTTCTTCTCTTCCCTCAAAGCCCACGCCTCCCTCAGGGCATCTAGCGCTCTGTCTACTGGCTAAAGGTCCAGCTCCCAGTTCCTCGGATGGCTCCTACTTCGAGCTCGGTGTCACGTACAGCCTTCCAAGAGCTCCTGATCTAAAGGACCTCCCTCACCCACCTCATCTTGCCTCACCCAGTTTTATTTTCTTTAACCACACTCAGAATGTCCAAAAGAGCCTGTTCATTGATTTGTTTGCTCCTGTATTGCTAGACCTCCCCTCCTCCACCCACCAGATAAGATCAGATCCATGGAAGATAAGATCATTTAAACTATTAGATCCATGGAAGATAAGATCATTTAAACTATTAGATCCATGGAAGATAAGATCCATGGAAGCAGAGACACCTCCCTCTGTTTGCTCATTGCTGTATCCCGTTACCTACAGTGATGCCTGGACTTAGAAGGCATGAGATGAATATTTGCTGAATTAATTATTTGCTTTGCCAAAAACCGTCTTCAAGTGTCTCGGCACCCATGCATAAGCATTATGCATTTATCTCAATAAATAGACAGCCCAGGATGATCAGACTGAACCATCAATTGAATGCGGACTGAGACACCACTGATACGTTAGGGGTGTAGAGAAAGTGGTGTTTGATTCTTGGGTATTCTCTTATTAGGTAGCCTCTTGTCTGACCCATCCTCATAGTGGAGCCTAAATCCTACGGGTGCTACCTTTATTGATAAGTTGTTTAATCTAAGTTGCAATAGTCCCCCCAGATTAAATTGCATTTCAAGATCCTAGAAACAGTGCATAGTGCTTCATCAGAACCCAACTTTTTACCCACAGGGTGTTATTTGAACCTGCATGACAGAAATTGGTCCTAGGTGACTCCATAACACAGAGATCCAATCGTGCAAAGGGGCAAAACTCATAATGATTTTACTTCCTGGGTCTGAAGTTATTGGGGTCTTACATTTACTTAAGCTGTTAGAGCAATTCCTTTGTGGTGGAAATGAACTCACTTGCAATTTTATAAAAATGAACATTTCATTTCATGACATGCTCTCTAATCTCTTTCCAGGACGACCATTCTCCCGATGCTGGAAGCTGAACAGCACTGGTGCGATAACCTGATTTATGCAGAGCGGTGGGTCCCCCTGTCCCATCTTCCACACAACAGAGAACCTCAGCCTGGAGGTGGTTCAATAACTAATTTAACCTCAAACCTAATTCTTTTAATGATGTATCCGTCACAGCCCCTTAAAATGCCCGCGTCAAATGCAAACGCACAGCTTGGGCTTGGATTTAATGAACGTTTACAGCCTTCCTTTTACCTTAATGAACCACCATATAAATGGACTGAATACGTATGAAGAGACATAAATTTCAGGTCCAATTTTCTCTATCCATGAGAAATAAAGCCCAGTAAATTACAGAGTTATCGACCCATTGAGATATGTGATATTCTCTTCCCATGATGGGATTGGGTTGGAGAAGGAAAGATAGGAGAAAAAGAAGAAAGAGAAAAGAAAATTAATATTCCTAAGGACATATGTTGGTACTTGGAAAGGTGAGATGATTTCTACAGAGATCTGCTTGGTTTTGAATGCATTCCCCCTTTTGTTCCCAGGTATGCCATGCTGCCGCTTTCCAGAGCTGGTCAACGCCAATGAGTATAGAAAAGAACTGAATGCTCATAGGGTCGGGGAGCAGGAAGATCTGGGTTCTGGACCCAGGTGTGTTCACTGAGTGGTTCTGGGTAAGAATCCAAATTTTGAGGACCCAGGGTTTTGCCCTTATTGACGTAGGCCTTTGATCAGGACGGTCTCAGATGTTAAACTTCAATTCCCATGAACCAGAGAGTCTCAAAGCTATTTGCTCTTGATTTCTGGGAGTCAGAACATCATGTTCAGTGTGAAAGGACAACTAAGATGGTCTGCTCTGGTTGTTACTTCATAAAGATGGATACTGTCAGAGTAACAGCAATAATGCCACAGAAAGACAGCTAAGAGTACACAGACCTCACTGTGATGGAGCACATGTTAATTCACTGAAGTAAACATGCCAAAACTTAAGGGTTTGTTTAAAAAAACGAAAGTTTCTCTCTTGGATGAAGATATCATACTTGGAGTTTAGGAACTAGGAGAATATTTATTTATTCATGTAGTTTAATTTATGTCAGTTTAGTTAAGATGAAGAAAAGGGGGAAATGGGGAGGATTTACGTTCATGTCCTGGACTAAATATACAATTTTATGGTCCCTGCTTGTGTGTGAACAGGAAGGGATGAAATACCTCCTCTTCTGTCAAAGTAAAGCAACATGAGGGTCTCAAAAAGTCTGAATAGGGGGGCAGGGACGTTGAATAAGTGTGTCTTTTAGCCTGAAAATTCTGGTTAATGAGACATTTAGGCAGAGCTAAGCTAAACTCTGAAGCTGTGGATAGATTTTGCTTTCATGAATTTATTACTTTTTTTCTTCACCAATGACTCTTTTTTCCTTCAATGATCAGAAGAGTTTAAATGATAAATTCAGATAATACAGACAAGTATCAAGAAGATTCCAAAAGTCATCTAAAATAAGCACACTCAACATTTAGACAATACCATCTCTACATGCATATACACACCAAACGTAGGTAAGTCGATCAAATGCATTGAATCCGTTTTTAAATGAGGTATGTCATATATGCTTAGGAGAAAAGATACGACTTTCACAGAAGAACCTAAAGTGGAGTTAAGTTGAAAATACTGATATTCAGAAAGATATTTCTTCTACTGTACAGTCTTCTCATGAAAAAAAAATCTTTAAAAAGGTTGGAGATACTGTTTTTGTTAATGTCATGTTTTAGCTTTATGGGCAACAACTGACTTCCCCCTACGAAAGATGAAGGACTTTCTACAAATACTTTCCTGGTAGCTTCTCTCTCCTCAGCTTTCCAATTTTGTTAATTTTAGTGTCATTTTGAAAAGGGCAAGTTTTGTAATAATCCAATTCAGTTGGTTTTCAAAATTCTCTCCATAATTTTACCTTGGAACTATATTAGGATGGATTCAGTACATACCAGCACCCCTTTTGATAAAGTCTCAATTTCAGAATTATTTTCCCATCGTTTGTTTAAATGGTTTCATTCTTCAGTAGGTTTTTTTTTTAAGATATTTTTCTTTGATGTGGTCCATTTTTTAAAATCTTTATTGAAGTTGTTACAATATTGCTTCTGTTTTATGTTTTGTTTTTTTGGCCACGAGGCATGTGGGATCTTAGCTCCCTGACCAAGGATCAAACCCGCACCCCTTGGGTTGGAAGG
The DNA here is from genome assembly GCF_963455315.2 of Globicephala melas. Taxonomy (NCBI): domain Eukaryota; kingdom Metazoa; phylum Chordata; class Mammalia; order Artiodactyla; family Delphinidae; genus Globicephala; species Globicephala melas. The sequence goes on from NC_083335.1 coordinate 121,770,088, forward strand.
CAAAGTCTTCACCACTGGACCACCAGGAAGTCCCTTCAGTAGAGTTTTTAAAGATAATGTCACGGTTACTGTCAGATGTCCTTTACAGACCAAGGACCATTCTGAAGACCACATTCTTTCAAACGATATCCATTGCTCCATTACACTCAGACATCGAACGTCTCCATGAAAACGTCCAAGGCCAACCTGTTTTTCTCTACGTTACGTAGGACTTATTTTTCTCTCCAAATGACTCTATGGTTCTCTCTTTATTTTTCCCATTTGGCAACATCACTAGGCTAGGTTTTGGTGAGAGGTTCAGTGTGTAACAACTGTTCCTAAACTAACTTTTGGCGACTAGATTCAAGTGTCCCTTTATTTCAAGAAATTTCTCTTCTATCACATCTTTTTTTTGGACGACTTTGTATTTCATTCTTAAAAAAAAAACACAAAACTTTATTTTTTACACAATTTTTAAAGGTTACACTCCTGTTACAGTTATTACAAAATATTGGTTGTATTTCCTGTGTTGTACAGTACGTCCTTATAGCCTGTCTTACATCCGATAGCTTGTATCTCCCATCCCCCCACCCCTAAGTTGCCCTCCCCTCCCTCCCCACTGGGAACCACTAGTTTGTTCTCTATATCTGTGAGTCTGCTCTTTTTGTTATATTCACTAGTTTGTTGTATTTTTTAGATTCCACATGTAAGTGGTATCATATGATACTTGTCTTTCTCCATCTGACTCACTTCACTTAGTATGATAATCTCTAGGTCCATCCATGTTGCTGCGAATGACATTATTTCCTTCTTTATTTTATGGCTGAGAAATATTACATTGTGTATATATACCACATCTTCTTTATCCATTCATCTGATGATGGACACTTAGGTGGCTTCCATATCTTGGCTCTTATAAATAATGCTGCTATGAACACTGGGGTACATGCATCTTTTCAAATTACTGTGTTTGGGTTTTCTGGATAAATAGCAAGGCATGGAATTGCTGGGTTATATGGTAGTTCTACTTTTAGTTTTTGAATGGAATTTTTCTTCTGTTCTCACCTTCAGGCACACCACTTATGTACACATTATACCCGCTTTGTCTCTCATTGCAATTGTCCTCCTGATTCTGAACATCTTTATCCTTTTTCATTTTGAGTGACTGAGTCAAACCTATCCTCTGCGCTGCAATATTTTAGTCTTTTTAAGTCTATTTTATGATATTCCAAATGGCTTTTTCAACCTTCGTAATTCTTATTTTTCCTCTTTCATTTCTTTCACTAGCTTTAGCAACTTCATTTACATACTCCTCTATTGTTCTGTAATTTTTTTGGAGACATTTTCCATCTTTCAATGCATTTTAAAAGAGAAATCATGTATTGAAAATTTGTTGCAGACGATGAAGAAGTAATTGTCTGAAATCATTTCCTTAAGTTTATCGTTCATTTCCTTTTTGGTTATTTATATTGCTTGTTCCCTTGTGTGACCCCGTCTCACCTGCTTTCTTTGCAGTTTAGACAATTTTCTGTTGGCTCCCCTTTCATTTGGTCTTACCTTAGAATAGGTAATTAGCAATGCAAAGGGTCTGCCTTGCAACTTTGGTTCACTTTGTCCTTTAAACTCCCTCTTTTCTGGGTTCGTGCCCCGGTCCGGGAAGATCCCACATGCCGCGGAGCGGCTAGGCCCGTAAACCATGGCCACTGAGCCTGCACATCTGGAACCTGTGCTCCGCAACGGGAGAGGCCACAAAAGTGAGAGGCCCGTGTACCACAAAAACAAAAAACAAACAAAATAAACTCAAATTAAATGGGCTTCCCTGATGGCGCAGTGGTTGAGAGCCTGCCGATGCAGGGGACACGGGTTCGTGCCCCAGTCCAGGAAGATCCCACAGGCCGCAGAGCAGCTGGGCCCGTGAGCCTGCGTGTCCGGAGCCTGTGCTCCGCAACGGGAGAGGCCACAACAGTGAGAGGCCTGCGTACCGCAAAAAACAAACAAACAAACAAACAAACAAACAAAAAAAAACTCCCTCTTTCCAAGTCAGTTCTTTGCCATTGGGAGCAGGTCTCTTTCAAGATTCAAGAGTTCAGGGAGGGCTTCCCTGGTGGCGCAGTGGTTGAGAGTCCGCCTGCCGATGCAGGGGACACGGGTTCGTGCCCCGGTCCAGGAAGATCCCACATGCCGCGGAGCGGCTGGGCCCGTGGGCCATGGCCGCTGAGCCTGCGCGTCCGGAGCCTGTGCTCCGCAATGGGAAAGGCCACAGCGGTGGGAGGCCCGCGTACCGCAAAAAAAAAAAGAGTTCAGGGAGCTGGTACAGATGACAGGGAGACTTCATCCCATAGTCAGTAGATACAGTTGTAAACTTAAAGCCAAGGATGCAATCATCTCCACGTGCTTCACCTCAGACAGCACCACAGAGGTAGGAATCTAAGGTCCATGGAAACGGTGGGAGTGACAGCTTTTGAAAAATGGAAATGCTTTCCTCGTTTTTATTTCCATCAACATAATTGCACCCTGAGCCTGTCCTAAGCATGTCTCTGCTAGGAGGAGGTGGAGGGAAGTTTACAGTCAGATTTCAGTGTTGAACATAGGATTTTGCAGCAAGTGATACAGTCCTGACAGACAGGCTTTGTTGAGAGGAAGGATTTACATATGCCCATTTGCATTCCTCTCTAATTCAGGTCTCTGACACTTTTTTTTCTCTAGGAGCTATTGATTCTGATGGAGGACAGACTGTCAGTATCTCTGTCTCCTGGCTAGACTGCACACTTAGCCAGGAAGCAGTTTGTCTGCTGGCCTGGAGTTCTCATTTCTTGGTTTCTTTGAAGACAAGGTTTTCTTCCATTTACTTTTTGAGAAAGGGATGTAAGTAAAACAAAAAATGCCTTTATCATATTTAACACGAGTAGTGGATTTTTTAATTTAAATGATTCATCTTACAAGAAAGTCTGTAAACGCTTGGCTTTTCACACCTAATGATCATTTTAAAGTGGTTCCTACATTTCTACCAGAGATATTCACAAGTGCCCACTACACGTCTGTGACTGTCCTGAATGTGTTTCAGTGAATAAAAGAGCATGGTTACTACCTTCTTATACCAGCGTAGTTTGAATTCATCTTCTCCACAACTCCCAAGATCCCTTATTTCTAGCAGAATTAGCTTTGTAAGCCAATTTGCCATTCTGCACACAAAATATCTTTCCTCGTGTGAAACAGAATTGATTCCTCCTTGAAGTTAAATAAGCAAATCTATATTTGAGGAGTGCCGGCTACGTTCAATACCCCTCTCTCCTTCAATCCAATCCAGATTCATTTCCAAGTTACTGTCCTTTCTCATTTTATATCTGAGATTATATATATACATATAATTTTCAAATCATTTCTTTACATAGTTGATTCTATTGAATGGAGTTCTTCATTTATATTTTTCATGTATATTTAGAATGTATGTTAGCATTAAGCATGCTTGGCATTCAGCACTGAGTTTAAAGTGAATCAGATATTCAATAAATATTGATGGACGTTCCATAGTTTGGGGGAAGTCTGGATGTCCAATTTGCAAGAAGGAAGGAGCCACTTTCCAGACACATTATTTTTTCCAATTTAAGGTCTTAACTGACATGATTAGTCTAGAATATAGTAATTAAGATTTGTTTGCTTTAGTTAATAGTCATGAAAGCACCAATGTTTCTGTTAGAAAATTAAGCAATTAAGATGACTATTGCTCATTACGGATGGCAATATAAATGCTTATTTCCAAGGGGGAAGAGTTCTAAATATTTCATCACAGTGCCTAATCATTTAATTGGGAATCTTGCCTACTGATAAATGACGCTTAAATCATGCAGATATAAACACACTGCATTGTTTGGAAAATTGCATCAATGTTGAATTTGAGCTTTTTTAAAAATTTATTTTATTTATTTTTTAATTTTGGCTGCATTGGGTCTTCGTTCCTGCGTGCAGGCTTTCTCTAGTTGCGGCGAGAGGGGTCTACTCTTCATTGCTGTGTGTGGGACTCTCATCGCGGTGGCTTCTTATTGTGGAGAATGGGCTCTAGGCGTGCGGGCTTCAATAGTTGCGTTGCGTGGGCTCGGTAGTCATGGCACGAGGGCTCAGTTGTGGGTCACGGGCTCTAGAGCACAGGCTCAGTAGTTGTGGCGCACGGGCTTAGTTGCTCCGCAGCACGTGGGATCGTCCCGTACCAGGGCTCAAACTCATGTCCCTTGCACTGGCAGACGGATTCCTAACCACTGCGCCACCAGGGAAGCCCTGAATTTCAGCTTTTAAATGGAAAGAAAGTATTCTAACTAAAGAAAATGACTACTCTCTAAATTCCTCAGGCATGTCTAAAAATACCGAGAAAATGAAAGAGCATGTTGTTATTAGGGCTGAGTTAGGTCTGGCACAGACTCAGGAAAGGAAAAGAATACAATTTAAAAACAATCATAACTCCATTATTGGGAATTTATCCTAAAGAAATAATCAGATTTATGAAAAGACTTGTGTATAAGGATGTTTACTATAATTTTACTGTGAAAATCGGAAACAAGTGCAAATGCTCAACAAAATGAAATTAGCTGAATAAATTCTGTGGTACTAATCAGCCACTAACAGTCAGATTAAAATACGTATCACATTGGAAGTCTTTTAAAGTACAGCATTTTATTTTTAAAGCAGGATGCAAAATTATATATACAGTATGATCCTAAATTTGTAAACATTTCCTAAGATGTATATATCACATATCATATTTAAATATACATTATAGGGACTTCGCTGGTGGTCCAGTGGTAAAGAATCTGCCTTGCAACGCAGGGGACGCAGGTTCGATCCCTGGTCAGGGAACTAAGATCCCACATGCCGCGGGTCAACTAAGCCCACGTGCCACAACTAGAGACGAGAAAATCCGCTGCCACAACTAGAGAGAAGCCTGCGCACCACAACAAGTGCCCATGCGCTGCAACGAAAGATCCCACATGCCTCACCAAAGAGCCCACGTGCCACAACTAAGACCTGACACTGCCAAAAAAATAAAACTAATAAATAAGTAAATAAGTCAATAAATATAAGCATTCTTGGCCAGCTCCGGTCTCCTATCTCAGGCTGGCACAGCTGCTTGTGCAAGAGGAAGACACACTAAAAAGGAAAAAAGAAAACAAGGTGCAATATGGAGTATTCTAGAGTACGTCCGAAAGAGAAAAGTCCTAAGGATAAACAGAAGCAGAGCATGGGAAGTGGGAATGATGTGTTGGACCGTGGAGGGAAAGCCTTGGAAAGTTCCCTGAGAAGGTATGTGTGGAGTAAAGATCCAGAGGGAGGTCGTGAAAGACAGAGAAAAGAGAAACAGCAGAAAAGAGAAACTAGGAGCGGGGAACACACCTAGTGCCCAAGAGAAGTACGGCGCCTGAGAAGGATGGGAAGCCTTCTGCCATTTAGAGCAAATGAGTAAAATTATCTGACACACATGTTCCCAGGATCACTGCCCATACAGTGCCGCCAAGAGCAAGCTCCCACTGCACGTGCCAACCTGCCCCACTGCTCTTTCAGAGCTGCCCGACATTTGGTATGTGCGCCAGCATTTTCCAAGTTACTCCCATTTCCCCAAATCCACTTTGTTCTTGACTGCACAGTACCTCTGGGCATCCTGGTTCCTCTGGTGCAAAAGTTGTGGTTTCCACTCTTTGATTAGCCAGTTCCGACTTGGGCACTGAAACCGCCAATTAGTGTTGTATTCTTTGTCATGACACGAATTGGTTTTTATTTTAGCATCTTTTTACTTCTCTGCCTCTCATCTCAGACGGTGAGTGTTTTGAGGACAAGAACCCTTCTCAGAAGAACTCATGGTCATCCACGAATTAAAAGGAAAAGTATTTGCAGAAGACCGCAGAAATCCCAAAACCAAATTTGGAAAATGGCAAATAGAGTGCTCAATAGGAAAAAGAACAGATCACTGGAAACAGACACCCAGAAAGGGGAGATGGTAGATGGAGGCCCCTTGTTAATTTCGCAAGTGGAACAGACATTTCTCTGTCACCATATTAGTTTATCCTCCTATTATCCCTCCACAGACCTGGTCCAAATTGCATGCATCAGGAGTCTTAAGGATGGGAAATTTGGTAGGAAAGAAGGTTGTGCGAGAACCTTAGGATGACTGGGTTTCTCAGAGATGTTTTTACTGGACAAATTTTTGAGGGCTTTGAGGGGCTTCTGATTTAGAATATATAAGGTTTGTCAACAGGAAGGTAGATCTTTCTCCTTATTACTTGGACCACTTCATGCCTTCTCCTTGGACAACAGTCTTAGCTCATGAGACCTCGAGACCTGAGGATGTAACTCCGAGGAGACAGGGTCCACTTTCCCTGTTCAAAGTCGCAATCCTAAAGAGGAAACTGTCTGTGAATTTTCATCCAGTTCAGCAGAAGTGGAGGCTCTGATGATGATATATGGCAGAAATGAGGACAGTGCATTGGGCTGAGGCTCCCTTATCCTTTGTCATTTTTAAAAAAATAATTTATATTTATATTTTTGGCTGCACTGGGTCCTCGTTGCTGCACACGGGCTTTCTCTAGTTGTGGCGAGTGGGGGCTACTCTTCGTTGCGGTGCACGGGCTTCTCATTGTGGTGGCTTCTCTTGCTGTGGAGCACAGGCTCTAGGCGTGCGGGCTTCAGTAGTTGTAGCATGTGGGCTCAGTAGCTGCGGCTCGTGGGCTCTAGAGCACAGGCTCAGTAGGAGTGGTGCATGGGCTTCATTGCTCCATGGCTTGTGGGATCTTCCCGGACCAGGGCTCGAACCCACATCCCCTGCCTTGGCAGGCAGATTCTGAACCACTGCACCACCAGGGAAGTCCCACCCTTTGTCATTTTTAACATGACATGGCAGACAGTTCAGGACACTGAAGAATCACAAAACATAAAGCAATATCAAGCTTGTTTACCATGTAATTCCTCCACAGAGGCTTCCATTTACGGATTATGGGGGCCCAGCTGATCTCTAAATTAAGAGGTGGTCCAACAAGATGATGGACAATTTGAGAAGGGTCTTAGTGTACACACTGATTTTTTTTCTATTAAGAAAACACTGCACAGCATCACTGAATTAAAAGTAGTCATTTTTAAGGTGTTCATTATGAATACCAATTTGATTGGGTTTTTTTTTCCAGATATCAATTCATGGGGAGTGGAGTTAAATTTATACAGGGGCTTGTACATTCTCACGAATTAAGTCTGCTTCAGAATCAGAATTTTTGAGATGCACTGAGGGGAAACAAATGGGGGGATTTACACTAGGTAGTACTCCTGATAAACTTTCACTTAAAAATGCCCATGTTATAATTCATCGTGCTCTCAAAGGTTTCCTTTTACTGACAAGTAGGTTCAGATTTTTTTTTAATGTATTTGGATTTAAATAAATTCACTCAGTAAGTTCGTACTCCATGGTATACACAAGAGTCCTCTGGCATTCATGAAAAATAAAAGTATTGTAGAACACATTTAAAAAAAAAGTGGGTATTGAAAATGAAAGGAAAGTTATGGTTTACTCAGTGGTCTCCAAGTACTTCGTTTAATCAAATGTTTAATACTGGTAATCTCCCCTACTCTCTCATCCCACAAGACTGTTCATTTTGCTGGTTCTGGGCTCCACTTTTAATCAGTTCGGGCACTCAGTACATGCACTTAGGGAAATAATTTCCCTATTTCTGTTTTCTCCTACTGCAGCAAAAGAGGAAATGTTTCCATTTCTAGAAGTTATTTGAGGTGACTTCCAGTGAAGTGGATTGTGCAGATGTATGGGAAGTAGCATGAGTGTATTTTCCAGGGCAAGATCGTTCTCAAGAAACACTCACATTTCCCCCTTGTTTTACAATTTTCAAAACCATTTCACATACATTATCTCATGATGAGATTCAATCCAAGGAGAAAATTAACTGGAAATACAGTTATTTCTATGATTTGAGCAACTCTGTTATTTTTGTGCATCTCTCTGTACCAGTGAACACACAGGGTAGAAATATAAGTAAACAATTTACAAATATTTTAAAATGCCATTTACAAAAGAAACAAAAAAAGACACTTTGAGCGAATGTCCATATTTCCATGTTACGAAGCAGAATTTTCATATTATTTTTGGTATTCAAGATACACAAACTGTCTCTATCTTGATGTATAGAGATTATATATATAGTTATACATAGAAATTATACATGTAAATATATTCTAATTTAATTTTTAAAATAAGGAGCAAAATTCTTGAAACGAATCTGAAGAATAATGAAGGGACAGACTTGTGACTATATATATACATATATACATGTATATATAATGTTTTATTGGAGAAAAATTAGAAAAAATTCTGATTAAACAGTTTTCCAAAAAACTCAGCCAATATTCCACATTAGAGATAAGAACTGTAAATCTTACTTGAAGTTTTAGTTTCCCAGTCACTAAACAATATGTTTGATTGTATCTGTGTTTATAATCAGATATAGTACTCTCTTATATGGCAGAAATGAACAGAACATTGTAAATCAACTCTACTCCAATAAAATAAATTTTTTTAAAAAGCACAAGGTGATACCATCACACATGTGAATTTAAGACACGGGTTATTTAATTAACCCATACCTATCCTGGGGAAGTAAGCTATGCTGCTGCTCTGCTACTGTAAACCTCCTTGGGATTATGTATTTCCCCATTTGTGCTATTTTCCTTTGGGTTACATTTCTAAAATTATGTCTACAAATTTAAGACTTTTTAAAGGCGTTTTATTATATAATTCCAAATGGCCTCCCAGAAAGGTTACATAAAATTATTCAAAGTGTCCAAGAGTACTACTCTTTACCACATAACACCACCCACATTTTCTATTGTTTCTTGTGATATGTTAATCTCGTCGTGGAAAATTTACAGTGTTTAACTCTAAGCATTGCTTATTAGTGAATTTAAATATAAGACATGAAACACCACAAAACTCCAAGAAGAGAACATAGCCAAAACATTCTCTGACATAAATTGTACCAATGTTTTCTTAGGTCAGTCTCCTAAGGCAATAGAAATAAAAGCAAAAATAAACAAATGGGACCGTATCAAATTTACAAGCTTTTGTATAGCCAAGGAAACCATAAACAAAAGACAACCTGTGGACTGGGAGCAAATATTCGCAAACAATGCAACCGACAAGGGCTTAATCTGCAAAATACACAAACAGTTCACCCAACTCTACAACAAAAAAACAAGCAACCCAATCAGAAAATGAGGAGACCTGAATAAATATTTCTCCACAGATGAAATACAGAGGCCCAACAGGCACATGAAAAGATGCTCAACATTGCCAATTACTGGAGAAATGCACATTGAAACCACAGTGAGGTATCACCCCACACCAGTCAGGATGGCCATCAACAGAAAGTCTACAAATAACGAATGCTGAAGAAGGTCTGGAGAAAAGGGAGCCCTCCTACACTGCTGGCAGGTATGTAAACTGGTGCAGCCACTATGGAGAACAGTATGGAGGTTCCTTAAAAATACCAAAGATAGAGCTACTATATGATCCAGCAATCCCACTCCTGGTTATATATCCAGAAAAGATGAAAACTCTAATTAGAAAAGATACATGCACCCCAATGTTCATTGCAGCACTATTTACAATAGCCAAGACATGGAAGCAACCTAAATGTCTATCGACAGATGAACAGATAAAGAAGATGCAGTGGGGGGCTTCCCTGGTGGCGCAGTGGTTGAGAGTCCTCCTGCCGATGCAGGGGACGCGGGTTCGTGCCCCGGTCCGCGAGGATCCTGCATGCTGCGGAACGGCTGGGCCCGTGGGCCATGGCCGCTGAGCCTGCGCGTCCGGAGCCTGTGCTCCGCAACGGGAGAGGCCACAGCAGTGAGAGGCCCGTGTACCGCAAAAAAAAAAAAAGAAGATGCAGTGTGTGTATATATATATATATATATATATACACACACACACACACACACACAATGGAATAGTACTCACCCCTTAAAAAGAATGAAACAATGCCATTTGCAGCAACGCAGATGGACCTAGAGATTATCATAGTAAGTGAAGTATGTTAGACAAAGATAAATACCGTATGATATCGCTTATATGTGGAATCTAAATATGGCACAAATGAGCTTATCTACAGAAACAGACTCACAGACATAAAGAACAGACTTGTGGTTGCCAGTGTGGGGGGTGTGGGCGACGGATAAATTAGGAGTTTGGGATGAGCAAATGCAAACTATCATATATAGAAGGGATAAACAACAAGGTCCTACTGTATGGCACAGGGAACTATATTGAATATCCCATGATAAACCATAATGGAAAAGAATATGAAAAAGAACATATATATATACATATATATATGTATATATATGTATGTATATATATATATATAACTGAGTCACCTTGCTGTACAGCAGAAATTAACAGAACATTGTAAATCAACTCTACTCCAATAAAATAAATTTTTAAAAAAGCACCAGGTGATACCATCACACTCATGTGAATTTCAAAGTTTACATAGAATCACAATAGTGAGTGCTGCTAGGATATGAAATGGTGGTACCCAATGGAACTTTCTGGTGATGATAAAAGCTTCTAATCTGTGCTGCCAAATATGGGGGCCACATGCAGCCACTGAGCACTTGAAATTTGGTTACTGGGACTGAGGAACTAAATTTTAAATTTTATTTCATAGTCATTAAATTTAAATGACCACATGTGGCTGGTGGCTACCATATTGGATAGCACAGATACAGAACATTAGGGGAATGCTGGGCGGAAGGGTGTAAATTAATACCAGCTCTTTGAAACATGTACCTACAGTTGAACATACATATCCCTTAAGAGCCGTCAGTTTCACTTTTAGGGATATATGCAAAATTGTGCTCGCCAGCGTTATTTATAATAGCCGCAAATGGGAAACACATGGAATGGTGTCAAAGGTAGATTCGATCAATAAATGATAGTATTTTTTGTATCATGGAACACCACATATCACTTTAGATAAACTAACCACCACTAAGCACAACAGCACTGGTGGATCTCACAAATGTAACGTGAAGCATTAGAAGTCAGATGCAGCAGAGTATTCTATGATTCTAGTTTTATAAATATTAAAAGGAGCCTAAAATAATCTGTGGCATGAAAAGTCATGATTGGGAGAAGTGGGCAGGGGATGAGTTGTTGGGAGAATCTTCTTGCAGTGGTCAACTTTTTGCCCAAGGAGATGCATACACAAATTATTCACTTGTGATAACTCAAGCTCCGTATGAATGATCTGTGCACTTTTCAGTTATATACGCTCTATCTTCATATAGACGGTGAACACAAAGCAGAGAATGACATATCAGCAACATACTAATGACATATAAGATTATACCATAGTGTCAGAAGATGTGAACATCAACATGTAAAGTTGTAAAAAAAAAAAAAAAGTAGGGACCCCTTCCCTAATTTGTCTTAGGTACACACAAAAGTGGTATAATAGATCTTTAGAGTGCTGTTTGACTAAGTGTAACATAAAAATTGTTAAGTGGTAAGAAAACATTATGTTATTGGTTTGACTGGCAATGTTCTCTTTCAGAGAACCAGATAAAAGTGGCGTGTCATACGACCAAGCTTCTTTGGGTTCAAGGAAATGTAGTATCTAATTTTTGAGGTTTCCTAAAGCAACATAAGACACCTCCACGGAGTGGGCACCATACTACAGGATGGGTCATAAACCCATCGTAAATCAAATGCTACTCCCATCGAGGGGAGATCAGAAGTGAAGGAGTTGGGAAGCAGAAGAGGTGACCAAGGAGGCCCGCAGTAAGCAGTGGTTCCCAAAGGGAATTTGATGGGTATGTAAATAGGAATAAGAAGGGAACTTTCCTCGTTCATTCCATCAAAACTCCAGGGAAGTTTCTCTGTCTCGTTTTGTCACTCCTAATGAATCATGGCAACTAAATTAACTATTTTGCCCAAGGGGTGTCTTTGCCTATGGGTGAGTAAAGACAAAGACAGATATTTAGCAAAAACAAAAGAAAATTGTTATTGAAAACTAGACTTACATGTACCTTGGTAATTCATTCAGAATAGCCCTTTTAGGTTGTCACATATCTGAAAATACTACAATGATTTACTGAAAACATTCACCCCTCTGTCAAGTGCAATCCGAACTCCAAGTTTATATTTTAAATGTTGGTAGGTTTGGATTGTAGAAACCAGGAATGCCCAAAGACTGTTTCACCTGAATTCACGATGCTTTGTTTTATTTATCCTCAAGTCAACTGGACTATCTTTGACAAGCTCGGCATCATGGAATACATTGTGTAAAGACCTCTCGAATCTTGAGTCGGTGTCTTTTACGATAATTACAATGTCCGAGGAGTTTTCAGAACCGGAAGGCATTCGGTGATATTTTAGCCTTGTTATTTCCATTCTTCTTCTGGCAAGAACTTCACCGTATGAAAAGCACCATTGTTTTTGAATTCCATCATGATCAGCAATGAAAATGAAACCCAAAGAAAGCGTAAACTTTATCATGCTTTTTTCTCCCCTGACCTTTCCCAACTTCTGCTCAATTTGATGTAAACAAAGGCGGGCATTCATGATCATATATTATCAGAAATTTTATTCTGTGAACAGCAAAAGCAAACATACCCTTCTAGACATTTGCACTGGAACACTGGCAGGGGTCTCTCAGGATGAATTTCCCCATTTATACTTCCAATTAGATGCGTGATTTTGTTCACGTCTTTATCCCCAACTCCACCCCGGTGCGGCCCAGTGTCCACGGAAAAGCTGATGGCATCTTGGAGTGTCTGACTGAACCAGAGGCAATCTCTGTAATCTTGCTATCGTTCACCTCAGGAGTTGGGTGTGTTATGTGATTCTTGCTAATCAGATGAGGGACGTCTCCTGCAAGGGTCACAGGAGAGTGTCCTCCTAACTAGCAGAGACGCACAGAAGAGATGGTCTCTTTGCTGCTACATCACATCTCTCTGTCCTGAAGCCAAGCCTGTAACTCCGAAGCTGAAGACAACCAACTCCCAAGATTGCAGAGCAGGAAGGCAGAAAACACCTGGATTCCCGATGACCTCACTGAGTGGGTTGATTCTCTCACCTGAAGTCCACCTTACCCCTGGGCTTCCTGAGAACTAAAATCTGGACCTACCTGACCAGCTTATCAGACCCAGTGTCTGGCAGGTGGATGGAAACAAAATGAGGGCAGTTTATCATAGCTGACCAAATACAGTACCTATTCCTCACTATGCTGAAATTGTTTGCAATGAAACATTTATTTCCTAATACACTTGACCTGTTTATCTCTTAAAATACTTTTAAATAATGGGAAGGGAATTCAAGCAAGTAACAGATATTGTATGCTAAGTCCACAGATGCCCACGAAGCCCACCGATGCCCATTTGATTAGCTCTATGACCTTAAAGGATGAGATTCCTTCCACTTTGAGGAGAAGCAAACCAGGCTGGCTAAGCCAAAAGAAGATGTGCCCAGCTGAGAAGCAAGGCAGAACCAATTTTTAGAAAAGCAAATGCTTCTCTAAGAGGTACTGGTTTGTATCTGACAGAATATCTATGAAACTTTTTCGTTCAGTCTTGGCCGAACCCTTTAAACAAATTAATTTGACCAAAGAAGCAGCTTTTTTTCCCCTAAATGAAGAATGTGTCCCTGAAGATGAACAAGACAGGAAATGAGGAGCTAAAACTGTTTCTAAACGAGAGTTCATTCATTTCACATAATTCTGGGGTAACTGTCGTATCCAGGGTACTGTGTGAGGTCCCAGGAAATCACAGATGACAAGTCCCAGATTCTGCCATCGATGGAGACAGTAGGGGTTCCTGTGCAGAGAACAGAGAGCTCGTGCACACGCGAACATTTATTTGTGCACACGCAGGCTGATTATGTGGGGCCACAGAGGTATCCTGCATCGTGAAAACCAGATGACAGGCCAGGGTCAAGTCGGCAGAGTTTGGCAAGTCCAGAACTAGCCTGTTTTGACTTCCTCAGCTGACCAGTGTATCCACAGCCTCTCTGTCTGCTATGGACTCAATGTTTGAGCCTCCACATTAAGTCACTAACCTCCCAATGCGAACATGTTAAAATCAAGGACACTTGCCAAACAACCGAATAGGCAAAAATACGGTTCAAGGCCTAGAGAAGATGGAGAGATGATTTCTAGCTGGGGTGATTGGGGAGGTTGATTTGAGAGCAACGTGGGCTGGGTTTCTTCCCACCAGGAGGAACATATAAAGCAAACAGGGTTGTAGAAGTTGGACCTCTTCCATCAGGCGGGTCCTTCCAAAAGTGTGTTCCACTTAATAGAGACCTTAGAATCCTTGCATGTTCAAAGCGTCTTGCATTGACAGCACTCGGTACGATGTACCCTTCTTTGAATGATCGAAGGCACACCAGTTCATTCAAGGTTCTGAGAAGTCCTGCAGATGGTGATCTAGAATTTCCCAACAGAATTTCTCAAATGCATAACGAGTCATGAAAACGAGTCTTGGGAACGATCTTGTCATTATGGTGAACCTGGCAATGGCTGTGGGCAGGAATGTGATAATCTGGGAGAGCTGAAATTGTGGGGAGCTAGACTCAGGAAATTAGGTGCCAGGGGGATAACTCAAGATTGGCCAAAAGAAAACACCCAAAAAACAAACAAAAACTAAACAGTGCTCAGTTTGCTGCTGCTTTTCTCACTGTAACTTAGTAGATAACAATCCCAGAGGTTCAACAGACTTTGCATAAGTGTGAAATTGCCAGAAGTAGAAACACAGTACAGACCAAATTAAAATAATTTCTATTTCATTTAGATGTGGCTGGTCTAATGACAAGACCCACTTAAAAAAAATCATATTTACTTAAAATTTGTCCGACAGTATTTAAAGATAAAGACACACATTAGCAACAGTTTCTAGAGCTGGCCGAGAGCCTAGCCCGCTAAAGCATGACCACACACTCCACAAATTTCTACGCCAACAGGAGTTGCCACCCTAGTCTCAAAATTCTATGGAGATGGTGTCCTTTGTTGGGTTTGAGCTCTGCTTTGGTCTCGCATAAATCTTTGACTTGGGGAAGATTACTGATCTCACAACCAAAGCCAATAAGAGTGAACAAAATTGAGGTGGGCTTATTAAACCAGGAACAAAAGAAGGATCCTCACAATAGATATGATTATTGGAAATTCTGCACAATAAATGAAACACAGAGTGGAAGGAAGAGGCACAAATATTGGAAATGACAAGGCAAAGTTGGATTTATTTACAGATGCTATGACAGTCCGCCTCGCCAAAGCATACGGGTCCGCTCTTAGAAGGTTAGGCACATTGATGAGTCCCAAACTATTTTAATGTTTCCTCTGGCAAACGTAAGTAAAGAATACTGAAGCTCCTGAGGCAACAGGACACAGAACATAAACCCAGAGACGCACTCCGTGGGAGATCGTTTCCACCAGCCCCAACTCATGTTCATTGTATCAGGAACCACCCTTCACCTGCGGCCCCTCCTCGGTCAGCAGGACAGGTGAAGGAATTTGTCCTTTTTTCTAACAGCCTTGGAAAACCACGGAGGGTTGAAGCAGGTACGGACATGATCTAATTGCTGCTTCAGACCATTCTCCGACTATAGAGAGAAGGTTGGCTTATGGGGAAAAGGCCAAGAGCAGAGAGGCCAGCCAGGAGGAGGTGTTTGCTCCAAAGGAGTAGAAAAAAATAATTATTATTATTAAAGGAAAACTGTTTCTCTACTCACAGCACTTCCGACACCCAACGTGTGGCTCTTCCACACCGAGCAGGTCTCCAGTTCTCCTGGGACACCAGCTGGGTGCCGTCCACTTCAATTCAACTCTGATAGGAGCCCGGGGGCGCGCAGACCTCACGGGGTAGACTCGGTGCCCCAGGACGGCTCCCACGTCAACCCCAAGCGCAGGGACTGGGTCCCCAGGCCGCCCACACTTGTGTCCGACAAGGCTACACACGGAGGGTCCCCGTGACGCCCTCCTCAGAGAACGCAGGCAACACGTGGCTGACTCACCCGTTTATCAGAAAGGGACGAACAGCCAGAGAGGGCGGTGGAGGGCGAGGCCCGGGGGGGCCCCGAGCGCCGGAGCTCCTGTCTCCGTGGAGTTTGGGGGGCGTCACTCTGCCAACGTGCGGACGGGTTGCCCAACCCGGAAGCGCTCGGAACCCCTCCACGTAGAGACTTTACGGGGCTGCAGCCAGGAACGACTGTCGAAAGCCTCGCGCAACGTGAGCCCCTCGAGGCCCTCGAGCCCCGCCCCCTCCGCGCTCCGTGGCGCCTGGGGGCGGGGCTGGACGGGCCCACCCTCGCGTCACGTGGTTGGTTCCTCCGGGCAACCGGCCCGCACCTCGCAGGGCTACGCCTCAGCGCAGACTCGGGCGCGGCGCGGCTCGTTCCGAGGGTCGCAGGATGCTCCTCTGGCCTGCGTCACTCAGGAAGCTCCTAGGGTTTCGGGAGCTCTGCGCCAGGAGCCAGGAGGTCACCGTGCATTAGGATGCGCCCTAAATCCAATAATAAGGGTCCTTATGATAAGAAAAGAAGACACAGAAGAGGAGCCCCATGAAGACGGAGGCAGAGACGGGAGGGATGCGGCCACGAGCCCAGGGACGCCTGGAGCCCCCAGAAGCTGGAAGAGGCAGGAGGGACCCTCCCCTGGAACCTCTGCAGGGAGCGCGGCCCTGCCCACACCTGGATCTCAGAGGTGTGGTCTCCAGGACTAGGGGAGGATAAATGTTGGTTGTTTAGAGCCACCTGGTTTTTGGTAATTTTTTGCGGCAACCCTAGGAAATTAGTACAGCCCTGTAGTATATACGGAATGTCTTTTACGCCATACCTTACTTCTTTCAGGGGTACTTACTTTTTAACTTTTAGTTCCAATTATTTTATAAAAGACTCGGTAATCAAGTGAAGGGTGGAAATTCAGATAGCACCATGCAGTAGGGAGATTTTTGTTTGGAAGAGCGAGCCTTTGTCAGCACACCGGAAATGCCGCTACTTAGGAGAGGAGCGAGGTCCGCCTGACCCCTTGGTTCACAAGCACAGGTTACAGGTGAGCTGCATGTACAGCTACAAGAACCACCTGTGGGTGATGAAACTTGCCAGATGCCTGGGATGTCCACGTAGCTAGTCCTCTAATGCATGCCTCTCGTGTCTGTATTCCTAGTTCATTTTCAAACAAGGTAAGAGGGATTTTTAAATTAATTTTAATAAAGGGAGAAATAACCTCTACTACGCAATTCTAAGAAGACATAGCGGGTGTGATGGGAACACCAGCAGCGGTGCCTACACCGATGTCATTCTTTTCTTCACTTCATGGTTATCAAAGCCAGAGTGAAAATATTGTAAAATGCCGAGACGTGGATAATTAAACAATACAGATTTTGAGAAGAAGAACACCTTGATGGAATGAATCATTATGAATCAGCAGACTGAAGTATAGAATTATTTGAACTATTGAATGTAACGATTTAGTTAAAATGGGAGAAATATATTGTAGGAAGTGGTTCTCAAGATGGGGTGCCTGGACCGGAAGCCTATCAGCTGCACCTGGGAACTTGTTAGAAATGCAAATTCTTGGGTGTCACCCCAGACTTGCTGACTCAGACCCTCAGGGGAGCCCAGCCTGCTCTTTTCTAACAAGCCTTCCTGGGGGGTCCATGCCACCCTCTGCTAATATGTGGCTAGAACGGAGTCATTTACCCTTCTATCTCTGCAAGCAGTGCTCCAGAGAATACGACCATGGTAGAAAAACAACAGGACATTGCCCCTTAAGAGAATCAAACATAGAACCTCCAAACGGTTTATTAAAGAGACTGGCAATTTGGAAATCTGCCTTTTGTTCTGAATCCTTAGTCACACAGATGAAGCATGTACTTGAAAGGCTGGCAGAGCAATCTGGCCGCTGATAATTTAATTGGGCTGCTACCTGGTAGAGAGCAGTTTGCTGCATGAGGGTCCCCAGGGTGATGGCTGCCTGAAGGGCGGGCGGGGGGAGGGAACCGGGAATCAGCAGTGATGGTCTCCCAGCCAGAAGCACATGGGAGCAGAGTTGCCTCTATTAGGCTGCTTATCCCCTGACCTCCAAGAAAAGTCATTAGTGGCCCCAGAGGAGCAGACCAGCTTGTTTCCAGAGCCACATCCTGGGAGCTGCGCCTCCCCAGCAAATATCTGGATGACTAGAGGGGGATAGACAATTCCAGAGAGACGATGAAAAGCGTATTACCCGTTCTCTCCACAGGAAAGAGTGATATCTATCAGTGGGTTCCATGTCCCAGTTTCACAAACTTATTTAGGTTTCAAAAGTGCTTCGCAGACCCAGCTGTGTGGGTTACATAAAACCTGCTGGGCTTCTTACCGGTGACAGGCATAGCACATGTCAAAAAGCATGCACGTGAAATTAAATTATCTCTTTGATAATGACAGGATTGCAAGCAGAGAATGAAACTTGTTTTCTCATTCGGTTATGCCAGAAAGGCTCCATTCCACTGAGCTGTCTCTCCCCCTTTCTCATGTGGAAATCATACGGAATATTTGCATGTGTATGTGTAGGGAGTGCTTTGAACGGTCATATAACAGCAAGCAAATGGAAGTTACATTGACTTCTCCGAGTGTGAGAGAGAACTGAAGATAGGCAAGAAGCCGCTGGGTCAATTCCAGGTAACTGAAATTCAAAAGTGAATTCTTTCCTTTGACTTAATTATGATACAGGACAAAGTGAGGAGAAGCTTGGAAATCTTGAATATTGACATTCAGTTTAAAAACTAATGAAATTATGTGTTTCAGAAATCTATAAACAACGTAGATATAGCATCTCTCTTTCTCTGTCTCTCTCTCACACACACACACCTTACGTCTTTAATTTATATACATACAGATGACCGATACTATGGCTCTGAGTATGGTATTTATAATGTAATACATGTGATTTTGACTATTCTCGACATTCTTTTTCAGAAAAGGGACATAAATTGGAAATAAATTACATTTATACATCCATATACACTCTTCAAATATGCAATCAAAATGAGACTATTTCCTGTGAGACTAAAAATAATAAAACTGTATGTAATTCGAGAGGTGGAGAAGAATCTTAAAATGAACATTAAAACATAATAAAAATACAGATAGAGTCTATCCCAGAACGCCCGCATTACTCTCCCAGAATACGGTTTCAAAGAACGATGAGAGAAGATGCTTTAGAGAGAGAGTATAATGATTTTAGAAACAAAAGCAATTCCCAGGGTAGGTCTTTCAGGGGAAGGAGCTGGAATTGTACCTTAAGCAAAGTTTCACTGTCCTGTTGGTCTCTGGGGCATCCCTGGGGTGGACTAGACCTGCCCTACCTGGTTAGAAGGAGCTCATACAGAATCAGTCTAAGACCTACGTCAACTGATGGAGGAAACGCAAAACATGTACACAGTGGGATCTTTGTACTTTCTCCATAGATTAGGTGTCACTTCTTGTAGTTGATGGCTCTTTCTACCTTTTGAATTCTGGGTGCATTTTTTAAGCACCAAGAGAATGTTTAATCTATTCTTAGAATTCAATGGCCACAACAAAAACCATATATCAAAACACCACAGCTACCATCATACTCAGCAATGAAAAAGTGAAAGCTTTTCCTCTAAGATGCAGTACAAAGCAAGGAGGCCAACTCTCACCACTTCTCTTCCACAGAGCACTGGAAATCCAAGCCAGAGCCATGATGCAAGGAAAAGAAATAAAGGGCATCCAAATTGGAAAGGAAGAAATAAAATTATCACTTATTGCAGATGACGTGGTCGTATAAGTAGAAAACCCTAAAGACTCAACCAAAAAACTCTAAAAACTAATAAACAAATTCAGTCAATTTGCAGGATACAAAATCAACACACAGAAATCAGTGGCATTTCTATATGCAAATAATAAACTACACAAAAAGAGAATTAAAAATAGCCACAAAAACAATAAAATACTTAGGAACAAATGAACCAAAGAGATGAAAGATTTGTACACTGGAAATTATAAAATAATTATTGAAGGAAATGAAAGAAGATACAGATAAATGGAAGGATATTTACGTTCATGAGTTGGAAGACAGAATATTGTTAAAATGTCCATACTACCCATTGTGATCTACTGATTCAACGCCATCTCTATCAAAATCCCAGTGGCATTCTTTGTAGAAATCGAAAAAAAACCCCAACACTCCTAAAAATTCATATGGAACCACAAAGACCCTGAGTGACCAGAGCAATCTTTCTCTAAGGAAACTGTGAAGAGAGAGTATATACAAATTAGGAGGCCAGTGATGAGAAGCCTCCCCCCATCATTCTGGATACACTCTGAAAATTGGTACAACTGACATTCTCCCAACAAGCCTCTTCATGGAATATGCTTCACGTTCTGATAGCCTGAAATGATCTTTTAAAAGCCAGGATTTCACACTTGATATAGCTATGTTATTTTGGGTAACATCTAACAGTAAATATTCATGACCAATAGAAATGATTTCCTTAAAGGAGAAAAGAAATAAATGGAAGATTTCATTGAAAATAGAAATTGGTTCTAATCCCAGAACAAAAGGGATTACTCGTAGGAATATTGAATTATAATAAATTTTGGCTTCCAAGTATACTGATGGTTTGCGGATAGAAATATTTCAGACGCTTAGGTTTTTAGTTTTTGCCTGACATTTTCAAATGAATAGATCTGAGTATTTTGTAAAATTTCAATAAAGTATCAACACGAGTCTCTTATTTCTTCAGATTCACTTGTAATAATTAATGAGGTTGGCACATAAAGCTCCATTAATTCAAAACAGACTCGATGAGTACAGGGGAGAGGGAGTAACTTGTTTTTTTTTTTCTTTTGTGGTACGCGGGCCTCTCACTGCTGTGGCCTCTCCCGTCGCGGAGCACAGGCTCCGGACGCGCAGGCTCAGCGGCCACGGTCCACGGACCCAGCTGCTCCACGGCACGTGGGATCTTCCCGGACCGGGGCACGAACCCGCGTCCCCTGCATCGGCAGGCGGACTCTCAAGCGCTGCGCCACCAGGGAAGCCGAGGATTAACATTTTGAGACAATTTTTTTTCTCATCCCACAAATGGGTAATAAATAATGAGGATTCTGGAATTCCATTAGGCAGATTTACATTAATCCCACTTTTTAGTTTGAAAATATGTGTTGAATTAGCACATTGCATTTATCGCCAAGGAACTTACATAAAAACCTTTCAATATCAATTATTTCTCTTTTCATATACATATATATACATGAGAGAAAGAGAGATTTTGCTATGGTTCTTGAGCACTTCTGAAGTTGTCGCTAACTAGAAGGATAAGCAAAGAACACAGCAGTGTGACTGCATAAATCATACTATCGCCAAAGAAGAAATCATATAGTCTGGCATCTCCATACCCTATAACTATAAATATTGATATGTGTACATATATGACGTCATACATTCCTCCACAAACTATGTATGTATGATGTCATATCTATATATCTACATACCTCTCTATATATGCATAGACAGAAAGATAGGGAGAGAGATAAGATAGATCTGTTTATATACTTATATATACATATTTATATAATGTAAATATATAGAGATCTAGATATCTGGGGATAGCTAGATCTCTATATGTCCTATTGTCTCTGTTCCTCTGGAAAACCCAGATTAATACGACAACCTTTGCTTTTTATTCCTGAACAAATTTGAAATGTTTACCTATAGTTTCGTCATCTCTTAGTAGAGATGGAGACAAGACTCCAGCATTTCTTTCCTTTTCCCTGTTGCTGACTTTCTATTAATGAGAAGCCCTAAGCAGCTCTGAGCGGGTAATTAATCATGAACCACCAAGTCAAGAGTGGTAAGCTTGTGAGTGGTGACTGCAGAGAAAAATATGTTGTGGTTGCCCGTTAGAAATGCCTTTCATTCCAAGGAGACCGAATTTGGCTTTCAGACTGTTCATTTGAGTCAAGTTCAAGCCTGTGATTGTAGTAGAAAGCAGACGGGATCCAGGCCCGAGAAGGATTACTGGATATAAGGCAGGAGAGACTTGTCCATGGTGGGCTGTGCTCAGAGAGGAAAGAGCACCTGACTGGCTTCCGTCCACAGCTCTTAACGCCACAGCACGCTCTTTGACGACGTGCGCCCTGTTCTGAATCTGTACCAAGTACGGCCCCTTGGGCTGCAGGTGCCTCTGTTTAACTCTCTTTCTTTCTCTCTCCTCCTTAGAGGAGAAAGGTGAACTTTATCTGGCTTCAACAATGTCTAACAAATAAACCGCACCTACTTGAATCTTTCCATGATAGATGCCGTTTTTCCTTTTGAAATGGTCCCCTTCAGGTACTCTTTAAAAAACAACAACAAGAAAGGAAAACAAAATATAGGGAACGCCAATGATTGTCAGCCTTGGGGTGAGTTTGTCTGTCCCCCCCAGGGAGCGCTTGGCAACATCTGGAGGCATTTTTGGGTGTCACAACCAGGGGGAGGTGTAGTACTACTGGCATCTGATGTGTACAGACCAGCGATGCTGCTTTCCATCCTACAGTGCATACGATGGCTCCACAACCAAGAATATATATTAAAAAAATAACGTTAGCGAGATAGTAGAAAGAATAAAAAAGGACATAGAATTCTGCCAAAAATTTTTTTTCAGTCCAAGGTTGAGAACCTGTTGGACTCCAATCTCCCTAAATCTAACTCACAGTGGAAGAAACATCAGAACAGAATTGATAGAGTCACATAACCCTTGATGAACACAGTCACTTGTAATAAACCTAACAGGTAGATGAGATTTTTGCAGTGACTAGAATGTTTAAAACATTTTTGTACACATTAATTCAGTTGCTTTGTTTTAATGAACCTTTAAAAAACCCCAATCATGTGCCAGGACCTGAGTGCACAAAGGTAAACACAATAAATAAAATAAAATAGAATCTCAGACGATGCTTGAAACCTGGTACAGGAAGTAACCCTACATACTACAAATCTGTCTGACTTAACAACTGGGTGACCCCAGGCTCTGTGCAGCCAGGAGAAGGAACTAACTACCCTCCAGAAGCTTAAGCATCTTCAGAAAGTTGGTGCCTTGGATGTGGGCCCTGAGGGATTGGAGGTACCAGATGAAAGAGGTTAAAAGAGGGAAGCAAACGCAAAAAGAGGGAAGCAAACGCAAACTCAGTGAGTCAAAAAAAAAAAAAAAGGAGCAGCATCTTTTGAGACGTGAGAAGGTAGTGAGGCTGAGATCTAACTCAGCGGGACGGAGAAATGAAACACAGGCTATATTGTCGTGGTTTTAAATGTGATTGGCAGCCTGGGAAGTGCACACACTGACCTCAGACACCACTTTCCGAATGTGTGTCAGGCACAAAAGCAAGGGCCTAAGCAAATATTTTTTTCTCCTATTATTCTGCAATAAAAGAGTTGGTTTCTGTCAATCTTTGGATGTCTGGCAATCTCTTTCATTCACATTTAATTTTCTTTATTTTTTAACTTCAAGAAGCGTAAGATGTAAACAGCTTTCAGGAGATGTTATACAAGCCCGGTGACGCTTTTCAGAAGCTGCATGTGGCCGTGCAGACACCCTGTTGGGTTGCAGGGGCGGTGTACTGTGGAGAGGGGTTAAATTAAGAGACAGATTTCAGCCGAGCAAGCCAGGCAACGTGGTGTATTCTCACGCGGGTATTCAGGCTACCCCCTAAGACTCCAGTCTTGCCTTTGTGTCTGGGTTAAAGATCTCCGGGTTTCCTAGGAGAATGTTTTATTCCTTTCATGAGTTTCTACAAGTTACTGCTCCTGGACGAACAGCCCTCCCTTCTGTCTCAGAAAGAGCTTTGCAGCTGAAACCTGTCCATCAGTCTGTCTCCCTACTGCTCTGTCCTACGACCAGAGGATGTTCCTAAAAACCAGCTCTTGGTTACTTTGCAAAGTCCCAGAAGGACAAACAAGTGATAAGGACAAAAATGGGCAAGCAGGTAGGAAAGAGAGAAAGAGAAAGAGAGAGAGAGAGAGAGAGAGAAGGAAGGAAGGGAGGGAGGGAGGGAGGGAGGAAGGAAGGAAGCAGGGAGGGAGGGAGGGAAGGAAGGAAGAAAGAAAGGAAGGAAGGAAGGAAGGAAGGAGGGAGGGAGGGAGGGAGGAAGGAGGGAAGGAGGGAGGGAAGGATGGAAGGGAGGAAGGAGGGAGGGAGGGAGGGAAGGATGGAAGGGAGGAAGGAGGGAAGGAGGGAGGGAGGGAGGGAGGGAGGGAGGGAGGAAAGGAGGGGGGAGGGGGGAGGGAGGGAGGAAGGAGAAGCCCAGCTCCTCAGCCCTACTCTCCCCTGCAGTCTGGGACCTACCGCCCTCCTCCATCTATAGCTGTGATGCCCTTGCCTGCTTACTCTCTCCAGCTCTGAGAGCCAGGCCACCTACTCCGCCCTCACCAAAGATTTGTCCAGATCCGTTTCTGCACCCTCCAAGTCCAGCCAGGCCTGGATGAGCTGACCGTCTGTCATCTAAACAAACACAGGGAAACGCGTGACCTGATCTCTGCTTGTGACAAGTGACCTAAATCCAGTGGAGCCTGGTCCCATCCTAGCCCCTCCTCGACCGCGTTCTTAGTCTCCCGTTGGCCACTTACTTAGCAGAATCAACAGAGGCCACTGAGCTCTGAGAACCACTCCAAGGGGAACCACTGTCGCCGAAGAGGCCGCCCGCACGTGGACTGCAACGGATGCTCCTGCCCTGAGATGCCGGGCAGCTTAATGCTTTAGCTTCTCATTCACCAGACATGCTACGGAGCCACACACATTTAATGCTCTGTCGTCAAGCTCTGTATTCAGAGGAGAGAGTAGGCAGGAAGCAATGTTTCCAAGCGACAGGCTGGTAAAGGGGCGCGAGTGGACGTACCTGGTGGACAAGTTGGGCTGTAGTAACAGTCACGTCATGCCGTGTGTCTCCACATCACTCTTCACAGAACTCAGAGCAGTCAGATGTCATCTCTTTATGGCTTGGAAAATCCCTGCAAACCAGCACAGAATTGTATTATGAGATTTGGGGAACCATTATTACCAAGAATGTGGTTTTAAAAACATTAGGTAGTAGGCTATTAACTATTACACGTCCAAGTATTGCATGGTATAGATTTAGTTAGATATAGATACATAGATACAAGATAGATGATAAGATAGAAAGAAAATGGACAGACGGATGGATAGATAGATATGATTGGTAGATAGATAACGGATGATTTATATAGACAGGTAGATAGATGACAGATGATAGATACATAGAGACATAGAAATAGATGGTAGGTAGATAGGTGATGGATTATAGATAGAATATAGACAATAGATAGACAGATAGATAGATAGATGATAGATATATGATAGAACAGATGACGGAGTCGTATCCTTAATGGAATGGTAATGTGATGGGTAAGTGATTGTAAAGCAAAAATGTAATATCAGTGGAACTATAAAAAGCTATAGAATAATATTATGAAGTGATGCTTGCATGAGCATTCTCTCAAAAGACGCTCTTTTTACATGTTCAACCTAGACTTACGTGCGTCTAAGGCACCACAATAATTGACAGCAATGACAGCAAATTCCTAATACATCTCCTGCCTTGTCAAGGAAATATTAAATTATGAATTCACTCTGGACAAAAGTGAGATTAATTGTAGCTTATAGCTGGGTAACTAATCGGTATTTATTTGGGAAAAGATCCCAGGGGCTGTCGGCTTTCATTTGGCTCTAAAAAGAGAACGGTATTGGGTCACACTGTGAGGAAAAGAACATTTCAGGAAGTAAGGTGATGGGGATGGCTCTTATTTCACCTTTCTACCTTCATTTGTTTTTCATTTTAACTTGCTTTTAAACTTAAAATAAAAGTAATGCATACCCATGTTAGAAAAAATCTCAGAAGAAAAAAGGGGTGTGCAAAGAATAGAACATGGTCAAAACCCAGACCAACAATCAGTGTACAGGTGTGTATATTATATACTTACGTATGCATATATATGTATATACATATTATTTTTCCACAAGTGGAAGGTATTATACACATTCTTCTGCACTTCATTTTCTCTTTAAACAGTTTATCTGGGAAAACTTTCCATTTCATCATCCATGTATCATTGCATCAAAGTCATCTTTTTTGCGGAGGTATCATACTTTATTTTACTAATCTTCAATTATGTCCACCTAGGTGGTTTCAAGTCCTTTGTTTTATACATCATGCCAAAATGAGCCTTCTTATCTGCTGAGCTGTGCACATATTTGAATAGATGGGTAGCATAAATATCTAGATTTGGAATTGCTAGATCACATTTCTTTCCAAAGAGATCACGCCATTTTATGTTCCTACCAATAGCTTCCGTTTCCCCACATCTTTGCCAATACTATATGTATTTTCAAATACTTTGAGCTTTCTCAAAACAACAGGGTAAAAAAATATATCTGTATTATCTATATCTAATTGTTTTAATTCTCCTGTTAATATTATGAACGTGGTTGGACAGTTTTTCTTATGTTTATAAGCAAATAGTATTTATTCTTCCATGAAATATCTGTTCCCGTCCTTGGTCTACTCTTTCTGCTGGGATCTTGGTCTTTCATTAAATTGTAAAAGCTATCAACGGCAGGCAAACGTGGCTTTGTACATAATATTTTGCATGATTTTATACTTTTGATGTTTCTACCTATTTATGCAGGAATTGTTGGGTTTTGTTCTTCAGTTTATATTACCAAATTTATCAATTTCTTTGTTATAGTGTCTGGATTTTTGCTTTCCTTAGAAATGCCTCTGATACTCTAACATTATTTTTTTAATATTAAAATATTTCAATAAAATATTAAAAATATGTTAAAAACATACCCCTTTTATGTTTAAATCTTTGGTTTGTGTACTATTTCCTTTGTTGGAAGGGGTAAACGTACATCCCCCCACCCTCACAAATTTTTAGCTATTTGACACAATGTATTGATACATAAGGGGTGGGTGATTGTTTTAGGTGTCCTGGCTTGGTCTGAATTGCCATCTGTATTAAAAATAAAATTTTAGTATGTACTGGGGGCAATGTTAGGATTCTCTATTCTTCTATTGATCTGTCTAATCACACATCTCTACTGAACTTTTATTAATATTGTTTAACACCATGCTTTGATATGTACTATTACGGTCTACAAGTTCATATGTATTAAGTTCCCATGGAAAAACTGTGAGGAATGTAAAACAATTTCTTAAAAAGCAAGAGCATATATTATGTGTTATAGATCATATATACAGTACTGAATAAAATTACTGAATTTTCTTCTTGTTTCCAACAGCTTTTTAGATTACATCAATGTTTTCCACATATACACTCCCATCTGCAAATTACTGCATTTCCTCCTTCCTAATTTGCATTCCCTATTTCTCTCTTTTGTCTAACTGAATTGTGCAGTAATTTCACAACAATGTTAAATCATAACAAATTGGGCATCCTTATCTTACACCAACTTTAATAGGGATCTCTTTAATGTTTCCATATGAATTAAAGTGCTGGTTCACAGCTGAGAATACTATTTGTTCATAATAAAATTATCAGTCCTTTTTCATTACGCATTTTACCCGGAGGAGACACTGAATTTTATCAGATTGGTTTTGGCACATACCGATCCCCTGGCTTACGTCCTCTGTGATTTAATATCATGGCGCATGGCATTCACAGATATGGAGCCATTCTTGCATTTTATGGAATGAGTTTTGAGACTCATTATAATTTTGAAATTCAACAGTACTACAAGGCATTTATTCTTCGGCCTAAAGAAATATGGGTGTCAGGGCTGCGGGGAGACCCTGATGTGAGGGCCGTGGGATTCAGAATGGAATCGTGCTGAGTGATCTCTACTGTGTTGGGTGAGTTGATTTAACATCCCGCCATTTGCTCACCTGAATGGCGGACACTGGGCACTAGAAAAAGAACAAGACAAAACCCATTTCTCACCTCTCGGAGCCCAGAGATTACCTTTAATCTCACTTTGCTCATTAATAAAGTCATTTGGGCTTGTTCTTCTTCCTGGTTCTCTAAGACTATTTTTATTTTTATTGAGGGCTTTTAAACACATAAAATTAATTATACTTCATCTGAATGAAAAGGGTGGGAAACCCCCAAACATGTTTTGACCAAATTTATTTCAGCACTTTGGAAATGTGGAGACAAAAGCCTAACTTTTATTTATTTTTTTATTTTGTTTTTTTTTGGCGGTACGCGGGCCTCTCCCGTTGCGGAGCACAGGCTCCGGACGCGCAAGCTCAGCGGCCATGGCTCACGGGCCCAGCCGCTGCGCGGCAAGTGGGATCTTCCCGGACCGGGACACGAACCCGTGTCCCCTGCATCGGCAGGCGGACTCTCAACCACTGCGCCACCGGGGAAGCCCAAGAGAGTAGACATTTTATTTGCACATTCCTGCCACTCCCCCTTTCCCTCCCCCCACGATGTTTGATCACATTTTCCTTTAAATGTTTCTGGTGAAGCAGACTCTGAAATAATAAACTGAGCTCCTCCTTCACAAAATGACAAAGAATACTAATTATTCCCAATGATGACCCCATTTAAACACACCATAAGAAAGATGTTGAAAAAATATAAAGAACGAATCAACTATAATTCATTGGAAAAGCACAGTATTTATAATCGCTTCTGAGTGACCAGTAGTAGCGCTACCATTGTCCCACATTTTCACTTTTCAACAAGGAACATACTAAATTCAGAAGTTTTGCTTTTAGAATTATTTTTAACTTTGAGAATTAAAAAAAAAAATAAGCTCTATGGACTTTTCTAATACAAAATATAAATTAATCATAGTGGTCCCACGTTCCACATGCTGTATTACATCCTGGGGATAGAGGAGGAGCGTGCCTGAAACACCCACTGAACTTATACCCCAGTGGAGAGACACCAGTCATTAAAGACACAGCCACACAAACCAATAAAAAATAATAATGTGGGAAAATATGGTTCAGAAGAATATTCATAGGGATCACTGCAATTCAGACCCAGAGATCATTCTTCCTTAGCAATAGTATGAAGAGTGAAATTTCAATGAATAGTCTTAGGATAGCCTTAGTTTAGTGGACTAGACAACAAGCAACTGAAAATACGTGCAATAAAGCAGATGCATGTATTCTTCTCCCCAAAACTCTACACTTTTGGCACCATATTCTTATGAAACGTACAGGGTTTATTCATCCTTTCTGCTCATTCGATCATGTGGTAATTTGTCATGCAATCCTTCATCTGTTCACTCACCAGGTGCTTATGGAGTGAGAGGAACATTATCGAATTCCAGGAGTACAGGAATGAGGTCAGCATTTCCTCTGAGTGCCTAGTCCGAGAACTGGGGCGATAGATTAAAATAGTCTAGTTCTACGTAGTGGATGCAGAACGAGGGTGTGTAGAAAAATGCTATGAGAGCAAGAGGGTCCAATAAATGGTGAAGCCAGTGAGGTGTGCGGAAAGTGTCCCAGTGCACCCAGCATGCTCACACGTTGCTGCTTTATTTAACTGCAACATCTCCCCAAGGACTTAGCACCAGTTCACAACTGTGGAGGCGATGTCTGGAGAAGTTGAAGGACTGGACTCAACGCACACATCCAGCAAGTGGCCTATTCTTCCCTATCAGAGCCATCTACCTGTCATTACATGACACCACACCGATTGTGTTCATCTACAATAAGCATTACCTGCGCAAGCCATTAAGGCAAAGTCCATAGTGTCTCCTGCAAGTGCATTTTCTCCTTGATCTATTACGTGATGGAGGTCACCACGGGGCATTCTTTGCTCCAATATTTAATGGACGGGGTTAAAAAGGATCTGATAACACAGGGCAGTGGCATGGAGTCAAACTCCGGTTGGCACATGGAGTTGTTTCGTGCAAAAACAGAAGTCTAGATGACTGCTTTTATCACCGTCAAGTAACTCCTGACTGTCTTAACGGACCTCCTTCTGAAAACGCAACAGAAAAAAGCAAACGGATGATGGTCCTGAACTGGCAAATACACGTTTCTTTGGATTCCAACTCCGCTTATGGTAACTGATTCCTATATAAGGCAGTGGTGAGAATTGCACAGTGATAACAGGTAGAGGACATGGAAAGCTTGGACTTATAACGTGGATTCTGCGTCCAGCACTGAATAGGTCTGACTATCATGATCTAGCTTCGCCCTTGACACACTAGAGAAAGTCTTCAATTAAAAATTAAAATGCTCTTTACATTCCTGTGGAAACACAGAAATAAGAGTTGGGATACATCCCTAAAGGGTACTATTATGCATTATTCAAGTTTACCAGGCAATCGTTTGCTTTATGTAACTCTGGTTTTAGCTTTTAAAGGTAATTCTGGAAAAGAAACTGTGCTGTATTTTTACCTACAAAAGTTTACTTTCATGAGAGCAAACTAGTTTCTGGCATAAAAATTTCATTTGAAAGAAGATCAAGGAGGAAACGGAAAAACAATGATCCCACGCTCTGTACCAACACTGCTAGATGCTTTTTTACTCTATTATTTGAAAAAATATTTTTGAGACAAGCTATATTTTTTTGGATGGATTCCTCCAAGCTTCTCTCTGTGGTTATGGTTCTTATTTACCACCAAATTGAGTGATAACGTTCTAGGTACAGGAGCAAGATGGGCGGGTCTTTGGAAATGGCCCTTCCATGGAACCCCTGAACTTTGGGGTTCTAACCTTGGAAAGTACCACCTGCTGTCTCCTCCAGCAGACCCACAAGAAATGCCCAATCTAGAAATCAAGAGCATCTTCTCAGAAATGCAAATCAAAACTACAATGAGGTATCACCTCACACCAGTCAGAATGGCCATCATTAAAGAGTCTACAAATAACAAATGCTGGAGAGGGTGTGGAGAAGAGGGAACCCTCCTGCACTGTGGGTAGGCATGTAAATTGGTGCAGCCGCTATGGAGAACAGTATGGGGGTCCCTGAAAAAACTAAAGATAGAACTACCATAGGATCCAGCAATCCCACACCTGGGCATGTATCCAGAGAAAACTCTTAATTCGAAAAGACATATGCACCCCAATGTTCATGGCAGCACTCTTTACAATAGCTAGGACATGGAAGAAACCTAAGTGTCCATTGACAGAGGAATGGATAAAGAAGATATAGTACATATATACAATGGAATATTACTCAGCCTTACAAAAGAAGGAAATAATGCCATTTGCATTTGGGATTAGCAGATGCAAAGTATGACATAGAGAATTATATATAGAATGGATAAACAACAAGGTCCTACTGTACAGCACAGAAAACTATATTCAATATCCTGTGATAAACCATAATGGAAAAGAACATGAAAAGAATGTATGCATATGTATAACTGAGGCACTTTGCTGTACAGCAGAAATTAACATGACATTGTAAACCAACTATGCTTCAATAAAATATTTTTTTTAAAAAAGAGCATCTTCTCGGCTGTTACTGGGGTTTTCTTAAAATACAGAACTTTGTTAAATCTGCTTGCCTTTGCAACTAGATGGGTACAATTGAAATCTTTCCTCCTGAGATGTATACAAGCACATTCTAATTGGATTAAGTAACAAATCGAATAAAGAGAAATAATGTTCTGCTAATGAGCATTATTATTACTGGGATTCTTCATAAGCCTCTAGGGGATCAGACCAAACAGATGTTTCTAATGATCACTTTCAACATATACAGAACTATTTCTGTCTGTATTCTGAGATGTTCTCTGCTTTCAGCAATTCAGAGAACATGGCCAGCTTCCCTGGGGTTATTTATTGTTTCTTTTTGCAGTTTCATGTCCCATGGAGTAAGTCCTAACACAGTGATCAAGGCAACATGACTAGTATTATTTATCTAAATAGGGAACTTTTATCCTCAAAATTGGCAAAATCTTTGAAATACAAGTAACTACTCAAAAATGCATTGAAGCAGGTTTTTGACTTCTTACTTTACTCTGTTAACCAGACTTTAATTAAAGAAACCCCAGATATGAGTCCAGCCTGTAGTTAAAGAAACTCATATATGAGTGCAGGTAGCTGGGGATAAGATGTAATAGCACCTCGACATCTGTGAGATTGTAGTAAGTAAGTAAATACACAAATTATGAGAAATACAGACTCTGCTTCATTCAATCCTCGAGTAACTGATTGGATCATTTTATTGGTAAGGAAAACAAGGTGTGGAGAGTTTGAACAACATGCCCAGAGTCGCACTGTATAATAAATAAAGCCAAGACAGGACCTTCATTTCCAAAACTGGACTGTATTGCAAGTCACGGCGGTCACATACAATTCTCTCCCCATTCAAAGTCACAGGTTCATGCAGGTCTGTGTGGTGTACTGGCAGGGGGAAAACTCCAAGAGGAAACAGTTTTCTCTGCTAAACCTCTTTTTCAATCTTATTTGTAAAATTATTTTATTTATGAATACTTGGGGTAAAAAGCATGCATGGAATAAGGGGAGAAGAAAAAAGAAGGCATTTATTTGATACCTTGGGATTTTTATGGATTAAAAATCTAAGACAGATACCAGAAAAGGAAATGATACCTAAATGGCCAAATATACACACACACACACACATAATATTTTAAATATAAATGTTTATATATTACAAATATGTTGATTTATGTTTTTATATATTATATATGATGTCTAAGATACAAATGTTCATATTATATATATATATCTTTTCTTGCTCACTGTGACTTTCATGTTGTATGTTTCTCCAATATATATTTATACACACACACATATATATATATATTTTTAAAGGGTACTCAACTTGGTTAGTCTTAGGGAAATTAAAATGAAAACCACTACATACCAAAATGACTAAATTACTGCAATTTGGAAAGACTGGAAATAACAAATGTGGAGAAAATGTGGATTAGCTGGACATTCACCAATGTTTGCTGACCCCAAACCATGTTTTAAAGAGAAATTCTCAAAATGGAGCGAGCGTTCCCTGCCCCCAAGGCCATGAAAGAATCCAGTCCCCTACCTCTTTATGGAACCAACTAAGAGAAGCGTCTAAGCAGATATTACATTTGCTGTTTCACAACAGAAATGACAGAGCTCAGACCCAGAAGTGCGTTCAGATTTAATCATCCCTAGCTAAAACCAATCACTGGCGGCAATTTAAATCAATTTTCTCTGCATTAAAACTTCATGGGAAAGAGAATTTCCCCCCTGATAACCTGCATCAACAGATAGTAAGTGAAGCTCACATAGAAAAAACATACAGGGTTCATACCATGTAGTTTCTATCACACATACACGGGCTCTATTTTATGATATCTCTCAGCTGAAGAGGAAATAATCCTTCAGTGTATCTTGCAAATGACAGTGTACAAGTTTTAAATAAAAAAAAACAAAAAACAAAAAACAAGCATGTTAGATCTGGTTTCTTTCCTGCTGGCCCTTCAGACTTTTATGCGCCCTTTGCTGCCATTCTGTAATGAGCTGTTAGGAAACATTGTGACACTTTCCATCTCCAAGAGTTACCCATCACCTTAGAGCCAAGAGGGAGGTCTGTTATTTGTCTAGGACTTAACTATCCCCATATTTCTATTGTGTGTTTCTTTTCCTTTCTATATGCGTCAGGTAAGACTTACTTTGTTATAAATGACCCATAGTAAATTTAACTTTAGCACTGGATATTGTAAAGCAAACATTTAGCTGACCGATGCATGTACTGTGATATTCTCACCTTTTTCATTTTCGGTTAGTAATGACCTAGAAAAGTTATTGGGGGAGAGACAGTTACCTCTGTGGGTCTCTGAAGCAGTAGCACACACCATATGTCATTAGTCCTTTCTATCTGTACAAAGAGAAACCTATATTCTTAACAAAAATTTACCCCAGGTGGTATTCGCAGCTCCTCTGAAGCTTGTATACTGGGATAGAATCTCCTTTCTCTTTTCTTCTTTTTAGTAAGAGTCTTTGCCTAATGAACAAATGGTTGTGATTTATTTATTTTCAATGTTTTGTTCATGTTTTACTAGATTCTGAAACACCTTTTATATCAGCTAATATTGTATTAGCCTGCCTTCCAGAGGAAAGCCAAACTAAAGTGATTTAACTGGAAAACACTTATTTTTGCCAAATAACAAAAAATAGGTAGGTAGGCAGTCTTAAGGTTCAACATAGATGTTAAGGACCCAGGTTAATTCTATCTTCCTGCCACTCCAACCACAGAGTTTGGTTTTCTTCTTCATGATCATACAATGGCTGCTTCACCTCCAGGATTGCATCTGCATTCCAGGCAGACATCCTCATGAAGTTTTATCAGATAATTCAGGAAAGAAGCTCTTTCCAGCTGATACATCTTCACATGCCCTGCTACTAGCTCTTCTCAAGAAAACCCTGGGCTTCCCTGTTGGTCTTAGAGAGCCTCCCAGAGAGGAGGGGGTGGGGAGAAATTATTTTGCAAGCATCACATCTTGGACTCAATTCAGAATCCTAGTGTCTCCCTAGACATATCACGCTTGTTTATTCCCCCATGCCCCTCTGCTTTCACATCTGATGGTCGCTTTGCCTAGAGGAGTGATTCTCAAACTTGAATGAGATAGGACCACTTAGAAGACTTCTCCAAACAGATAAATGGATCCGTTCTCTGATGGATGGATCCTGAGAAACTGGATCTCTAATAAGTAGTAGGAGGTGCTGATGCAGTGGGTAGAGGTCAACCCTTTGAGTAAAAGCACCCTCCCTCTCAATCAGCTATAGTTCAATAAAACAAAACAAAATAAACAATAAGAGCCACCTTCCTTCTACCTTTCCTTCTCTACCCAGATTCTACTTATCTTTTAAAATAAGGTCAGATTTCCTGCCCTCTATGCTCCTTTCCCCAAAGCTTAGAAGGATGGCCTTGCATCTCCCCCATGCCTGCATGGTCCTTAGACTTGATTTTGCTACACTCGTGATTCATTTCCACATCAGACCTCCACCCACAGGGTCTTACATCTTGGTCTGCTCGCTGTGACTTTGCTTCATGTTGTCTGTGTCTCCCAGTGGTCAGGGCATCTCTACAGTTGAGGGTGTTGATGGATCAACGGTGGCTGGACTGTATCCGTCAGGCCAAGAGAAAACCCTTGTGGTGCAGGCAGAAGCCTGAATCCCACCACAAGATCCAGTGACTCTCCCCAAAAAAGCGGGAGCAGGAGGTTGAGAGAATTGTTGGCAGCCTGGCGCACATCCTTTCTGCATTGGATGCACAGAGGGGGTGGATGGCTTCTCTCCATGGCGTGGGGACCAGAAGATGCACTCTGGTCCCAGCACTAAGGGTCTCCCGCAACAACTTCAGATACATCTCCTCCCCCTCCTGTTCTTTCCTCTTCTCCCCTCCTCTCCCTCCTATCTCCCGCCTTTCTTTTTCTTCTTTCTCTTAAAATTCTTGCTTTTCCTCCATCTCTTTCGTCTCCTCTTTCTTCTTCATACGATTGATCTCTGATTTTTTTTTAATTGACTGATCTCTGATTTTAGCTTGGGGGGGTGGGGACGGAAATGCAGGAGCCTAGCCACCTGGGAAATGAGACAAAAAACCCCAGCAGGTGAAGGTACCTGCACAGCAGGTTTACTGGTCAATAGGTTCACCGACAGGGTAGCCTCTACCCTGTGGGTTTGTGGTAGGCTGGCTGAAAACTCCTGGATAACTGATGCTAGGAATCTGACCCTGGAGAGGGCCGATCTGAAGCCTCCACTCTGCTCCGGTCCACTTCTAACACAGACGGCACCCCATCTTCATTGATGGATGTGGTCTTAGGGCTTCAGCCTGTGGACTAACGCTGCAGCTGGCTGTTCCAAGAAGCGGAGGAAGAAGGGTTGCAGGGCTGGGCCAGTTTTTCTGTGGACCGTCTTGCTCTGTTGTTTGGTTTTTGCTCCGTTCCTTTTCCCTGCAAGCGCTGGCGTGGTCTCCTGTCCGCTCCCTTCTGCCCTGAGCCAATCTGGGGTTCTTTTCTGCTTTCCTTTCCCTCTGGTGCCTGAGTGTCTGCACCTTCCTCAAATTCTTCAGTGCTACCATTCACTTTTTCCTCTTTTCCATAGTATAATGGACTTATTATCCTCTTCCTATCACTTTTTTTCATTTAGAGACATTTTCCCAGGAAAGTGAGGTAGATATAGATGCCCATTCAATCAGAGTGAAAAATAGGCCTGCTTTTCTTTGAGATAAACCAGTGGGCTTGGAATCGCTGATTCAGTGAGGATGCACATTTTATGAAATGTGGGCACATACTTCCACAATGCCATCCAGGAAGGAGTGTGTTTATAGGACCTTGGGCAGGGACCCAGAGTCTATCAACACTCACTCATCCTTTGGATTAATATTGCCTAAGTCCTATTGTGTTTCAGGAATATACAGTAGAAAAAATATGAATCTCACCTTCCTGATATTGATCTTTTAGTGAGAGAAACTTAAATTTTAAAAACAAATCCATTATGAACTGCCAGTATATACCTCTCCTGGGTATATATCTGAAAAGAAATGAAAACACTAATTAGAAAAGATACATGCACCCCTATGCTCATAGCAGCACTATTTACAACAGCCAAGACATGGAAACAACCTAAATGTCCATCGACAGATGAATGGATACAGAAGATGTGGTACATGTATACAATGGAATATTACTCAGCCCTAAAAAAGAAGGAAATAATGCCATTTGCAGCAACATGGATGGACCTAAAGATGATCATACTGAGTGAAACAAGTCAGGCAGAGAAAGATGAAGACTGTATGATCTCACTTATATGTGGAATCTAAAAAATACAACAATCTAGTGAATATAACAACAACAAAAAAGAAGCAGACTCCCAGATATAGAGAGCAAACTAGTGGTGACCAGTGGAGAGAGTGCGGGAGGGGTAGTTTGTGGTGAGGGACTGGGTGGTACAAACTACTGGGCGTAAGACAGGCTACAAGGATGTATTGTACAACACGGGCAATAGAGCCAATACTTTGTAATCACTGTAAATAGAGTGTAACTTATAAAAACTGTACAGAAAGTTTTTAAACTTAAAAAGATAAACCAACCAACCAAATAAACAAAAAAACCCCACCGAATCTGGTATGTAACTATGTTATTACAAATTATGATAAAGGTCATGAGGTTGAAGTATTGGATATTATATGTCAAAAACGAGACCCACTCACAAATATTGGCCATTATATATTTTAAATGTTTAACAATTTTATAGGCAAAAATTACTTAGAATTATAGTTCTAGTTTATCTACCTTTGACTTCTAATGACATTAAATATTTTGTCTTATTTATTTAATTTCCTTTCTGAACAGGCTGCAAATATTTAATCTTCTCTTTAAAGGCTTTATTTATTTTTAACATTTATTTATTTATTTATTTTGGCTGCGCTGGGTCTTAGTTGTGGCATGTGGGATCTTTAGTTGCAGCATGCACACTTCTTAGTTGCGGCAGGTGGGATCTAGTTCCCCGACCAGGGATCGAACCCCAGCCCCCTGCATTGGGAGCACGCAGTCACCCACTGGACCACCAGGGAAGTCCTTAATCTTTCTTTTATGTGAGCATCTTTGTTTATTGATTTACAGGAGCAATCGATAGATTAAGAATTTTAACCTTTTCTCTCGGATAAATGTTGTGATAATCACATTTCTTTGCTTTTTATCTACTTAGTTTTATACTCAAAATTCTTTCAAGCACACACTAACTTTACCGTTAGTGTAAAAGCTTTCTCTAACACAGATCAAAATAAACCTTCATTTATGTTTTCTTATCATTCTTTTACACCTTCCTAAATAAGATCCGTGTCCTCCCTGGATCCTTTTGGCGTGTGGTGTAAAGTGGGGATCTATCTTTTGCTCCCTTCCTTCCCTCAGCGGTTGGAGATATCGCCTTTCTATTTTCAATATCCACAAACATGGGCACACACCTACACCCCCTGCCCCGACTCCACGGGCTCATTTCTCGGTGTGTTATTTTCATAACTGAAGCTATGCTATGTTCTTGTTAACATTATTCTGATCCTTTTGTCTAGTTTTTCTAACATTTGCCCCCATCTGTAAGCACATTCACAGCAATTCTGATCCACACCGTTGTCTTCAGCCCTTTTCCACCCCAATTTCCTTTCCTGAGTTCCTTTTTAAGTTAATGTCTTGGTTGTTGGCATTACATGTCTAAGCACATTATTTTCGGGAGAGCACGGTCTTTCCCTGGGCTTGTGCTGGTGCCTCTCATGAGTAACCATCTGGCTGTGGGGAGCGCTCCCGCTTCTGGGAGACGTTTCCCCTTCGGTCAGAGGTCTGGGGTGCCCAGCACGGCTTACACTCTTCATACGGTGGGAGGTGTTTGCAGGATTTTACTTGGCCCTGGGGGCGTCCCTTTGATCTAGAGCCTAAGATTCCTTCTTTGGTCAAGTCTTCCTCCTGTGCTTCTGTGGCTTCTGGTTTGCAGGGTGTCCTTAGACCTAGGTAGGAATTCTGAGTCGGCCATCTATCTATTTTTTACTTATCTTTCTGTCCATTGTTCTCTCCAGTTTTCCGCCTTCTGGGTTTGGTGTTACTTCCTCATAATTGTTTTTTAGTTTGACAGTTTGGTTTTCTTTAGTACCTGTCTGCTGCTGTTCACTGTCTCCAACACTTTCTTTTTTTTTTTGGTCTCCCTTCTTTAATCTCTGATTTCGATTTGCTTCTCCATGACTTTCATTTCTAATTTATATAGATACTTCCTCTTGAACAGTGTGTGTGTGTGTGTGTGTGTGTTTAAGTTGATGAGAAATTTTCAAATAGTTACTCCTGCTTCTTTCAATCAGTTCTGGTATATAGATAATCCCTTTGAGTGAGGCAAGTTTTTCAATTTTTAGCTATTTATGTAGAGAAAATCCGAGTGGGTTCATGGAGCTGAGATGTCCAAACTCATATTGATACTCTAGCCTGAAATCTCCAAATATATTTTTAACATAACGGGGACCAAATGTATATATTTTTTATAGCCTGCTTTTTTCACATAACATCAAATCATAAGCATTGTTTCCTTCTGTGGCTACACTGCATACATCCAAATACGATTATGTTCTTCAGTCAATTTACATTTTGCTTCCAATTTTTTTGGTATAATAAACAATATGATGATGACCATTCATGCACAGAAATCTCTTAAGTGCACTCTGACAGTTCCTTTAGGAAATATTCCTAAAACTGAAATTACGTGGTCAAAAGTTATGAGCATTGTAAAGACTCAATGTCAGCGCTCAAGCAGCTTTCCAGGAACATTCGAAAATGTTTGCAATCCTACTAAGAGTATATCAGCTGTCAGCTTGTTAGCTAAAACGCTTTTCATGTTTTCCTGCTATGACGCAGGAAGTTGTTTTTCATGCTAACAGCCACCTGCTTTTTTTTCTTCCCTTTTCATTTATAATTTGTGTCACTTGTCCATTGTTTTGTTCTGGTATTAGGTAATTTCTACTTCTAAGTGCTGCTCCTATAGGATGATAAACTCTTACAATATCTATTTTTTATATCTAACCATGGATTTTCATTTTGTGGAAAGGTTTTCCTGATAAATTTGGTTTAAAAAAAATTTCATCACCTGGGATTAGTCAAATCAGCTATGCTTGAACTATCATGACCTGGGATGGTCATATTGGTGTCTGTCTTTATTACTCTTTGTTGTTTTGGAAATAACTGTCTGTGGGGATGCAGATATGATTCTTATAACTGTCACAGCTATATTTTTGACAATAAAAAATTTCCTAAGTTTCTACTTCTATCATTTATTGCAGCTGTTTTTCTAGAGTTAAAAAGAATAAAAAAGAAAAGGACGGAAGGCTGGTTAGCTCAGTATATGACTTTATTACACTTTTTGAGCCACTGAATCTACAATGATGTGAATCTTAGGAGGTCAATCATGGCCCTTTCACTCACTTTGACTGTTTGTTTATAATTAGCAAGGAATGTCTGCTTTGGTATTATTTTCTCAAAGCCTTCAACTTGCTGGGCTTACATTGAGTTAAATTAAGTATACTTTTTATACTTTATACAGAGCACTTTTGCTGTGCTCTGTATTTTGCGCTCTGTGCAGGATTGGTTACAAGAACTTAACCCACAGACACGCGAAAATGGAACCATCAGTAGTGTAAAACAGTGTTTCCCAAGGTACGCTTCTTGGACTAATTTTCTGCAGATGAAATAAGTGTGGGAAACACCCATCTTGGAAGTCCTCCCATACAGACAGTCATACTGACCATGAGTATATGCAACACCCTCTTGGTGAAGAAGGCTGTTTTAACTTTTTAACCCAGCACTGCCCAAACGTATTTGTCCACAAAGCTCTCCTTGCCTTGTGTATGTGAGTGTATGTGTGTAAAACACCTACCAATATCGTGAAGGATTATCAGCATACAGGCAGCATTTGGGGAAATGGTTCTCTACATCGCAGCCCACCAATAACCTCAAAATTCCCCTCCTACTTTACTGAAATACACCCGCCCCAAGCAAGATACGTTAAAAATATATATTGCAAAAGATTTTTGTTGCAATGGCAAAAGCACATCTCAACCAGTTCACACCAGACTGCTTAGGTATTTTTTTTAACGCGTGTTGGTTCCCTAACACAGCCTGGCTCCGACGTTGTCATCTTCCCCAGATCCTTCGTGACTTGCAAGAGACCAGCAAGGAAGATTTTTCTAGGACCTCTTGGGTCGTCTTCACTGGGAACCAACAGTCTGAGGAGACACCAGACTAAGCTTTCTATGGGCTTTTTAGGGGTGGGTCAGTTTGGTCCACATCCTAATACTTCAGGGAAATTTGGACCATTTCTGGGAATGCACCTGAAGTCAGGGAAGGAGAAATCGGCATTTTGTTCTCCATGTAGAAGTGCATTATCTCCAAACCCGCCTGCAGCCAAGTACTCTATCGTTACATGATGCTTGCTGGAAGTTTCTTGTACAAAAAGTAATTTTCCCTATTTGACATGGTTTTGTATTCATTAATTTTCCCCCTGTACGCTTTGCTGTGATTGCATTATTTTCCTCTTCCAATGTTCATATGATATTTTAATAGATTACCTAATATTGAACCATCGTCGCATTGCTGGAATAATTGCCGTTTGGAAACAGTGTGTCTTTTCCGACCGGTGCATTAAGATTGCTAATGTTTTATTTTTTATTGTCGCCTTTGTACGCTTGACGGAAGT
This sequence comes from Globicephala melas, assembly GCF_963455315.2. Classification (NCBI taxonomy): domain Eukaryota; kingdom Metazoa; phylum Chordata; class Mammalia; order Artiodactyla; family Delphinidae; genus Globicephala; species Globicephala melas. The sequence goes on from NC_083335.1 coordinate 121,811,261, forward strand.
TTAATTATTCTGTTTTTCGTTTTGTTTCGCATTTAAAAACATCCGTGTTACAGCAGCCTGACATTGTGGAGGAAACATTCTTTAAACTACACTCACAGAGAATTCACAACGTGGGAGTCGGGTGTAACTGGAACTTGAAATTGAACTTGTAACTTGAAATTTTCATAGAACTTCCCTTCAAATAAATCAGATGTCATGAAATTTGGGGGATATATTTCTTCACTACCTTGTAATTGGCATTGTGAAACCGATGAGTTTTTCTCTCTTTTATTGAGTTAATATTAGTAACATATTTTTTTTCTAGGAAATAAGCAGCTTATCCTATATAAATAATTTGTGGTAGTAAAGTTTATCAGTATTTCCTTTTGTGATTTATCCGTAGTACCTGATCTAACGCTTAGGTATCTTAACAAGGAATGATTTCATCAAAAATCCTCCAATTCCTGACGGAACAGAATGACTTCAAAGAGGAGAATATCTTCTTCCTTCTGTAAGGATGCCATTTCTTTGCACCTGAAAATTAACTAATAATCTAACACTATCATGATTATTTTCAAGGGCTTCCCTGGTGGCGCAGTGGTTCAGAGTCCGCCTGCCGATGCAGGGGACAGGGGTTCGTGCCCCGGTTCGGGAAGATCCCATATGCCGCGGAGTGGCTGGGCCCGTGAGCCATGGCCGCTGAGCCTGCGCGTCCAGAGCCTGCGCTTCGCAGCGGGAGAGGCCACAACAGTGAGAGGCCCGCGTGCCGAAAAAAAAAAAAGGTGGATAGGAAAAATAAGATGGAAGGCTTTTAACTCATCCAGTTGCTATTCATTACTTACTGTTTTAACCTCAAGGCAATTTTCTTAGCAGTTTCATTTCCAGGCTGTCATTAAGGAAACGATCTCATCAGAGCCCCCTTTCCATTATGTTCTAGTGACAGATAAGTGCCGGCAGGTGTGTCTGGACAGCAGTGGTGCAGATGAGCCCCGACTATTAAACAGAAACCTACAGGAAGACCCAAGCATTAACAAGAAACTCATTCCATGCTAACACGGAGAGTTTGACTCTTGACAAATGCGTGAAGGAAGATCTTTTATATGTGTTTACATATAACTGAATCACTTTGCTGTACACTGAAACTAACACAACATTGTAAATCAACTACACTCCAATATAAAATACGATTTTTTTTTTTTTAAAGGAAGATCTTTTAGATGAGGTCGCAGTAGCTCACGCTTCTGGGCAGCCACAACCCTCTGACCCAACGGAGCTGGGAGCAAAACTCAACTACCAACACGACATTGGAAATCAGCTATACTCCAATAAACATTAAAAAAAAAAAAAAAAAAACTCAACAAGAACAGTGTTCCTCCACTTGAGCAAGCATTGCAAACACCTGCAAAGCCCCACCTGCAGAGGTTTGGATGCTGTAGGTGGAAGGCAGGACCCTAGGAGCTGCAGCTCTAACCAGTTCCCAGGTGACGCTGATCTGAGAACCACAGTCCGAGAACCATTGAACTAGGCGACTTCTCAAGGCTCCTTGAAGAGGTAGGACTTTTTCCAGATGTGTTCAATGTCCTTCCCCTCTGAAATCATCAAGTCATGGTTAGAGTGGGGCAGAAACCTTCCATGGACACGCAGAGCTATGGACTGCAACTACCCCGTAGTTCTTCAGCTCATGAATTCTTGATTACTCCCTCTGTGAATAACCCAGCGGCCCTAATCATTGCTCTTACAATGCTGACATTTCATCTTGCAGAAGGGATACTGTATTGTACTTTTAGATAAGTCTCTGTGTTCCAATAACCTTCTGGCACTCAGACTTGCTAGGTTACCTTTGCTGTAGAACTACACAAAATGCTCACGAGGGTGTCAGAGAAACCTCTTGTCCACAGATACCTTCCTTCCTAGCACTTTCCGCATGCTACCCTGACCCGAGCCAAATGTCATGCTGTCTCCATTCTGATTAGGGACTCACTGTCATCTTTACCAATTCCATAGTTGTGGGCTGGACGTCCTTCTATGAACCTGTCTCTTTACTCAGAATAGTTACGTCTGGAGATTCCCAGTCAGAGATTCTTACGGATGGTTTACACGTGGGGGCTTTGTTTTTATTTCTTCTCTATCACGTATCTACACCTTCCAAGAGAGAAGATCTCATGAACAGCATTGAATCTGAGGCAGTTCAGAACCCTCATAACTCAGCTGATTCATTCCCCCTCCAAGAGGCAGTAAAACACAGGCTTCTTCACGACAAGTCCCTACAAACATTCATAGAACAGGGTAAATCCTTTCATTAACACGGAAGTTAATCTTTTTGAAGTGCTCTTAAGTATTCTTATCTTACAACAAGGCCAAGGAGTCTAGACTGGGTTCATAATTGACCTTCCTTTTGAATACAAAGCTGACGCAAGACTATTCTTCTCATCTATCAACACTTCATCGCTGTTACGTGGGGCTTTATTTTCCCGAGCCTGTTTAGGTCAAATGATTTTGAATCAAAACTAATGACTGGGCTTCCCTGGTGGTGCAGTGGTTGAGAGTCCGCCTGCCGATGCAGGGGACGCGGGTTCGTGCCCCGGTCCGGGAGGATCCCACATGCCACGGAGCGGCTGGGCCCGTGAGCCATGGCCGCTGAGCCTGCGCGTCCGGAGCCTGTGCTCTGCAACGGGAGAGGCCGCGACAGTGAGAGGCCCCCGTACCGCAAAAAAAAAAAAAAAAAAAAAAAAAACAAAAACTAATGACTGTTCAACTAGAAGATGTCCAGATAAAGAGATCACTTCGTTCATTTTCTTGAGAAACCCCACATACAACATTACTTCACTGTCTTTCCTTGGAATCGTTGGTACTTTTGGTATTTATATCCTGATTTGTCTTTTCTTTCTTTATCACTCTCAGTTTTGCCTTGTTTTCCTTTAGACTCCAGATTCCATGAAGTCGTTCTATGGTGTATATCAGAAAGCCCTGCATACTGGAGAGTGAGTACGCTCATTTAGGGTTCCAATGACCTAGGATAATTTTTAGTAAACTTCCCTGCTCTACACAATGGGGAGGAAACTAGATTGCAGAAGATTGTGTGGCACACAGTCCTGAATTCTGATCATGGCCTTGGTGTTTACTGTCCATAGAAACTTGGGACAAATTACCAGTCTGACTCATTTCCAGTTTCTTCTGCTACCAAATGGTGACAGTAAGATTATTTTCTCTGTGTGCCTAGCAATTTATTCTTTCTGTAAAAACAAAATAAGACCATAACTCTACAAGAACTCAGTAGATACTAAAATGTCATATTATCACAAGCTGGGTTTTGTAGTTGGCCTGAGGCATATTCTTATCTATCATAGCTAACACCACGCTTCTAACCAGGTCTGAAGAATGACAGAACAATGAGAATACCCACTCATGGATCTCTTTGATGTGAAAATTTTTCATTTCGGTCTCTGTCAGTACTGGGAAATGTTTCTGCTTTTTCCTTATGCTTCCACAAAATTTTTTTTAAAAGCACTGGCTTGTTTTGCATTGTATTATGAGCTCCAAGAGTTGGGACAAACAAACATTCACGCAAACATCCAAATGGATTCATTTATTTATTGGGTCAGGGACGCTCAAGGTTATCCTTATATCCAAGAACAACTGTTTGGGGAAAGATCATTAAACACTTTAGTACAATCTCAAAATGCCCTCCTTGTTTTTCTAAGGTTGATGTGTAGACACGGAGTATGCAGCACAAGATGGTCAACAAGTGATGGAACGGGGGTTTGGATCACAGAGAACTTCTGATATGAACCACTGCTAACCTTGCATTTAGCAAGAGACAGTAGGAATGCAAACATCCCAGTGTGCCTACACGTGATAGAGCTTTGAAGCACTCAGGTGTGTAGACTCAATTATTCTGAAGCTTTGTGATTAATTAGAGATTTATAAGGAAGAAATGAAAGACCTTATATCTATCTAGGCTGCTTACATGCTGTATGAACATACTCACCTGCTTGGTGCTATTAAGAATTTTTGTGAAAAATCTTATGTTTTCCTCCTAGAGCAATTTCACAATCTTGAATTCTCAGACAGTCAAACACCTCATTCCTCTTGACGGGCTCATTAAGCCCCCCTAACAGACCTTGATAAAACAGGGTATCTCCTTACAGTTTTCTATCATAATGAGTCATTAGGGAAAACTCGAGGAGCTCTACATTTTCAAAGGCAATACTGTAGCCACGAACTGTATTTTCAAGAAAACCAGAATGTATGTAGGAAATAAAATGATTATATAAAACTCTCTAATGCAAATCACTCTCTTCGTGGTGTATGTAAGCTCCATTTTTAATTAGATCAAAATCTGGGATTCAAAGCCATGATTCCGTGAACAATGGCCATGTTAGAAATATGTATGTGTTGCTTTGTTTTTGGTCCCTGTGCACATTCTGAGGAGAAGTCCCTATATTTAGATTTGTTTTGTCAGTTCACTTGCACTGTTGATTATTATTATTACTTTAACCCGGGTGTAGAGTGAGTCATGATTAACTGCAGAATGTTGGGAGTAAAAACGTAATCGTCCGTTGATGTAGGTGAGTGGCGTAAGATGGATTCTGCTGGGAGTAAGTTTTACTCTAATGTAAAAAAATCACTCAAGTAACTTGTGCTTTTCAATTAGACTCCGTAGCACGATAAAAGGAGCAAAATATGGCTGCTGGCATTGCATTAATATTATGAATATACCCTTAAATGAAAATTGCCCATGTAAGCACAAATGGGTATGGGAAATCTGAGTGTAGGATGCAATCCTGAAAATTGTAATAGACACTCCGTTACCAAATAGAGACAGATTTCAATGTTGTCATAGTTCGTGCCAGCAAGCATTAGGTTTAGAGAAAGAAGTTCACAGTGGAACCCAAGAATTGAAATAATCTATGTGTTATGGGACGTTTAACCTGGTGAAACTATCTTCTAATAGGGCACAGGTCAGAAATGTAGGAATCAGTCCATAATGGCCCACTTGTGATCACAGCAGAAAATCACATCAGTTTTTCCTTAGATCGTCCATGGATAGAATGGATTCATACAATGAAGTAGTGATAATTAATACATATGAACTACAGACCTCAACCTGAATAAATTTAGTAACACAACATTATAAATCAACTATACTCCAATTCAAAAAATAAAATGGTAAAATAATAAATTGTACATGTAAATTGTTAAAAAAAAATTTACCAGCCATAACACTGAATTAAAAAAAAAAAAAAAAGCAAGTCTGGGATTTCCCTGGCGGTTCAATAGGTAAGAGTTCGCCTTCTTATGCAGGGGCTGTGGGTTCCATCCCTGGTCGGGGAGCTAAGATCCCACATGCCTCGCGGCCAAAACACCAAAACGTAAAACAGAAGCAAGATTATAACAATTTCAATAAAGTCTTTAAAAAAGGTCCGCATCAAAAAACATATTAAAAAAAAAAGCAAGTCAAAGAAACTGTCCAGTGTGGTCACCTTTATATAAATATCAAAAGCATGAAAAGCCGAATAACATATTTATCTTACTAGTATATGTACCTATAAATGCCTATATACCATATGGAAACATTTGAAGTATTTGTTACTTCAAGCACATGTGAAGTTCATACAGATGAACATGTACACGAGGCGATGTGAGAAAACAAGAGAAGCACGCCTCCTTCAGCTTTGGCTGCTCAGTGAAACCTTCCAGCAGAAATGCGAAGCTGGGGCTCTGAGTCTTCAGAGAAAAGTGCCACGTGGAGGAGTAGTCTGGGACGAAGGCGTGGGAATGGGAGGGAGACCACAGAGCCCTGGGAGGTATAAGAAAGTTGATGTGTAGGGCTGGGGCGGGCGGGGAGATGATGAAAGGGGATGGTGAGAGATGAAGGATGGAATGAACACGCGGGTGAGATTTCATTCCACGTTTCCTGAGTATTCAGTGTGTCCCGGGCACCATTTAGGCGCAGGTTGGGGCATGGCGGCTGTTCAGATCCAAGGGCAAAGGGTCCCACCTTACGGACTTGGAAGTTACATCCTTGAATCATTTTGCTTTATCTTATTTCATTTCGGACCCTCCCCATCCTCAGCCAGGCATGCTGGCGACAACCTAGGGAAGATTCAGAGGAAGGCGGAGGCCAACGGCGGGGAGGCTGCGTGCTGTGCAGACACGATGCACACCTGAAAAGAGCAGGCGCCCAGCTAATGACCAGGTAGCAAGGACTCCGATCCTCGGTTAAGACGAACCCAAGGGAAACAGGTGTGGTCAGAGGAACCCCTGGAGGTGGGAGTGTGCCTCATATTATGGTGAGAAGAATTTCACTGGACACCGAATAGGATATAACGGGGGCGAAACTTCTGATATAATTTTGGCACTCAGCAGATCTCAGCCAAATTTGCTGTCTTTTTTTTATGATAAGGAAGCATAAGAAAGAGAACACATCGTGCCTTGGCTAAAAAGATACTGTGGCCTTTTAAGACAATAGCATATCCACGTACACACACCACTATATTTAAAACAGGTAATCAACAAGGACCTACTGGAGAGCACAGGGAACTGTACTCACTATTCTCTGATAACCTGCATGGGAAAAGAATCTGAAAAGGAACAGATACATGTATATGTATGACTGAATCACTTTGCTGCACACCTGAAACTCATACAAAATTGTAAATCAACTATACTCGAATATAAAATAAAAACTGAATTAAAGGAAAGACAATAGCATGCAATGAGACGCTGACAAAAGAGGAGAGAAAAACACCCCATGCTGAGTTGTTTCCATTTGGTGTCAGGGAAAGGTTTAGCCCGTAAGAAGGACAAGGTCAATTATAGATTTGGTTGAAGGTTTGACCCAACTCCAAGAAGTGGTCAGGAGAAGGGCAGCCTCAAGTGGGTTCTCTGTTAAAATTGGACCGTGTATTATATTTTAGATGGAAAAGGACATGCCTATTCAAATTACTCTGCAGCATTCCTAATCAGAGGTGTTAGGACCAGAAAGTACCATCCATGTCCAGGGGCCTGGAATGGAAGAGGTGATGTCTACCTGAATGAATTCAAGCCACACGTGTGGCCACGGGCAGGTACGGAAATGTAGCCTAGGGAAAGCGCTGGAGAAAATAAAAAGATTGATTTCTCATAGTGGACACAGATGAGAAGCAAAGGAACATGGTAAGGATGAGGGGGAGGCAGAGCAGAAAGAGAACAAGAGGCGAAACAGATTTCCTTCCGAAAGAACAATGGCCGCATTGGATACCATACTACAGAACTCATGCAAGGGAGGGAACACAAGCCTGGGTTATTTTGCTTACATTTCTAAAAGACCGTGGCTCAAAATATGGACGTTCATAACTATGAAGAATGAACTAAAGCATCCCCAGTATGTGACTGTGCTTGAATCATCCATGGTGTGGACATATGTAATTGTGAGAAAAGGAAACAGGACCGACCCTTTCCAATCATTATTGTAAGAAACTAAAGGTATAAAACCACTACGAGAAGAGCATAGCCCGGAAGGTTGCATGTTAGAATGCACACGCCGGTTGAACGTACTTATAAACTACAGTTACAGGAAAAGTACGTAAGCCTACAGGAGCATCTCTGCCAAAGAATGGAGTCGGCACGTAACACTCAGAAAGCTAAACACAGAATTACCCAGTGATCCAGCAATCCCACTCCTAAGGACATGCCCCAGGGAAATGAAAACACCTCCACGCAAAAATGTGTACATGCATGTTCATAGTGGCATTATTCACAAGAGTCAAAAGGTGAAAACACCCCAAATCTCTATTAACAGATGAATGGATAAACAAATCATGGTATATCCATACAATGAAAGATTATTCAGTCTTAAAAAGGAATGTAACACTGATACCTGCTACCGTATCCATGGTTCTTGACGACAGGATGCTCAGTGAAAGAAGCCAGTCACAAAAGGACACAGATTGTCTGATCCCATTTACATGAGGAATGTGCAGATTTACAAGTTAAATCCACAGAGAGGGAAAGCGGATTAGTGGTTGCCCAGGGCTGGTGGGGAAGAACACAGAAACGAGGCTTGACTGCTGTATGGGTAGAGGGTGTCCCTTTGGGGCGATGAAAATATTTTGGAACCAGACACTGGGGATGGTTGCACAACACTGCGAACCTATTAAATGTCACTGAATTGTACACTTTAAAATGGTTCATTTTATGTTATGTAAAGTTTATCTCTTCTTCTTTTTTTTTTTTTTTTTTTTCGGTACGCGGGCCTCTCACTGTTGTGGCCTCTCCCATTGCGGAGCACAGGCTCCGGACGCGCAGGCCCAGCGACCATGGCTCACGGGCCCAGCCGCTCCGCGGCATGTGGGATCTTCCCAGACCGGGGCACGAACCCGCGTCGCCTGCATCGGCAGGCGGACTCTCAACCACTGCGCCACCAGGGAAGCCCTATCTCATTTTTTTTTTTCCAAATGAAGCTCTCCTGTGTGCCACAGAAATAATATGAAACAAAACCCAATAATCTAGTAGCATCTAAGGAATATAGACAAAAGCTTAGAGAGCATTTTTTTAACAGCTTAAGACAAACAAAGGAAAAAGAATACAAGTCCTAGTTTTTTTTTTTTTTTTTTTTTTTGTGAGTCCTACTTTTAAAATGCCAGAGAGTGAGTTGCAGGATGTTTTTTCCTGTTAATTTCAGCCTTATTTACTTTGTAACTCTTTATTGTAAGATAATTACAGGCTTCTTGAAAATTGCCAAAGTTTTAGTCAGGAGAGTTCTGTATACCCTCCACACCACTTTTTCCAATGTTAACATTACATCATCAAAGGACAATGATAATACCAGGAAATTATTGATAGGACACTATTAATTAAATCAGAGATCTTAGTAAGATTTCTCTAGTTTTACTGCTAGCGTTCAGTTATGGACCGGGATTCCACATTATGTTTAGGGTCTCCTGCAACCTTTGACAGTTCCTCGGTCTTTCTTCGTATTTCATGACCATGGGTGACCCCCTTTGGAAAAACAATAGTCACTTATTTTGTATCCTGCCTATGGGGTGTGTTCACAAGCTATAAAGATCTCCAAAGAAGACCTCAAGTGTTTTAACATCCAGGGACTCATCTGAGAAATGGCTGTCCAGGAAACAGGCACAAAGAAACAGCAAAAAATCAGATTCAGGGGGCTTCCCTGGTGGCGCAGTGGTTGAGAGTCCGCCTGCCAATGCAGGGGACACAGGTTCGTGCCCCGGTCCGGGAAGATCCCACATGCCGCGGAGCGGCTGGGCCCGTGAGCCATGGCCGCTGAGCCTGCGCGTCCGGAGGAATATAAGATTTGACCCAACTACAAGAAGTGGTCAGGAGAAGGGCAGATACTAATGGAGATACTAACGTGTCTATGACTGGTCTGGACAAATTCTGCCAAGAAAACCATTTCCAAACAGTTCACAGGGATGAGACTCTGCTCCGATGCACTTTTCTGTTCCTTCACATCTCCTTCTGTGCTTTGTTCCCACAGTCAAGGGTGGTCGATGATGACACTTGGAGCCCAACAGAAGATGGGCTCAGCCTCGCCAAAGACAGAAGAAATAGTTCTTTAAAAAGCCTTGTGTGGGAACTTCCCTGGAAGTCCAGTGGTTAAGACTCCACGCTTCCATTGCAGGGGGCACAGGTTCGATCCCTGGTCGGGGAACTAAGATCATGCCACACGCCACGGCCAGAAAAATAAAATTATAATAAAATAAAATAAAATGAGCTATACTAGGGTCGGGGTTTAAAAAAATAATGTGTATTTAAAAATAAAGTAAAAAAATAAAAAGCCTTGTGTGTGTGTGTGTGTCTGTGTGTGTGTATGTTTGTAAGAAACATGGCTCCAAAGATGTAGGGCAAAATTCACTGTGTGTTCATCATAAGCATGTATGATATGAAGAACTTACTCTTCACTTGACCTTGCTTTATCTTCAGATGTTAATATTGGGTTGGCCAAAAAATTTGTTCAGGTTTTTCTGTAAGCTATGAAAAACCCAAACGAATTTTTGGGCCAACCCAATACTTGACCCATAAAGAACTTATCAGGCAGAGGTGCAACTCTTTTCCCCTTCTCTCCTATACACACCTGAGATTATGTGGACAATAAGAGAAATTTCAATACATAAAATAAAATCTTTGGGACTTCCCTGGTGGCGCAGTGGTTGAGAGTCCGCCTGCCGATGCAGGGGACACGGGTTCGGGCCCCGGTCCGGGAGGATCCCACATGGCGCGGAGCAGCTGGGCCCGTAAGCCATGGCCACTGAGCCTGCGCGTCCGGAGCTTGTGCTCCGCAACGGGAGAGGCCACAACAGTGAGAGGCCCGCGTACCACAAAAAAAAAAATAATAATAAAATAAAATAAAATAAAATCTTTCTTCTTCTCCTCCTACTTGGAAAAGAAATTCTTTATATCTTAAGGAAAGCCCTTATGTTCAAATGATTAATAATAGTTTAGTTGCCCAATGCTCATTTTTTCCCATCTAAGATAGCCTTTTAGCCCAGAACATTTAAAACATTCACACCTGAAACACTAATACCTCATCCATTTAAAGGGAAAGACACAACCTTTGGGAGAATATTATAATCTTCCAAGTGTTTGTATGGAGACGAAAACTCTGTGTCTATGAAATTGCCCATCATTTACAGAAATATGATTGAAAATATTGGTCTAGAAATGGAATTAAAGAGCACGCAGTTTTGTGGAGTGGGATGATGGAAAATATAAGAATACTGAGGTAGAAACGAGCTTTGCCACTTCAGCTATAAGCACTGAAATATCACTTGTACTCTAGTAATACTGGGTTGGCCAAAAAGTTCGTCTGGGTTTCTGTAAAAGGTTACAGAAAAACCCGAATGAACTTTTTGGCCAACCCTATGAGATGTATTACAAAAAGCAATTTAGGTGGAAGATAGCTGGAAAATGAAGGAATCAAACATTCCCAGCTTCCTGTGGAATATATGCCAGAGGCGTAACCACTGAGTAGAACTTTCAAAGACATATTTCAGTCTACAAACCTGAACCTGTCCAATTTTATAATCTTCGGTGAATATTTTCATATCCCTGAGATCTGTTGAGCTTTGGAAGGGTTGATTATTTTTTCCATCCCATCACAGCTTTGGGGGAAAATACTGTTACTTTAGAGTTGATACCTTATTTATCTGGCACTGAGAAAGAAGTACTTACATGTATTACGATGCTTTGAAATGATTCATTAGAACTGTTACAGAAAAATGGAGTGCCTGGGTTCCAGCCATGAAGCAGACAGATTACCATTGTGCCATTTAAGTAATACTTTATAAACCCATTTGTCACCCAGAAGAGGTGTCACATGTAATCTGATTCGTTGGAGGTAATGGATTAGGTGAAATGTACTTACATTTTCAGTAACACGCGCGAAATAACTAACTTAACCCATTGGAAAACCGCATTTTTATCTCTTAAATCTTATTACACTCCCCGGGGCCAACAGAAGAATAGGTATTTGTAGTTCAACTGACATCAGCAGGGGCTAACGTCACGATTAGCTCCCACAAATTTTAGTCAAACCAGCCCCGTTTAGGCAGTTTGCTTGACATAAGAAGACTTGTATGGCCATATCCACAGTATATAGTTATCCACATAGGCACATGTGGCCTTGTGTCAAGGAAGCATTTCCTTACTTGAGACAGATATTATAACTAGGAAAGCATCTACGTGAAAGGCTCTGAAGGTCTGATTAACCAACAGTTCTTAACAATCTTGAATGGGCAAAGCAACATGCAGTGGACAGTTGCCATATTGTGGCCTAAGATCTACCACTTCTGGAGGCTGGGGAGACCAAGATCAGGGAGTTACCATGGTTACGCTCTAGGGTCTGATAAGCCCCTCTTCCTGCTTCATTTAGTGCATCCTCACAACAGGGAAAGGAAGCCAGCTGTCTCCTCTGATGTCTCCTGTTGGAAGGCAGCTAATCCCTTCATGACGGCTCCACCCTCATGACCTCACTACCTCCTAAAGGTCCAATCTCCAAAACCTATCACATTGGGGATCAGGGTTTCAACGGATGAATCTGGGGGGGGGGCACACAACATTCAGTCCATAGCAGCATCTAAATGTCCTTTGTGGGGAACTGTCTTGCTCCCATTGCATGTAAACTGAGTGCAAAGGTAGATCGAGTTGGGACTTCCCTGGTGGTCCAGTGGTAGAGAATCTGCCTTCCAATGCAGGGGACAGGGGTTCGATCCCTGGTCAGGGAACTAAGATCCCACATGCCACGGGGCAACTAAGCCCACATGCCACAGCTACTGAGCCCGCGCACCTCAAAGAGAGAGCCCGCGTGTCACAAACTACAGAGCTCATGCACCCTGGAACCTGTGTGCCACAGCTAGAGAGAGATAACCCACATGCCACAACTAGAGAGAGATAACCCGCATGCCACAACTAGAGAGAGATAACCCGCATGCCACAACTAGAGAGAAACCCAAGCAGACCGCACGTCAGCACAAGAGGATCCCGCATGCCTCAACAAAGATCCCGTGTGCTGCAGCTAAGACCCGATGTAGCCAAAAAAAAAAAAAAAAAAGAAAATAAATAAATAAATATTTGTAAAAGACCTATTTAAACAAAAAACAAAAGGCTGATCAAGTTGACCATCTCCCTTTTAGGAAACCAAATGGGACAGATGTACCCTCTTCCTGAGAGGTGGGCATCTGACCTAAGCCCCTCCAGTCAGGGCATCACCTCTTGAGCACATGGCGAGGATGAGATGGACGGTCGAAGCACAGTCACTGCAGACCAGTCTGCTGGAGGGAAGGCTTCCAGAGACCTCTAGAGACCTCTTGGTTACCCCTGATCCCCAGTGTTGAGCTCCAACCTCACATGGATCTCATGAACCTTCTTGATGATCTTTCTACCAAATTGCAGAATGAGCTTCATTCTCTTTCAGCCAAAACCCGAAGTGATGCAGACATGTCCAGTTGGAAAAGATAAAAACCTGGAACACTTGCATAGAACTCCTCTCACGGATATAAATTTCATTCATAAAGCATGACTGGAAAGGCAAACTTTACACGGAATTAAGTCTCTCTCATTTTAAAAAATTGATCACGTTCAACAGAACACTGGATGAAACGCTAACTCGTGTCACTTTTAAAAAGGTAAACTTTTATGTTGATTCCATGTAAATTTCAACGTGAAGATGGCTGTTGGCTGATTTGGATTAAAATTCACAATTGTGGCGTTGCCTCTGGCGGGTAAACATGAATGCCGGTTTTGGCCATCTGATGGAGGGCAGCTTCTTGGTTTTTTTTTTTTTTTATAAGCAGGTTCTTATATTTTTTTTAATTTTTATTTATTTATATTTATTTTTGGCTGTGTTGGGTCTTCGTTTCTGTGCGAGGGCTTTCTCTAGTTGCGGCAAGCGGGGGCCCCTCTTCATCGCGGTGCGCGGGCCTCTCACTGTCGCGGCCTCTTTTGTTGCAGAGCACAGGCTCCAGACGCGCAGGCTCAGTAGTTGTGGCTCTCGGGCCTAGTCGCTCCGCGGCACGTGGGATCCTCCCAGACCAGGGCTCGAACCCATGTCCCCTGCGTTGGCAGGTGGACTCTCAACCACTGCGCCGCCAGGGAAGCCCTAGCTTCTTGTTTTGATTGCAACCGAGGGTTAAAACCATGTCAGAAGATGGTACTCGTGGAATAGAATCAGAATCTCATGGTTCCCTTTGCCAGGTGACAACAGTATGTGTCAAATAACAACAGGGTTCTCCAGTGAACCTTTACTTGAGGCTGTCATTCCTACTTAGTTTCCTGTATCTCCAATCTTAACCCTTCCCCGTGTTCTCCAAAATAAATAAATAAATAAACTAGTCAGAGAAATATTTACAAAGAGAAATCTGATCATGACCATGACTTTGACATCTTCCCATATCTTTTAGGATGAGCTCTGAAGCCCATACCATGACTTTGAGAATACAGTCCCTGCTACCGCCAAGCCTCCCCTCCTGGCGCCTCTCCCTCCCGTGGTCTCTGCCCACTTCACCCCCGCCAGCCACGCGGCATTTATTTCTGTGCCTCTCACATCATGGGGCTCCTGCCACGTGGCTCCTCTAGGCTGAAGTACCCTCAACCTCACCCCATGCCTCCCAATCTCACTCCCACCTCCAACACCCACATTTGCAAATTTCCACTCATTCTTCCTGCCTCAGCATAGCCTGTCTTTTCCCATTTTCCTGCCACGTCACTGAACACCCTGCCGTTTCAGTTTCCCTACTTCTCTTCTGAACTGTAGAGCTCACTTGGCTGTATCCTGTAGTGGAAAGTAACAGGGGTCTCTCGTTCACCGTTATATTCCTAAGACCTAGTGTCACTCCCAGCTCCGAGCGGGTGCCAAGAAACGTATTTGTTAATGGCCTATGACTCGGCCATAAAGAAGAAGGAAATGCTGCCGTTTGCAGCAACATGGATGGACCTAGAGATTGTCATACTAAGTAAAGTCAGTCAGGCAGAGAAAGACACATATCATTTGACATTGCTTATATGTGGAATCTAAAATATGATACAAATGAACTTATCTATGAAACAGAAATAGAGTCACAGATGTAGAAAACAAACTTATAGTTACCAGGGGCTGAGGTGGGGAGGGATACATTGGGAGACTGGAATTGACATATACACACTACTACGTATAAAATAGATAACCAATAAGGACCTACTGTACAGCACAGGGAACTCTACTCAATACTCCGTCATGGCCTGTATGGGAAAAGAATCTGAAAAAGAGTGGGTATATGTGCATGCATAACTGATTCACTTTGCTGTACACCTGAAACTCACACAACGTCGTAAATCAACTCTACTCCAATAAAAATTTTAAAAAAGAACTGTTTGTTGTCAGCATCCTGTGGCAGGAACAGCAAACCCTGATCCCCTGATGAGCTGACAGATGGCGGGACCACCGCTATGGCCTCCGTCCATATCCTCAACCCTAACCGACTTCTGAGAGCACCACCTCTGTCACACTTGGGGACGGAGGTCCGCCTGTTTACCAGGTATTGGAGGGTAGTTACTCAAGCAAGATGGGCTCTTTGTCATCCTCGTAGAAACGTTATCATTACCCTGCCTTAAACTAGTGAGCACCCCCCGTCACCGCACTGTACACGAATCCTACCACAGAGCTGTGAAAATGAAAAGGCTACCTCTATGTAAGTCAGCCTAGCACAGGACCCTGAGAACGTACACACACGTAGCTGTAACAGGAGAGAGCTATCGAGGCCCGTGGCACACGAGAGGAGCTCTCTCAGTCACTGAGAGATGGATCAATGTTCTACAGGGACGCTGCTACCTTGAAATGTTCCGTGATTACATTCTGGGAAGCATGCTCCTTTCTGCACAGTTTTGCTACGAAAACATTTAAAATCTCTGCTTAAAAAATGGGGCCAGACTGACATGTTTTATGTGAAATAATTAGGAGAATTTGAGAAGTGGTAATTTTGGTAATTACCAAATAGTGTGATTCTTTCCCAATAAAGCATATGTCAAATTACATTAAAAAAAAATCACTAGGTTGTTCTCCCTTTAAAAGATTTTACATATGCAGAATACAAGTTTAAATATGCTAATGCTTTCTCCCAGTATTGTATTTAAGTAATTGTTTTTAAAAACAAATGAGGGCTTCCCTGGTGGCGCAGTGGTTGAGAGTCCGCCTGCCGATGCAGGGGACACGGGTTCGTGCCCCGGTCTGGGAAGATCGCACATGCCGCGGAGCGGCTGGGCCCGTGAGCCATGGCCGCTGAGCCTGCGCGTCCGGAGCCTGTGCTCCGCAATGGGAGAGGCCACAACAGTGAGAGGCCCACGTACTGCAAAAACAAAACAAAACAAAACAAAACAAAAAACCACAAATGATCTTGACTGCTTCTCAGTTTCACTTCTTCCTGTGAAATTTCAAGCTCTGCAAGTTTCTTCTGCTCTCTCCCCAGTGATTGTTTCAGACAAAAATCACATTTTTTTTTGCAAAGAAGTAGCATGGGAGAGGGTATGGGAAGTGATGCCGGGGAGTTTTGCTCTCGTATGAAAGAAAAGATTTCTGTGCATCTGATTCCTGTAGGTAACATTTTCCATTATAGGTCTTCTAGAAAGAGGACTATTTGTTCTGGTAAGTCATCCTCATTCATCCCTGTGAACTCTGTAAGCATTTATCAGCCTTCTCATGCTTATTCATATGTTGTTGGTAGCACGCTATTCTTTCAATACAAAAAATACCAATACGGAGCTGATGTCACAAAGCATACGGTTTCATGTTCTGTTTTGTTTATCCTTCTGAGTGACAGGGATCATTACTGATTTGGGCCAATATAAATAAATGCACTCCACAGCCGTGGACAAATGAAGAGAAACTGGCTGAGGCAGGGGGGAGAATTTAGGCTTTCTTCATAAATGATCCCAAGTGTCTACCTGAGCTAACTGGGAATGAGCTTCCCAGGGTAATCGAAACAATGAAAGAAACGATAAAAGTTACTCTCCTGCTATTCCAGAATGGGAATGTCCGCTGGCTCAGAGTCACAGAAACAAGAAAAGGTGGAAATAGTCTCTGTTTGTGTGAAATACAGACCATAGTCTCCACACACCTAGCTCTCAGAGAACAGCAGAGGGCTGAAGAGTTTTCGCTGAATAAACACTCCATGTCAAGGGACTGCAGTAGCCTCGTCAAAGGCTTGCTGTACACAAGTCAACGTTGGGGCTCAAAATTATGACACTGATATTAAGACAAAGAAACGCTTATATTTATAAATCACTTGAGTGATAAAGTGGTACTTCACAGGAGAAGTAGCATGCCTACTGCTAAGGACTGAATTGTGTCTCCCCAAGTCCGTATGTTGAAGCCCTAACCCCCAATGTGATGGTATTTGGAGGTGGAGTCTTTGGGGAGTAATTAGGTTTAGATGAGGTCATGAGGGTGGAGACCCAGGATGGGAAGAGTAAAGAAGAAGGAGGAGGGGCAGGAGAAGGGTGAGGAAGCGGGGAGGAGAGAGAAGAGGAGGAGGGGGAGAAGGGGAAGGAGAAGGAGAAGAAGGGGAAGGGGAAGGGGAGGGGGAGGCGAAGGGAAGGGGAAGGGAAGGGGAAGGGGAAGGGAAGGGGAAGAAGAAGGGGAAGGGGAAGGGAAGGGGAAGGGGAAGGGAAGGGGAAGGGGAAGAAGAAGGGGAAGGGGAAGGGAAGGGGAAGGGGAAGGGGAAGGAGAAGAGGAAGGAGGAGAAGAAGAATTCTTTCTGCACCATGTGAGGACACAGCAAGAAGGTGGTCATGTGTGAGCAGGAGGAAGGTCCTCACCAGAACTCAACCGTGCTGGTACCCTGATCTCAGGCTTCCAGCCTCCAGAACTGTGAGCAATAAATGTTTGTTGTGAAGCCGCCCAGTCTGTGGTGTTTTGTTATGGCAGCCCACGCTGACTGAGACAAAATAATCCCACAGTGAATTGAACACACCCACCCTCAGGTGCCCTCAGCTCTATAAATGCAGGGGTATCGGTGTTCCAGGGAGCCAGACCATATCCTGAGTTCAGCGCCCAGGTTAACTGTCTTAATAGATCCATAAACATACTGACGGTAAGGGGTGGGAGTGATCAGGGGTACTAGTCACCTAATTATGCAGAAGAAGAAACTGGAAGCCAGAGTGGTTGAGTGACATGGGTACCATCACACAACTAGTTAATGGCAGAGATTCAAACAGGACCCGCCCTCCTGACTCCCAGCCAGTATGGTTTCAACTATACTCCAGCGCATTAGTCCTGGGCTTTCCCTCTGTAGATGATGCTGTAGAGAAGGTTTCAATAATTCCACTCCCCCTGTATATGAGCAGCAGCCTATGGGGCCTTCCCAGTACAGACCACTCCATCCCCTGCCTCTTGTTTGTAGAAAAACTTCCGCCTCCTAGGCCTTCCCCAAGTTCCAAGAACAAATTTAATCATAGAAGTGAGAAATGAAGAAATAAAGGAAAATGGTCAAGCAAAATAAATTAATAATAGTTTAGTCATTAAAGAAAGCCAAGGACTCCATTCCTCCAAGGACTATAGATCATATTCCGAGCCACGTCCTTTGAGCTGTTTTGCAGATACTGAAACCTCCACCAGGGAAGAAGTCAACTGCATGCTGCCCACCAGCACGGAGACCCCAGACCGGCTGGAGCCGGAAGGCTGAGGATGCCAACTCCCGATGACCTCACCACCAACCAATCAGAACAGTGTCCACCAGCTCGTCACACAGCCCACAGCCCCACTCCCTCACCCTGTCTTTTAAGCCCTTTCCCTGAAATCCATCGGAGACTTTGGACCTTTTGAGCATGGGCTGCTTGCTCCCCTTGCTTGGCCCCTGCAACGAACACTGCATTTTCCTTCACCACAACGTGCCGTCAGGAGACTGGCTTTGCTGTGCCTGGGTGAGTGGCGCCAAGTTTGGTTCAGTAACAACCTTACAAATAATTCAATATGTACATATGTGTATGCACGCAGGACTCTGTGGATATAAGCACATCCGTAGAAGTATGCACATGTGAAAGGCATGAATAGGCCCGTTTGATAATAAATTGCCAGGAGGTAATGTTAAAAAAACAGTCAATCCTGAAATAAGAGGAAGGTCACATCTGGATGCCTAGATCCACTGGACTCTTGTCCCTTTCGGTGTTTTCTACCGCTAAATGGATCATCAGAAACAGAGAAACTTGACAGAACGCGTATGACAGATTTAACTCCTTCTGTCGTCAGTCTCCCTTTTGAGTTTTGGGAGACCAGACTCAGCGAACGACCCGAGAGTGCTGAATACATACGCTGTGCCGTGTTCTTTAAAGCTCTCACCGCACCTAAAGCTCACGACAGCCGCACAAAGGACATACCAACCACGTTCTGTAAAAGTTAGCAGACTAATAGGTCCCTCCCTCACGGGGGCATAGAGCCCAGTAGTTTGAATTCAACTCCTTTTAATCTTCACAAGACTGACTGCCCCTAAAGCCAGAAAGTGCAGGATTTATCCCTGTGTCTCCTGAAATCACTGGTAAGCTAAACCCTCTATGCCTTGGATTGAGAAATTAAGAGACTCTTTCTATTCTTTGCTGCTTAAAAGAATGCTCTCCAAAATCGTTTCCAATATATGGGGGGCAACACGGTATGGCGGGTAAGACTCTGGGCTGTGACCTTGGCCCCGTTTGCAGCACCCACCCATCACCCCTCCCTGCTAGGTCTCTCCATGCGGGAACCTGCTCACACTGTTTCATGTCTTTGTCGTCTTTGGTCTCAGCTCCTGGGGCAGAGCTGTCCAGGGATCCATCTGCCTGCTCTTGACTTTCTTTGTGAGGAAGGACTTTCTCGCATGTTGAGTCAGCTCTTTAGAAGGTAGGTCCAGGTGCTTCTGTCCTACTCAGAAAGCCCAAGGGGACAGTTTCTCCCCTCCCTCCTCTTCCAAGTCAGGGGACAGGTGCCTGACCTGAGCTACACCCATCCAGACACCCTCCCCAGGAGGCATTTTCTCATCCTGGCCTCATCTTCCCATCCTACCCCGAAACAAGGATTCCTACCCATAAAACACTCATGGGGTGTATGTGAGGACACCTCCCGGGAGATATAATCTTACGTATGATCTCAGGGTGGAACGAAACGTTCTTTCTACTGAGTTTTCAAAGGCACTGTCATTCTTTTTCGAAAGGATGAAGGCGTTCAAAGGTCTGAGAGTTCAGGCAATTGTTGGGCATCACCCCTCGGCAGAGGGTTTCATGAGCTGGCACCATGAAGGTACATAGGCCGGCAGGAGAGAACAGAAGAAAGAGACCCGACGCAGGTTTGGCCGGAGGCTGCTTCAAGGGCCCCCTGTCTGAGACACGCTGGCTCTTAATAGCTGGGGAGTAACGTGGTGACCAGGACAGAAATCAAAGTCAAGGTGGTTCCATGGGGGACAGAGGTCAAAATGTCCATTGAGCAAAGAGACTGGGGAAAAAAGGCCAATATTCTGCGGTGGCACCTAGAGCAACAAGCAAATGATACCCAGGAAAAATGGGGGAGATGGATTATCACGCATTTTGTTTAAAACCCACTCTTAATAAGGCAGGCAGTGAATCCAGTGAAGATCTGAGCATTCATGTCGTGTCAGGAAGGGCGCCCAGCCAACTGGTAAGACTCTGAAGCAGACGCCCTCCGTGTTCAAACCCTAACCACTCAGTTCACCAGAGGGGGGACCAGCTGTGCCTTCGTGGAGAGCCTTGCAAAGGTTTCCGAAATCTGGGTACGTGACAGGGAGCACGAGACTCCATGGAGCACCCTCATATAGTTTCCTTTTTGAAGATAAAGGATGTGGTTCATCTAGAGAGAGACAAAGCGAGAAACAGAGATCAGTAAACAGAAAGGGAGACACAGAAACAGAAAAAGACAGAGAGAGACAGACAGACAGGCAGAACCTGCACACATGGGAGGTCCAGAAGACGTTTCAGGCATCAGGCACCATCTCCCATGCTTCATATTTCCACATAGGTCATGTTTTGTCTCAGAATTAAACCGTCAAGCTCTGTGCAAAGCATTTTTTTTCCCCATGAGAATTCAAACCATAAGTTTCCAACATGCGTTTCCGCTCCTCCAGCCATGTCATCAAGCAGCCCATCTAACTGGTTACATCGATTGCAAACCAGCGGTGGAAAAAAACGGCCATGGGGGTCTCCAGAGGAGTTCTGGACTGAAGGAGTGCATCCTAACTCCCATGGCCCTTGTCTAGACCAAGAGCCAGAAAACATTTTTAGTTTCTTAAGGAACCTCCATACTGTTTTCCATAGTGGCTGTAACACTGTAAAGCAACTATACTCTAATAAAAATTAAAAAAAAAAAAAAAAAAAGCATCAGAAACCACATTGCCAGGTGATCGCGATAGAGCTTTTGTAACCCGGCAGTAAATCAACTCCGTGTGTTCGGGCCGGTACAGACGGGGCTGCCAGCTTCACACGGGAGTCCCTCTGCACGGGACTATCTCTGCCAGAAGGGTAGGGCTGCGCGCTACACCGGGGGCTGGTGTGGTCTGCACACTCAGGGGAGTGGACACCCTAGGCACGACCCTCACTGCCTGAGGGTATTCAGGGTAGCTTCCTCTCCCCTGAGCAGGGTGGCTCTCAGGTAGCTACTACCAGTCTCCCAGGGAATCTGCAGTTCCACTGAGACCCAGTGGCCCACTGGGGTAGCCCTCGTGAACGCACTTATTGGTGTGGGAGGTTGAAGCCTAAGATGTACCCCGAGATCCCTTTCTGCTGGTGTAGAGTGGGCTCCTCTTGAGAATGCGTGGGACCTGTGAATATGGTGAATGTCACTCTCTCTCTCTTTTTTTTAAATAACCTATTATTATTATTAGTTTTAAGTTGTGGTACAAAACACGCATAACGTAAGTTGGACCACCTTAACCATTTTTCAGTGTGCGTTTCAGTGGCGTTAAGTATATTCACATCGCTGTGCTATCATCGCCACTGTCCCTCTCCAGAAGCTTTCTATTTCCCGAAACTGAAAATCCATACCCATTAAACACTAATACCACGTTCCCCCTGCACACAGCCCTGGCAACCACCATGCCACTTTCTGTGTCTATGAATGTGATCCTCTGCGTACTGCACTGAGGTCGAATCACACAATGTTTGTCTTTGTGTGTCTGGCTTATTTTACTGAGCATGATATCCTCCAGGTTCACCCATGCTGTAGCCTGTGTCAGGATGTCCTTCTCAGGGTTGAATTTTATAAATACTGCGTTTTGCTTAGCCACTCTTCTGTCAACGGACACCTGGATTGCTTCCACCGTGTGGCTACTGTGGACAAACATTATTTTTATAATACTGTGGTTTGATTTCTACCCCCATGCAAAGGAATACCGAGGCTGAGGGGGTGGCGTAACCTGTGCACACAAGCTGAGAAGTAGGCTCCAAACCCAGGACTGTCTGCCTGCACCCACTACCCCTTTTCTCTCCATCTTTCCGTACTTTTTATTCCTACGGAAGGGTGGTGTTGTTGTTTTGCTGTTGTTTGTTTGTTTCAGCGTGAGGATCAACAATGTGAATGTCACCCTGTGGGCTAGGTTCCTCACTGGTTGACTTTTGAGTCCATCAACTACCCTGGGTGGGCCTGACCTAATCAGAAGAAAGGTAGAGTCAAAAAGATAGGATCCTACAGGCCTGGAAGAAAGGAAATAGCCGTGATGAGAAACGACCAGGGGCTCACATGGCAGGGACTGCAGGAGCTGAGAGTGGTCCCTGGGCCACCCTGAGCAAGTTTTTGTTTTTTGTTTTTAACCTTGGTTTGTACCATTAATATTCACACTTTGCAGAAACTTGTTGCCCTGAATGGTAGGGAACTTCTCAGGCTCCTAGATGTCTCCACTTTATGTCTATATTGTTATGGGCAGTGTGACTCTGAATGTCCCATAGGAGAGGTCGTAATCCCCCTCCCCGCTTTCCTGCCGTGATCACTGACTCACCCCGGAGGAATCTGGCGTGGCAAAGGCTCCTACTTAGAATCACGGTCTCCCCAGTCAGCGCACTCTGCACTAAGCTTCAGCGGGTCCCCGGCATGGACAAGTGTCCATAAAAAGAACCTCGATAACCTCAGATCCTAAGAGCGTTGATGGACCTTTGTAAAAACCACGGTGCCTGTCCAGGGTGGGCGGCACGGCAGGACCTAGATTTTCTCTTTTCTCAAAGTAATCACATACCTTGAGGTGCAAGGTGTGAAGTAATTAAACTTGGTTTTGTCGCAACATGGTTCCGTGACAAAAAATAAATAAAAAAAAAAAGCAAGAGGGTAGTGTGAAAAACAAGCCTATTTTCAGCTCTGTGTTGCTAATCATCTGCTCTCACCCCGGGGGCCTGCATGGGATCATCTGATTTCTTTCCCAAGCAAAGAAAACAAATGAGAAGCAGTTCAAGCCTCCTGGTTGGCCAGCCCCTCATTCTATTTCCGCGTCTTTGTGCCAATGGCTGAAGGATTTCAAGGGCCTCTGGCAGCACCCCAGTGATGGGGGGTAAGGGCCATATTTGGGATTTTCAAGGAAAATCAAGTTCAACAGAAAGGAAACAGCCTCTGTGGCTCTTGCAATCCTTTAGTTTGGAAGGCAGCCTATCGCCAGGACCCGGGAAAGAAGTGTTGATGTCATCAGGATGCCAGCATTGGGGTCTGTGTGTGCTTCCTGTGGCCACCACCTGGACGTCTGTAAACACGGGAAGTGCATCCTCTCCCGGCTCTGGAGGCCAGAAGTGCAAAGTCAAGGTGTCCGGAGGCCTGCACTCCCTGTGAGCCTCCAGGGGAGGGTCCTTCCTGGTTTGTGGTGGCTGCTACAATCCTTGGTGCTGACTAGCTTGTGGCCACCTCACCTCAATCTCTGCCTCTGTCTTTGCTTGTTCTTTTCCGTGAATACTTCTGTCCAAACCTCCCTTTCCTTCCTCTCATAAGGACACCAGTCACTGAACTGAGGGCACGAGGATGATTTCCAACCAAGACCCTTAACGAATGACACCTGCAAAGACCCTCTTTCCAACTGAGGTCCCATTCTGAGATTCCCAGGGACGTAAATTTGGGAGAGGACCCTCTGCAATCCACTACATGATGTCCCTCTCTGTCTCTCTGTCACCTTTCTGTGGCTCTCACCTTGTCCTGACCCCCAAGGAGCTGAGAGGTCGTCTCTGGCAGGAGGAATGAAGAAGTGCGCTATTCCCAGCACAGCGTGTTATTTATAGAGTGACACTGCCCGGGGATCACACGCCTGCCCCGAGAGCCCTGGGATCACACGTCAGCCTCAGACATCAGGACAAAAGTTAAAACCCGCAGCAATGGGTTGGGGAACTGGCATCACCACGGCCAGGCTGGTCCTTCTCTGATTAACGAGGCCAACGGCGAAATACCAGGTCCCGCGTCCCCGTAACCGGGTAATGTTCTCCCACGAAAACGTATCAGCTCTGTCAGAAGCTTTGCCCCAGTTCCTTCTCTTCTCATTTGTGTTTTTTACCTTCAGGTTGGAAGGATACTTAGCAGTCCCCCTTCCCTGCTGAGTTCCTTTCTGGGAGCTGGGTCCCGGGAATCCGCAGCGCCTGTCCATCAAAGGGACGCAGATACAAAAGGTCTGCTCGGGGGCTGCCAGCCAAACCCAGGGGGGCCGTTCCGGTGCTGAGTGAACATTCAGGCTGGATTATCTCCGCTTTGGGGGACGCTGGTAGACACCAAAGGAATGTGTCTAGGACGTCACGAGATCTCGCGGCTGGTGAGCAGAAAGCCGTGGTGCTGGCAGCGACATGCCAGCCACAGCACAAAAGCAAAGAGAGACCTAGGGTATATTTTGGCCGAGGGCGAGAAACCAAGGGTGATCTCTGCGGAGCCGGGGCTGACACAACTGCTGGTTTCATCTTCAGCGGGTATTGATTCAAGCCCACTGAATGACACTCAGGCATGCACGGGGGTATCACGGTGATGGAGGGAAGTGTGAGAACCGTGGGGCATTTTCCTGCCTTTCTGGTAACAGATACCTAAGAAAACCTGATAATCACAGTGACTGTGGTAAAGCTGTGTGCCTATGTAGTGATTTTCTTTATGGGACCCTGCCCTTGCCTCAGAGGGAAGGCATCCTCTTATTTCTCCTCACTTGGGCCTCCATCTTCAGAAGCCCATTCCTCCAAAGGCCTACCGGTGCTCTTGTCCTCCCAGGCTGCCTGAAGATCAGCGGTCATCATGAACGACACAGTAACTATCCAGGACCAGGAAGTTCATGACCGACCGACTACTTCAGCGCAAACAAACGGGCATCAATGTCCTTCACCCTGGGAAGGCAACAGGCCCTAAGACAGAAATTTGGGGGAAAAAAACTAGCCGAAATGCATATACAAGAGCACACCAGATGGCACCTTTGTATTTGGATTTACAACCCATTTTGATGGTGGCAAGACAACTGGCTTTGACATGGTTTACGATGCCTTGGATTACCTGGAGAAGAACGAGCCCAAACCCAGGCTGCAAGACACGGCCTGCATGAGAAGAAAAAGATGTCCAGAAAACAGCGAAAGGAACTCAAGAACAGAATGAAGAAAGTCTGGGGGACTGCAAAGGCCAGTGTTGGTGCTGGCAACAAGAGGAGTAAAGATTCTGCCGTGACTGTATCGGTGGAGATGTGAGCAGCCTTTTATGAGAGGATTAATAAACTAAGATCTTTTATATGCCCCCCCCAAAAAAAAAAGGTCTACCTGTAATCAAGTTGGACGGCTTTTGTGGCCTTGAAAGTGCTGACTTGACTTAAACGTGCAAACTCTGATCTCCCCACTCAGATCCGAACAGATGTGTGGTTAGATCACAGGATCATCATGTTCTATTCCCTCATTCTTCCTGCATCCACCCATTCAGTATTTCCTGAGCACACGCTACTAAGAAGTTGAACATTTATGGAGGGTCAAGCAAGTGTAGGCAATGAGCTAGGAGCTGGGAGGACAGAGTGCAGTAAGATACATGGTTACAAGAGAGAAGGCATCCCGCAAGGTGCAGGCGTTGGGCAAGTAAAGCAGGGTGGCCTGAGAAAGGCTGGGAGGACAGAGGAAAAAACCTAGAGACTGTGACTTTAGACCCAAACGATAACTGAGAGGAGAAGAAGCGAAGGACATTCTGGGTGGAGGCGTCAGCATGCCAACGGCCTTGAGACATGTATTAGTCAGGAAAAGCTAGGTTGTGCTGCTAAAAAAAAAGAATCCATAAAATATCAGGGCAAATTGCTACAAAGCTCCATTTCTTTATATATATATATATATATATATATATATCTTTATTGGAGTATAATTGCTTTGCAATGTTGTGTTAGTTTCTGCTGTACCACAAAGTGCATCAGCTATATGTATACATATACCCCCATATCCACTCCCTCTTGAGCCTCCCTCCCTCCCTCCCTATCCCACCCCTTAGGTCGTCCCAAAGCAGAGCTCCGTTTCTTACATCACAGTCTGATGGGAGTCATGCGGTCTCCCTGTGCCCTGGAGCTACGTTATCTGGAACACGTGGCCTCCAGAAACACCTTGCACGGAAGAGAGAGAAGGAGGACGTGTACTGGCTACTTGCCATCTGCACCTGGACATGACATGTGTGGCTCTGCTCACAGCTCAGCAGGCAAAACTAGTCCCCTGGTGCTACCTCCTTACACGGTGGTCTAGGAAATACAGCTGAGCACATGACATTTGGTGAGCTGACTGTCTAGGCTACGTGCTATGAATGACTTGTACCTCACCAAATTCATACGGGACTGTATAGCGCTGTCATGTGACTGTATTTGTTAGTTTGTTTTTCACGTTGTTCACAGCTATACTGCAAGTTTGGAATTCATATTTTCAAGCAGCCGTACAAAAGTATTCATGAAGAATGCATAATCTCTGAAAATTGTGAAAACATCCCTGCTACCAATACATTTCCAAATACAAAACTGACTACCATATTGTTACTTCTGTGTAGCAGGAGAAGTTCATGCTCAAAACAGATAAAAGTCTTTAGGTGTGAATGGTATGAATGACAGTCTTCTTTCTTTTTAATTTCTTAGTCGTTTGGGATCCTTAAGCATGCAAGCCTCAAAGAGGAGGGTCCACGAAGGAACAAGGGTTGTCTTACGGCAGCCAGTACAAGTATGGAACGCTTCACGAATTTTGCAAATTTGCGAGTCATCCTCGCACGGGGGCCGTGCTCAGCTTCTCTGTATCGTTGCAATTTTAGTATATGTGCTGCTGAGGTGAGCACACTCATGTGGCTGTATCTGGACATGGGGTTTTGCGGGAGGTAATTAAAGTTAAATGAAGTCATGGTTTGATGGGATCAATGTCTCCCAGAGTTCTCTCCTTCTCTCCCTCCACTGTGTGAGGACACAGTGAGAAGGTGGCCCTCTACAAGGCAGGAAGAGGGTCCTCACCAGGAACCAAGTCATCTGGCACGTTGATCTTGGACTTCCAACCTGCAGAGCGGTGGGAAAATCACCTTCTATTGTTGAAGCCGCACAACCTATGGTGTTTTGTTATGGCGCCCGAGCTGACCAGTTATCTCTCACACCAGGCAGGAAGAGGCTGGCTACTTTGGGAGCTGAGAGCCAGACTGAAGGCCTGGGGGCCAAGGGAGTGAGAGAGAGTATTCCATCAAATGAAGCTGGAACAGGAGTGGAAGCCCATGTCATGCAGTGTCACATGGCCATTGTGACAAGTGCTTCAAGCGTAACAGGAAGAGAGCAGAGGGGTGGCTTTTGCGGGTTTCAGAATCTCTCCCATAAGCCAGAGTGGATCTAGGGACCGTCTTCCTGAGGATGAGCAAGGTGGTTTAGGTGGGGGTCATGGTCATAGAGGGAGGTGGGTGGGTTGAACAGCTTTCAGGAGATGGAGGAATGGTACCAAGAGATCGACTCTACGCTGCTGTCGAGCAAGAGAGAGTGAAGGAAGTACCCCACCTTCCTAGCCAGAGCCCTTGTGGCGGTGCCCTTGACCGACATGGGGACCAGGGGTGCGGGACAAGTCTGCTACTGGACACCAGTCTAAGGGAGGGAGGGTTTCCAGTCAGAGAATCCACAACGCACACCACTGCGGGTCTCTCACTGTCACTCTGCCAAAACTTGTTGCTGAACAAATGGATGAAAGCAAACAGGGACGTTAATAAAGCACACACCTTCCCCATGGGTTGTGTTCCTGGTGAGGGTGAGAAGCAAGGAGAGAAGTGCATTTGTAAATTAATTGATGAGGAAATTCCCGTACGGTGCAGTGCTTAGGACTTGGTGCTTTCACTGCAGGGGCCCAGGGTTTGATCCCTGGTTGGGGAACTAAGATCCCGCAAGCCATGCGGCATGGCCAAAAAAAAAAAAAAAAAAAAAATTCAAACCATAAATTAATGATGATTTCAAGGATTTAGTCGTTAGTAGCATGTTGTTGCGTCTTCGTCTCATTTCTTCTTCTGTGGTTGACTTCTAGTTTCATGCCGTTCTGTCACGGATTTAGTCTTTGCACAGACATGTAAGTAACCTCTTACGTGCCGGCCAGGCACTGTGTGAGGCTCCAGGGCTTTCAAAAAAAAAAAAAAAGTCAAATAATATGCCCTCCTTCCCCTGAGTAACTTCATAGTCTAGAAGTGGAAAGGGACAAATAAATAACAAATCATAACGTGGTGTAATGACAACTAGCGTGGTGTGGTCAGGATGCTGGGAAAGAGCTGCGAAGGGGCAGCTAAATAATTAGGGTTCGGTAAGGTTTAGTGAAGACAGACAATATCGAAGGGAGTTTTGTTGAAAGAGGAGGAGTTGGATAAAGAATGTGGGAAGGGTGGTCCCGACAGAAGAAAGGGCAGAAGCAAAGACAGAGAAGTGTGTGGGCTTCCCTGGTGGCACAGTGGTTGAGAGTCCGCCTGCTGATGCAGGGGACATGGGTTCGTGCCCCAGTCCGGGAAGATCCCACATGCCGCGGGGCGGCTGGGCCCGTGAGCCATGGCCGCTGAGCCTGCGCGTCCGGAGCCTGTGCTCCGCGACGGGAGAGGCCACAGCAGTGACAGGCGCGCGTACCGCAAAAAAAAAAAAAAAAAAAAGACAGAGAAGTGTGAGCCAGCAAAACTCGGCAGAGGCTCATGGGTGAGGCTTTAGGTAGGGCTGGAAGCTGCCAACCTTCAGCGTGCAGATGAAGAGTTAGGACGTAGAAGGCCAAGGGCATCACTTGGGAGAACTTCCCTCAGCAGAGTGATGCAAGTTAGAGTGATGAGAGTGACTGGAATGTTAGAGAAACACACTGAAAGCCAGATGGAACGTACACTGGAGAAAGACGACCAGTGAGGAAGCTACAGTGGCAATCCAGGTGGGAGGAGCTGAGACTGTGGATGAAGCCCAGGGCTGTAGACATAAAAGCAGAGAGAAGAGAGCAGACTTGAGGGACATTAAAGATAAGCACAATCTAGGATTAATACCGGGCTTGGGAAGTGTGGCAAGTGAGATAAAAATGTCCAAGTCCTAATTTCTGGAACCTGTGAATATGTCACTTTTACATGGTAAAAGGGGCTTTGAAGATGGGATCAGGGCAAAGACCCTGAGATGAGGAGATGGTCCTGGATTATCCAGGTGCCCCGAAGTCATCCCAGGGGTCTTCAGGATTGAAAAAATGAGGCAGGAGCGTCAGAATCGGGGAGAGATGCAGAGGGTATGGTGTTGGCTTTGCAGGAGGAGAAGGGGGCCGTGAGGTGAGGGATGAGGGCATCCTCTAGAAACTGCAAAAGGTAACTGCTGGATCCTTCCCTTGGCCCTTCCTTAGGGAAGCAGTGCCAGGGACAACGACAAACTGTCTTTGACACACGTGGAGTTGGACGGGGACATGCGTGGTGGGCAGCTGGATATTGGTCCAGAGTCCTGAAGCCGGATCTGGGCTGAGGAGAGAGATGGGAGCCGGGCTGAAGCTCAGGCTGTTTGAGCCTGCCTCTGAATGCCTGCGTGACTGTCCGCTGGCTGCAGAAAACCAAAAATAGCTGCATCTGTGCGAGGCTACTGATCAACCGGGTGTGGGCGCCCTTCTCACGCTGGCTGCCACGGACGCCATGTTGTTGAGGGTTCGGAGGAAAACAGAAGAAGTGAGAACGTTTGGGGAAGCATCAGTATGTACGTGCCGACCAGTGGTTGCTTCAAGTATTTGAATCCAACAGTCATTCTTTTTCCACCCAGACAAAATTTTCCTAGCCTCCTATAAACGCGTCGTCAAGTCCTTTGCCTCCTGAACACCAGGAGAAGTCCCTGTACGTTAGGGACGGTGGCCGCAGAGGAAGACAGGCAGAAGCGGAATCAACAGAGCAGTGGGTGCAGAGGGAACAGAGCAGAGCTACGGGAAGGAGGTGGAGAAGGAGAAGAGGCCCACCTCGGCATTGCTCTATGGTCGCAACATCAACAGGTGTGTTACCTTCTCCAATTTCAGGTTTGTGCTACATGGATGACTTGAGGTTTGCTGGATACTGGACTCCTGCAGGCACCCTAGTGCGCCCCTGTGTTTATTCATTTCCAGGTAGATCCTAGCGCAGGGGTGGAGGGGGGCACATGCACACGCACACTTGTTCACCCCCCATGCCATCTACACGTGCAACACGACTTTGTATATTCTCAGAGTCCTTTCAACTTGGGCAGCCACTCACGCTTGCAGTAGCTGCAGTCACCAGGAAGCCCTACTGTCCAACAGCCAACTCAATCTGATCATTCAGGCTCCTTGCCTCAGCCTTCTACACCTATGACTTTACAGGCCCTGAAACAAAAGACAATCTGTAGGTTCTAACATGGTCTATATGTCCTCATCCAAAAAAAAAAAAAAAGATGAGGGCAGAGTGGGAAGGGCGGGCTGTGCTTCTCTCTAGCAGGGCTCCTGAACTCTGGCACGAGTCCGAACGCAGCCTGCCGCTGTTTTTGTAAATAAAGTTGTATTGGCATAAAACCAAGCCCAGTTGTTTCTGTGCTGCCTGTGGCTGCTTCCATCCTGCAATGGTAGATCTGAGAAATTATGAAGAGGCTCTGCAGCCCTCAAAGCCTAAAATATTCACTAACCGGCCCTTTACAGACACTGTCTGCTGATGGCCCCTATAGGGAATCGAGTCTTGGAGAGCAAAGAGGGTAGCCAGTTTCTTCCTCTGTGATATGCTTTCGATACGGCTGTCTAGTATTTGCACGATTGTTATGATATTGATTACATAACCAAAGAATAGAGAACAAACTTCAAGGCATCCACAGGTGCTGAGTGGAAAGAAACAAAAAGGCCAAGCTAAGAGCAATGAAAAGAGGCAGAAAGAATGAGTTCTACCCTAAAGAAGAATAAAACACTGAGAAAAAATATTCACTTCCACAAGATAAATCTCTTCCCTACCTATGAAACGTCTGCCTGGACAGCTAGATAGAAGCTTCTGCTTATGTTCAGGTATGCCCAATGTGCTCAGAAGCTATGTCAGGATTCTGACTCCAATTTCCTTCTCCAGCATTTTTCTCTGTGATGTGAAACTAATTAAGTCTGATGTCTTTGCAGTTCTTGAAAAAGATTATTGTTTTAACCATATCTAATAACACCTTACGGGCACTGAAAACAAAAATATATCCTCGCCTGAAAACATCGATATATATTCGACTACAATGTGGGTATTAACTCTTTGTGTATACAGCAGCAACTTAAAAATGATTTCACTTCCTCTAAAATTTGATTATGTATTTGAACCCAGCCCACTCCAGCCTTGCTATGAAAATGGTGTGCTATGGTGCACACACGTCTTTCTGGGGCATACACAGCATGAGAAAATGTCTGTATGGATGCTGGGTCAGACCTACAAATTTGGGTGATTTAATATGCCTGTAATTAGTTAAGATCTAGTGAATACACTTTCGCAGTGGTTTCTAACTGATGTCCACGTTTGAGTGTATGTTATGTCAGTCCTGAGAGGTGGATGGCAGCTCAGAAACTTCGATAATATCTTTTTTTTTTTTCCTATTCTTTAGTTCCTGCTTTGTGCATGACAATACCCTTTAAGAATACAAAACAGTACAGCAGCTCTTCTTCAGTGCCAGACCTTAACAACAATAATCTTCAGCAAGGAATTCAGGGAGAATTACCCTTTCAACATTTTACAAGGTCATGGAGTTACCAGTCACGTCCATTTTTCTTCATTTGTCGTGAACGTTCTAACTGTTGTATATTACCAGGCCGTCCCCATTTCCCTATTAAAATGCATATCAGGATATTGAATATTCAAGAATTATGGGGTAAATTTTTTTTCTATTTCTGGAAAATGGACCATTGGGATTCGTTATTCAATGCTAATGTAAGAAAAAAAAAATCTCATTTACTCAATGAAAAGAAGAAAGTGGTCAGAGACAAACGTGCCTGGGGCCTGGGACTGGAGTGAGGAGGTAAAAAGCAAAGCAGAAGTGTCCATGGTATCATAAGGTTAAACAGGGGAGAGGAAGCAGTTAACACCGCTAAGACGGGAGACTAGGTCTTGTTCACCACGGCTGCCTCAGGCATATAGATGTGTCCAACTGACTCCTCACGTAATAAATTTCTCTGTGCTCTACTGTTCTTTTTTTCAAAACTAAATTCTTTATGAAGAAAAATACAAAGTGTACTGGAGGGTGTAGAGAAAGAGGCCAAAATAAATGAAGAAATGCAGTATGTTTCTGGATGAGATTATTCAATAGTGTTTACATGTTATTTTCTAAATTAATTCTTATTGGAGTATAGTTGATTTACAATGTTGTGTTAGTTTCTGCTGTACAGCAAAGTGAATCAGCTGTATGTATACATACATCCCCTCTTTTTTGGATTTCCTTCCCATGTAGGTCACCACAGAGCACTGAGTAGAGTTCCCTGTGCTGTACGCTCGGTTCTCATTAGTGATCTATTTTATACATAGTATCAATAGTGTATACATGTCCATCCCAATCTCCCAGTT
Source organism: Globicephala melas (assembly GCF_963455315.2). Lineage (NCBI taxonomy): Eukaryota > Metazoa > Chordata > Mammalia > Artiodactyla > Delphinidae > Globicephala > Globicephala melas. Next base: position 121,843,644 of record NC_083335.1, read on the forward strand.
CATCCCACACCCCCCTTTCCCCCTTGGCACATGCTTTTTTTTTTTTTTTTCCCAAAATGAATGTATGTTTGACACAAAGCTAATGAACGTCACCATGGAATTTTTGGGTTTGTTTTTCGGGTCACAAAATTATTCTTCTGATCATCTGGAAGAATAAATGCACAAAAGCGTCCTGGCAATTTCGGGAAGAAGGGCAGTGGAGGATGGGAGAGGGAGAACGAATTGTCCCGCGTGTAAATCTGCAATTATTTAAACAGTGTGATATGAGAACAGCCACGGAGAGAATGATTGATAAAAGTAAGAGGCACAAGAAGAAACACACAAAAAAGGCACACGTGCTTTAGACAACCGGGTGCAAAGTAATGAATATCTGGGTTGGCTACTTAGGGAACAATAAAATTCGTTTCCCCCTAATTAAACACCAGAATTAAATATAATGGTTAGGATGCCTACTTCCATTTCAGGACAGAACAGCGCTCTCATCCTCATAATCAAACCTATGTTTGAAACATACTTTTCAAAAAAATCATCATTTTTTATTATAAAAAAAGATTCGCGAAAAGCTTAGGACACAGAGGAACACAAGAAACTAAATTCCCAAAACTAGCCAGCTCCTTTCTGGAAAGACAAGACTCCTGTCGGCTTTGATCTTTGTGGAAGTGGTCAGGGTGGGAGGACCCTGTTGTAGGTGTGGGTAAGGAGCAAAGCGGGGTACAGTTTTAAAGCGTGTGGGCTGACGTGTTCGATGGGAAACATGAGGGAGTCCTAGTCTCAGTACATACTTCGACCACCTGCTAAGTGTTTCCCAAGAATCTCTGCAGAGGAAAGAGATAGTCTGCCCCATGTGGGTGAGGTGGGAAGAGAGAGGAGATAAATACCATGAGTTCTCGCCCAAGTTCAAGGCAGCTTCTTTCAGAAGGTAGGGATCAGGGCAGTGGATCTGATGCAAAGTGTACTCAGGCATGCCTGGGCTTCACAGGGTATTAGACCGCAGCCCTCCAAAGACAAAGGCAGTGCCACAGGGTGGGGGGACTTCTCCAATGTGAGAGACAGAGCAAACAGACACCCCAAATAGCATCCGGGTGGTAAGTGGAGAGACCGATCTCATGGTTAAGAGAACTGGGCACTTCACGGAAAAGCACAGAGATATCTCTGGCGCCCTACCAGTGTCAGATCCCAAGCCTGACTCAAGATGAAGTTCCAACACTGTCCTGAAAACTTCTGAGGTCACCAGTGACATGAGTCACAGGGAAGCTAGTGTATTGTCCCACAGGCCTCAGAAGGTCTCTTCTCCGCTTCCCCAGTCTCTCTTCTCTTTGCATTTCAGTTTTCAGACTTTCTATTGGAGTCGGAAGTGAAAGAACAAGAATGGCGGCAGAAGGAGGATTCGGAGAGATAATAACTGGGAACTTTCCAGAATCGATGAATGATGTTGACGCATAGATGGATGGTGTTCAGCAAACCACAAACAGGAGAAACACAAAGGAAATGACACCTGACAATTTCCTAGACAACCCTGAACACCAAAGATGCAGAGTGAATCTCGAAAGCAGCTAGGGAACAAAAAGACGCATCATACATGAGCGCGTGACATTCTGAATTACGGATGACTTTTCACCAGAAGAAACAAAGAGGCCAGAAGCAATGGAAAGATATCTTCAAGGTGATGAAAGAATAGTGTCAACTTAGAATGACAGATCCCGTGAAAATATCCTTCAAAACTGAAAGTGGAATAAAGACATTTTCAGGTACAATGAAAACGTAGACCCACTCCACAAGACAGGCTAAAAAATACAAAAATAAAACGTCTGCAGAAAGAAGGAAAAAATACCAAATAAGAGTCCAGTTATGCAAAAGAAAAGAATAGAAAGCAAAAGTGTAAATGTCTGGATAAATATAAAATAGCTTTCTTTAAAGTATCCATGTTGTTCAAGCGTCTTTTAAGAAGCATTCACTGTTTAAAACAAAAATGACAAGAATGTTTTGTTAGATGTATAGGCTATGTAGAAGTGGATTGCAAAATAATGAGAATGTAATGGGCAGGGAGGTATTCCGTGCAATTATTCTCCTGTAAGGTCCTTATGGAGTTTGTGCATATTTCTGAAGGTAGTATAATTTTTTAAGGTGGACTCTGCTACATTAAAGATAAGTATTGGGGTGTCTAGAGAAGTGCTTTTCAAGAGCTAGAGGGTAACGAGCCACCCAGAAGCTTCCTTTGTGTCTTTCCAAGTAGGGTAATTTTGTTTCCTTTTTCATATTTCTCAATTTTCCAGATTTTCTACAACGAATGTAAACATTTTCGAATAAATATTTTCAGTAAGTTCATTGTCTTCTTGAAGGGCTTTTTGTACCTTTTTATCCCCAGAATTGTGATCCTTTACCAGCTTGTATATAAAATGTGCTCTTCTAAATGATTATTCCAGAATTGGCCTTGAAAGCAGTTCAGAATAAAATTAAATATTGCATTAGAGTCCCATAAAGCAATTCTAATTGGGCATGTGCTGGAACAAACAGATTGTGAAAATTATTAACACATGTTAGTATTTTTTCTTACCACAGTGCCCCCCGCCATCCTCGCGAATCATCTCTCTGTCCTGCCTGTTAGTCACTTAGTTGCCAACTCAGTTATCAGATCAATGTCGCTCTATCCCAGTGCTTGTGTTCAAGACACCCTTATTTGACTTAATCATGGCTCCAAAGCACAAGACTAGTGATGCTGGCAATTTGAATATTCTCTGATTGTGTCTGATTTATAAACTTAACTTTATTGTAGATAGGTACATATAGGAAAAAAACATAATACGTATAGGGTTTGGTACTACCCGTGGTTTCAGGCATCCACTGGGGGTCTTGGAACGTGTCCCCCGTGGATAAGGGGTGACAATTGTGTATGTAAATATACAATATATATACTGTATTCCTAATATATATACAATATGTATACTGTATACCCAATGCAATATACTGTAGTCCTAATATATATACAATATATATACTGTATATCCAATGCAATATACTGTATTCCTAATATATATACAATATATATACTGTATACCCAATGCAATATACTGTATTCCTAACATATATACAATATGTATACTGTATACCCAATGCAATATACTGTAGTCCTAATATATATACAATATATATACTGTATACCCAATGCAATATACTGTATTCCTAATATATATACAATATATATACTGTATACCCAATGCAATATACTGTATTCCTAATATATATACAATATGTATACTGTATACCCAATGCAATATACTGTAGTCCTAATATATATACAATATATATACTGTATACCCAATGCAATATACTGTATTCCTAATATATATACAATATATATACTGTATTCCATATATATCTATATATCTACAGTATTCCCAATTATTTTCTAGATTGACCCAATCCGTCTTGACTTTGCACCTCTGCAAAGCACACTGATAAGAATGGACTTTTCTGATATTTCATCAAAGGCTTCCACCTTCCAGGGACACACTAGAAAATCTATTATACTCTAAGTTACCCAGGACGATAACTGGTAAAAAAGAAATCTCTCTGTACCCCACACCTTCACTCCATCAAAAACCAAAAGAGTGCTATGATTGCTCTTACCTGACCTACTTTAGTGTCGAACCTATAATGACCTAAATTCTTAAAGTCCTAGGCTTGGAAGGAACTTTGGAGGGTTTTCCCAATCCATCCTCATAACTTTACGCAGAATCACACCTCCGCTGTGCTGGATTCATCGAGGCTACGCAAGAATTTCCCACCACTAACTTGGGGTTGTCTATCAGATTTGAGGAAGGTGTATGGCTTTTTATTTTCTAGTCTGAAAAGTAATATGACAATTTTATCTAATAACGCTATTTGGTTACGTAGTTATAGAGACAAAGAAGGATAAAGCGCAGGCCACTTGGAAATGTAATTTTATCTGTCGCACACAATAACTCTGTAGGTACTTTATGGTACCCATTTCTAAGCATCATGATTATACTGAAAGCTATTAAAGAAGTGCAAACATCCTTAAAAGGCTACCAGCTGATCTGGTTGCGTGCCAGCCTGGTAGATACCCAGGTCCCCAAGTTTTACTTCCTTTCCTCGGACACGAGATGTTCACGCAATTCTTTCCAGTACTTATAAACCTGACCCCTTCCTTCATCTCAGCCACATCCTGTTCTCAGCCTTCCCTCTCTCCCCAACTCAGACCCGTGATTATCACCTAACTGGCAGGTTCCAACCATTTGCCTTCAACTCAGAATTCAGAGAACCAGCCCTGACAACCGAACATGTGGCACATGTATCTCGTAGGCACCGAAAACTCCATCGTGTTCAGGATGGAAGTGATTGCTCTCCTCGCCAGCGTTCCTCCCCTCCTGCATCACTTCTCATGCAGAATCAGCAGGCTCCTTGGATTCAAATATCCAAATACTGTGTGCGTACATAGGTTTGTGTGTGTGTACTTTTTTTCAACTTCGTTCATGTTCTTAATTTCTACTGCAGACCCCCAACTTCAATCCACTGTCTCCTGCCTGTACTGTTGCAGAAAACCCTTAACTTGGTAGGTCTAATCCCCCTTTGCTTGTCCCTAATCCACTGTTTTCAAGAGAGTCTGAGGGACATTTTTAAAACAAAACTTGGATTGTGTCGCCATGCTGCTCAAAATCCTTTCAGTATGTCTTTTTTTAACATTAGGATGGAGTCTAAAAATGTTCAGAATGGCCTATAGGCCCCACGGGATCATTCATGCCCCCACCCATGTCCTCCAAGACATCACACCAGAATAATATAATGTTCTTGAAGAGACAACACAGCTTATACATGGAGTCAACTTTAAATATTTTTCAGGATCTAAGCAGAGCTCCTGGTGTCCTTTTTCGTAGCTGAAAATTGAACTTCCAGGTGGTCTTTGCTGAGACAAGTGTAGGATGGCCTGCTGCCGATTTCCCAAGAGAAGGCAGTCAGATTATGAGTTCAGATCACAAGCACGCTGCAGAAGACAACTGGAACACCTTGGCACGAATTCCAGAGGCTGAAGATTCGTCATGGAATCAGAAAGACTTCCTCTAACCTGCCCTGCCCTCTCCTCGCACCATTCCACAAACCCTCTGGCCACAACGTGGGACATCACCACTTTTCACCATGTAAGATACCCACACACGGGACGGAGAAAAGCAAACAAGAAGAGTCTTATGGAGATCATGCCCCCAAAACAATAGTGACCACTGTATGTGTTTGCTGGGGCTGCCGTAAGAAAGCACCACAGACGAGGCAGCTTAAACCCAGCAGATGTGTATTCCTCCCAGTCCTGGAGGCTGGAATCTGACATCCAGGTGTGGGCGGGGCTGGTTCCTCCTGAGGCCTCTCTCCTGGGCGTGTAGACGGCCGTCTCCTCCCTGTGTCCTCACGTGGTCGTCCCTCTGTGTGTATCTGTGTCCTGATCTCCTCTTCTTATAAGGCCACTTTTCCTGTGGGATCAGGACCCACCCTAGTGACCTCATTGTACCTTTAGTTCCCTCTTTAAAGACCCCATCTCCAAATCAGTCACATTCGGAGGTCCTGGGGGCTAGGACTTCAACATAGGAATTGGGAGAGGGGCAGGACACAATTTAGCCCCTAAAAACCACTGTAAATGTTGCTGGAATTCCCTATGCTTTGTCTGACAGCCTGCCACTAAGCATTATGAAAGCGATGAAAGCGTTCTGATAAATGAGTGTGGCCCTGTGTTGATCTTTTGACTCACAGGGCAAGCTTGGAGACGTAACTGATTGACCCGAATTCCTATGAATGTGACGTGATGACTGATCTTGGCTTCTGAGGGTTCCGAGTGAGCGTATTAAGCTGTGTTGGATGCATGTGACTGTGTGTGTGTTGTATAGAATGTCAGTGACCATCGGTGACACCGGCTCACCATCTTATCACCTGGATTCACTTCTTCAGAACGCTGAACGAGAATGTGTCTCGAAACTCTGGACATGGGAAAATTTGTTTTCCCAAACCCAAGTCTCTGGTCAACACATTAAATAAAACCAGAAAAAAAAAATCTAACCACTTTTCAGAACAAAACTTTTATTAGAAGGAAGAGTCTGAAAACATAGACTCACCGTTTGATATCTGTGCTTTCTATTGCCCGTTTAATAGCTGCCATGGGGGTGCTGGAGGGACAAGTGGCGCAGACTCACGAGACAGAAGTGAAAATCAGGGCCATGTTATTTCCAAGCAGATGACTTTGGGGAAGAGGCACTTACCAGTTGACTGTGATTAGAAAATGAGCTAAATATAGATTCAAATAATCTCTAACCTTCAGAGAAGTCTAGAGACCAACCCCTTTTGTAAGCTTACAACAGCCTGACAGAGAAATGCCAGTTTGGGGAAACATAAAGACTCACTGCCACCACTTATTAATTTTTATGAGCAAAATCGTGACACGTCAAAGTGGCAGCTCTTACCTGTCTCGGTAGGTTAGTTAGTGCCATTCAGGTTAGCCCCCCTCTGTGAGCCCAGTGAGCACCCAGCTTACGGTTGATGAGAACCTTGATGAAATGGGTATTTTCAGAAGGATATCTTTATAGTTTAAAGTAAGTTCTGAAATTTTTTAAAAAATCTTTATTTTTGGAAAGTTTATCTCCTCCACCTGTACCACCTGTTTGTTCTCACTTGATCCCCATCATAATCCTCAATTTGTTGGATCACAGTTGGTTGCCATGGAGATGACCACGATGTCACAAACACGATTATAACTTCAAGTGCGGAATAAACAGCAGGCACACTGAACTCTTAACAAACAAAATCCTGTTATTATGCAAATAACCTTCAAATAATCAAGTGTAACCCAAAATGCATAATTTTCTTTTGTGGGATTTTCTGTCCCCCTTGGTGTCGCAAAACGCATCATCATCTGCTAAATCCAATTCTAAAATGAAAAACGTCATAGGACTTCAAAACTGTATCTGAGAGTGGAAGACCCTACTGTGTGACAACAACAAAACTCCTTATCAATAGGTTGCTAAGAACATTTTAGCAAAGATAATGACGTGTCCAAGTTTAACCAGAGAAGCTTTTCAGGATCAGAAGAGTAATTACAATCATGCTGAACAATTGTCAAATTAGACGTATAAAGGTAAAGAACTTGCAGTAGATACTGCTACACCCAACGTGGCTTCTGAGATTTGAATAGTTGCTGCTCACTAACGCTGACCTCCAACAGAGATTGATAGATAGGATGGTTTCTAGGACACCATGAAAGGCTCCTCTGACCAGAAATATCATTCTAGTGAATTTAGAACAACACCTAAATCAGCCATGTGAGTCAACATGTATAATACACAGAAGAAGAATGGAAGTAATGTTCACCGAGCATCTATCAGCAGGTATGGTGGCAGTAATTGTATGTAAGGGCATTGAGGGCTCACAGTCATCTGGACACACACACACACACACAGCCACTCATTGTCTGCATTTTTATGTGATTTTAAGGTTTAAAGAGATTAAGGATCACATTGTGTCTGTGGTTAACAAGTTTTGGAGCCAGTATTTAAACCCACACTCAACAACTCCACTGCCTAACTCAAGCTACACCCCAAGGCTCAAAATCTTTGTGAAGAGCCACAATTATCAGTCATTATCACCTGGACTCCACATACTTACGACTGTCTGGTTTTGGCTAAGGAGAACATCAAACTCCTCAAAGTAAGAGAAGGAGGGATCAGTAAGTATTGGGCTGGACCAGGGACACAAACCAAATGGAGTATGGGGCTGGGAGACAAGCTGTCTGTAGGATCTGCAGCCCTGGGCAACTTTGCTGCAAGCACCTTGAGGTAAAGTGCTATAACTAATTATTTCAGGGTCACAAGTAGTCTTTTCACGCCTCTCTGAATCTTGGAGGCTGACGCAGTGGAACAGAGGCAGGTGGATTTTGCACCGAGGGTAACTCCTCTGCCATCTTGATGCAGTATCCGTGGGCCCATCTTCCCGTACGGAAAGGACTAGTAAAACATAACCTAGAGGATAGGCATTACTTCTTAGTTCGTTTAAAATAGAGCATGAAGTGGCTTCCATTACAGTCTCGTGGAGATTTCCACTGTTGTTCATACTGAGAGATAAACGAGTTTGTAAAGGAAGGAAAGTCGGGGATTCTACTAGTGTTTCAGGAGTGAAGTCTAAAATTTTTTTGAAAGCGCCATTTAGAGTAGTTGAGAAATTGGAACAGTGGCCAAGAATTCATACCTCTACTAAGAAATTCCCATTCTTTGTTTAAAAATACTTATTTATGGTTTATTGAAGTGTAGTTGATTTACAATGTTGTATTAGTTTCAGGTGTACAGCACAGCGATTTAGTTATACATACGCATATGTCAGTATTCTCTTCAGGGTCTTTTCTACTATAGGTTATTACAAAATATTGATTACAGTTCCCTGTGCTATATGGTAGGTCCTTAGTGTTTGTCTATTTTATATAAATAGTAGTATCTGTTAATCCCCAAATCCTAATTTATCCCTCCCACACACACCTTTCCCCTCTGGTAACCATGAGTTTGATTTCGAGATCTGTGAGTCTGTTTCTATTTTGTAAATGAGTTCATTTTTTCCATTTTTTATTAGATTCCACATAGAAGTGATATCATATGGTATTTGTCTTTCTCTGTCTAACTTACTTCACTGAGTATGATCATCTCTAAGTCCATCCATGTTGCTGCAAATGGCATTATTTTGTTCTTTTTGATGGCTGAGTAATATTCCATTGTATATATGCACCACATCTTCTTTATCCATTCATCTGTTGATGGACACTTAGGTTGCTTCCATGTCTTGGCTGTTGTAACTAGTGCTGCTATGAACATAGGGGTGCACGTGTGCTTTTGAATTAGAGTTTTCTCCAGATCTAAGCCCAGGAGTGGGATTGCTGGATCACATAGTGGCTCTATTTGAAAAACTCCCCGTCTTGAGCTACAGATGACTGCCCCCGGCACTAATGAGGATTCCATTTTCAGCGCAGGGTCCCAAACTCACCATGGTGGCCTCTACACTTTAGGAGTTTTCCTGTGTGTTCTGCCACTAGGTTGGCACAGCACCCAGCCCTGGATTACGTCCATCATCAAAGGAAAGAATGATCAGGACAAGTCTGCACAGCTGGTGGGAGCCCCTCCCCATGTTTCTTCAGACACCTGGTCTGTCCAGGGAACAGATCCCCTGGCCCCCTCGCTGAGAGGACGGCAGGACTCCTGGCAGGCCAGCCGGCAGGGAACACGGCCAGCGTTGGCTTTTCCTGACCACTCTGATGTGTTTGTGTAGAAAAGAATGTTTTCTGTGAAAGGTTTCAGTCTGCACTGCAGGGACCTCTGCCCCTCGGCTGCCATCGTGGGGAAGCAGGGCCTGCCCCCTCTACACGCCCCGTGGTGCCCAGAGGACAAGGAAGGTCAGCGGATGAGCTGGAAGGGGCTGGGTGTACTGGGATGATGTGAACCTGAAGCCGTCCTCGAGGATGTGCGTGAGGATGATGTATAATTTGGAAATCAGCAGATTCGCCTCAGGTAATTGAGACAGGGTGTGCACCTTCAGGTCTCTTGTATTCCTTTTTTGTGCTTTTGTTTTGTTTCGTTTTGTTTTAGGTGCCTGTTGCCCTGGCCCTAAGTAAACTCATGTGGCCTTTCAGCCCCTTGAACATTTCACAACCTGGCCCATACCCATTGCGTTTTCCATCACTGGTCCAGCTCCATGTCCTGACCATGCTTCTTCTTCCTTTCCCTCACAGTGGTGGTGCTAAAGGCTCTCCTTGCCAGTTATGAACTACCAAGCCAACATGATAATGACTGATAATTATGGCTTAGTGCATACAGAGAGCACCGTGCCTCCTTAACAGCCTTATTGGGCTGTATAACCTCCACACCCTTTATGTCGCCAATTTTAAGTGTACATTTACAGTGGCTTTTAGAGTATTTACAGGGTGGTGCAACTATCACCACAATCTGATTTCAGAAGGTTTCCATCACTGCAAAAATATTCCTCATTCCCTCCGCCTCATCCAGCCCTCAGTCCCAGCCAACCACCAGACTACCTTCTGTCTATAGATTTGTCTTTTCTGGGTATTTCACATACATGGAATTACCAAACTACACTCTGTCTCTAAACATTTGTCTTTTCTAGGTATTGCTAGCCTATCACCAACCTACATTCCGTCTCTATAGATGTGTCTTTTCTGGGTACTTCATATAAATGGAATCATACTATATGTATTTTTTAATTGTGATAAAATCCACATAATATAGAATTTACCACGTTGACCATTTTTAAGTGAACAGCTAATTGACATTAGGGACATTTACACTGTTGTGCAACTATCCCCCCATCCATCTCCAAAACTTTTTCAACTGGCAAAGCTGAAACTCTGTACCTACTGAACAATAACTCCCCTTGTTCCCCTCGTCATATATGTTTTTCAGTGACTGGGATTTTTGTCAGAATTCACCCGTGGTGTAGCGTGTATCAGTACTTCATTCCCTTTTATAGCTGAACGATATTCCATTGTATGGATAAACCCTATTTGTCTATGCACTCGTAAGTTGGTGGGTATCTGGATTCTTTCCACTTCGATTTGGCCATTGTGAATAATGGCTGCTATGAAAATTTCGCAATTCATGTGCAAGCTTTTATGTGGATAAGTGTTTTCATGTCTCCTACTTAGATACCTAAGAGTGGAACCACTGGATCAGAGATTAACTCTAGGTTTAACACTGAAAAACTGCCAGTCTGTTTTATCAAAACAGCTGCACCATCTTACATTCCCAACTGAAACGTGAGGGTTTTAATTTCTCCACATCATCATCTGTTATTGTCTTTGGTTTTCATTGTAGCCATCCTGGTGGATGTGATGTGGGATCTCATTATGGTTTTGATTTGCATCTGTGGGAAGGCTGATAAAGTCAAACTTTTTTTTTTTTTTTTTTTTTGTGGTACGCGGGCCTCTCACTGTTGTGGCCTCTCCCGCTGCGGAGCACAGGCTCCGGACGCGCAGGCTCAGTGGCCATGGTTCACGGGCCCAGCCGCTCCGCGGCATGTGGGATCTTCCCGGACCGGGGCACGAACCCGTGTCCCCTGCATCGGCAGGCGGACTCTCAACCACTGTGCCACCAGGGAAGCCCCACAAACATTTTTTTTTTAATGTGCATATTAGCCCTTCAAATATCTTTTTTGGAGGAATACCTGTTAAGTTCCTTTGCACTTTTAACTTGGTTATTTACTCTTTTGTTATGGAGTTATTTATATGCCCTGAATAAAGTCCCTTATTGGATACATGACTTCGCAATATTTTCCTCTGAGTTCTTAAGTTGTCTTTTCACTTTCTTGATGGTGTCTCTTTTTTATTTATTTATTTGTTTGTTTGTTTATTTATTTTTGGCTGCACTGAGTCTTCGTTGCTGCGCGCAGGCTTTCTCTAGTTGTGGCGAGCGGGGGCTACTTTTCATTGCGATGCGTGGGTTTCTCATTGCGGTGGCTTCTCCTGTTGCGGACCACGGGCTCTAGAGTGCAGGCTCAGTAGTTGTGGTGCACCGGTGTAGCTGCTCCGCGGCATGTGGGATCTTCCCGGACCAGGGTTCGAATCTGTGTCCCCTGCATTGGCAGGCAGATTCTTAACCACTGTGCAACCAGGGAAGCCCCATGATGGTGTCTCTTAAAGAGCAAACGTTTTAAATTTTGATGAATTCCAATTCTTCTCTTTATTCTTTTGTCACTTGTGCTTTTAGTGTCTTATCTAAGACATCATTGCCGAACCCAAAGTCATGAAGAAATATTCATGCTGTCTTCTGAGAGTTTTATAATTTAGCTCTCCCATTAGGTTTATGACCCATTCTGAGTTAAGGTTGTGTCTGGAACATCCAACATAGGCACCACGTATATTTATATGGGAAATTTACCTGCAGCAGCGAACCCACTGCTAATTAAACAGCACACACAAAATACACATTTTTGGACAAGTGGATATTTTATATGTGCAGGTTCCATAACCCTGACTCCCCACGTGAAACTTCATTCTTTACTTGTAATGAAAACGCAAGAGGAAGGTAGAATAAGATAGAGGTAAGAACTAAACGTATATCTCCGTATGTCCTCTTCTCAGCATGCTGTACGAGGTGCAATTCATTTTCCTCTCTTAAACCTCTTCTATCATTTGAGAAGGCGCGTATTCAAACAACAAACTCTCGAGGGTGAAAAAAATACCTACTCAAAAACTTGGTTTGAATGGAATCAAAACAAGAGCTAGCCTCTTCAAACAACACTGAACATGTACGGAATTAATAAGAATGTCTTGTACCATGAGTCCTACCACCGATTCTCCCCCAGCCGAGTGTGGAAATGCAGCACAGTTTGGAAAGCAGGAAGAAGCAGCCATGGTGAAGCTGCGCAAACCACTTAGGGAATCGCAAACGATGCAAAATTGATGTCTAGTCCAGAAATTAGGCAATCGTGAGCGGATTGGGCCGACAGGAAAGGCAGGCGTGTGCATCTCACACCATCAGACCCCTCCTTCACACCACTGATCACTGGACTATTCACAGGATTTCAAGGGTAAATCGCCAAGAATTCTCACTTAGTTACGTTACTTCAAACAGCCTACGCCTAGTTTTATGATTACGATCTTGACTTGAAAAACAGAAATAGAACGGGAATGAACGCCCTAGGAAAGTTGTCCTGAAGTGCATGATTATTCCACTTTTCAAACCTGAATGCATCCTTTATTCCAGCCTTCCTACCTGATAAGAATTCCTTTCATACACCTGATGCAACAACACTGTGGAAAGTCTCCACTGTAAACCCTCAAATGCATAACCGCATAAGGGAAGGTGCTTCTCCCACCAGACACGTCTGAATCTCAATGTTGCTCAACCAGAATCCACTCAGCTACACGCCACAGATCCCCCCAGATGCAGACATGGCACGTTGACTAATGCTAATTGGAACCACTGACATAATTCTTCTAAGAGGGAATCCACCTGGGATTCACATAAACACACTACTATATGTAAAACAGAAAACCAACAAGGACCTACTGTCTAGCACAGGGAACTCTACTCAATATTCTTTAATAATCTGTATGGGAAGAGAATCTCAAAAAGAATAGATGCATGTGTATGTGTAACCAAGTCACTTTGCTGTGCACCTGAAACCAACACAACATTGTAAATTAACTGTACTCCAATAGAAAATGAAAATTCAATTAAAAAAAGAGGTAATCCACTTGGCCAACAATATTCCAAGTTATGTGGCTGCTAATAAAACTGCATCAGCTGGAGGTGAACGGCTTCATTTGGATGGCAAAGGTGTGGTCTGAGAATCAACACGGTTGACATATTCGGATCAATGTTTCGAATCACCTCCGTTCTCCTGCTTCTCCCTTCTCTCCCATCTTTACAACTTTTTCCTGGACAGGTCTATTTCCCAGGTCTTTCTCTGGATCTTGATTTTTAATCCTGAGTTAGAATTGACGGCACTGCCCTCCACCCTGTCACATGATGGACGGCAACAGCTCTCCTGGTGAGAATGAAGGACGCGTGAAAAAATTCTACTTCATCTGCTCTCCTGAAGCCACGTATTAAAGAGAAGCAAATCACCACCCCCGCTGAATGCAAAACACCAACCCCGCTGAACCCTGGAGGACATTTTCCACACCTGACATTTTTCCGCACTTTTACGATAACGTGCCTTCAGAGTCAGGAATGCTCATTTCCAAGAGATTTTTCTTTGTTCTATTATGACCAGTGACAGAGGGCTTTCGTCAGGGGTGTCCATAACTCACTGTTACTTGCTTCCAAATGAACATTTCAGCTCCATATCTGATCAGCCAGCATCTCTTCTTCTCTTACTGAGAGTTATTCAGAAAGAAAGCCATCAACTTCGACGAGTAAAGGTGGAAACATAGTTATTCTGTCATTTTTTTTTTCTATTTCTTGCCCAAAGATGTTTTGCAGACTGTCTACATTGGGCTTATGTATACCAGCTTTCTGACACCCTCTGGCCCCATTTAGGATCTTGTATGTAGGAACTGATGTTTCAAATTGAAGAGTTCATAATACTGCGTTAAACAATATTCCTTCCTCTTTAGAAAATTACTTTAGCTTTACACCCACGTCCTCCTTCAAGAAATAATATAGTAGATGTGGTCCATGTATACAATGGAATATTACTCAGCCATAAAAAGGAATGAAATAAAGCCATTTGCAGCAACATGGATGGACCTAGAGATGACCATACTGAGTGAAGTAGGTCAGACAGAGAAAGACAAATATCATATGATATTGCTTTCATGTAGAATCTAATTTTTTTAATGATATAAATAAGCTTATTTACAAAACAGAAACAGACTCACAGATTTCCAAAACAAACTTATGGTTACCAGAGGGGATACGGGGGTGGGGAGGGATAAATTAGGAGACTGGGATCAACATAGACACACTACTATATATAAAATAGATAACCAACAAGGACCTACTGTACCGCACAGGGAACTCTACTGAATACTCTGTGATGACCTATATGGGAAAAGAATCTGGAAAAGAATGAATATATGTATATGTATAACTGAATCACTAAGCTGTGCACCTGAAACTAACACAACATTGTACATCAACTACACTCCAATAAAATTAAAAAAAACGAATAATATAGTAAAATCTTGAGACAAAGGAGGCAAGGGAGAAAGCAGGATCTTGGAACCTGCTGCTTTTCCAGTCTTTTATAGCCTGGGATTCTCTAGAGCAGTGCTATTGACCTCTGGGGCCAGCTAACTCTGATGAGGGGCATCCCGGCCACTGTATGATCCTGAGCTGCATCCCTGGTCTCCACCCACCAGATGCCAGAAGTACACATCCTCCACTTCTGACAATTAAAAATGTCTTCAGACATTGTCCTACAGAGGGGAAAATCAAGATTGGCTGAGAAACTTGCAGCAGTGCCTACGATGTACGGACCCAGAGGATATGTAACTCCACAGCTATCTCAAAGTTCTCCCTTCCGATATAAAACTCTTTTCCTGTGTAACGCCTTCATAAAAACCCTACTGATACGTACTTCCGAACTGCTTGCCTCAAAAAGGCGTGATCTTGTTCTGTCGACTTCACACTTGGGAGACATTCAGGTGGTATAGTGGCCGAAAATGTTAGAGTCCCCTTTTTAACTAGAAGACCCTCATCCTTCCTTTCTAAAGGATAACAGCTGCTTATGTTTTTTAAAGTTCTGCTGGGAATTAATGCGTCTCCGTTCAGGACGCATCCATGGTGAAGGTTCTGGAATCCCTCTGCTGTGTTTTTGGTGGTGGTGTTCCCCTCCACTATTAAGCGTTGGACTGAATTTACAAGATTGCAATTTAAGGAGATTTGTGATTGTGCGGTGTTTCCCGACACGACTTCCGGCAGGCAAAACGTGTTGCCTCACCAAACCAATTCTCTGATTCGCTCACACTATCCCTGTGCCCAGCAATTCAGTTCAATTCTGACAGTAACCCTCAGAGCTGGCTTAGAGCCCACACATGAAGGGCTCAGTCTCACAAGCCTACCCCCATCTCAGATACCAGCTGCAAATGGGGTGCCCCAAGGCTACCCAGACTTCTGTCCAGACAGCCATACATGTGGGGAATCCCTACATCCCCCATCTCAGGTTCAATGATTTGCTAGAATAGCTCAAAGAACCCAGGAAAACACTTTATTTACTTTTACCAGTTTATTATACAGGATACAACTCTGGAAGTGGAAGCCAAGTGGAAGAGATGCACAAGGAAAGTTATGGGTTCCTGGGGGCATGCAGCTTCCGTGGTACCCCTCTGCCAGCCCATCAATGTGTTCAGCACCCTGAAAGCCCCCCAAATCACACCGTTCTAGAGTCTGTACAGAACCCAACCTCCAGCCTGCCTCTCCTCTCCAGAGGTCACGTGTGGGGCTGCAAGTGCCAACCCTCTAATCATTTGGTCCTTCGGATGACCAGCCCCCATCCCGAAGCCATCCAGGGACTCCACCTTGAGTCCCCTCATTAGCACAGACTCCGGTGTGCTCCAAAGGGGCTTCTTATATATAAATAACAAAAGACGTTCTTATCATTTGGGAAATTGCAAAGGTTTTAGTAGCTCTGTGCCAGCAGGCAAAGAGCAAATTTTTAATTAGTTAATTTATTTCTGTATTTACCACAGTGATAGAAACAATTGCCTGATCCAGGGACAGTATGTGGACCCTGGACCCTGTCGACAGAAAGGACAGAAGCCTCCGCATCTGCTGATTACTGCTCCTACCACCGAGCTGAAAGCAACCAGATACTGGGTCTCTCTTGTCCTAACTCTTCATCATCTAAATTTATCGTCCTGCAGAGAACAGACGGCTGGCTGCCAAGGGGTCGGGGAGGGACGGACTGGGAGGTTGGGATTAGCGGATGCAAACTATTACATCGAGGACGGATAAACAACAAGGCCCTACGGTACTACTGTAGAGCACCGGAAACAATATTCAACACCCTGTGATAAATCATAATGGAAAAGAATACCAAAAAAAAAAAAACAGTGTCTATATATGTATAACTGAGTCACTTTGCTGTACAGCAGAAATTAATGGAACATTGTAAATCAACTATACTTCAGTCAAAAAAAAATAAATTTATTGTCCAGCTCCTTTTGCTGGAATCTTAGCCTTTGGGAAAGAACTACAGTCCTTTGGACAATCATTTCCAGACTTCAAGGCTTTAATGAAGTAACACACTGAGTCATTTGGTTGGTTGTACTTTCTCCAAAGGTTCCTTCCTTATCGTAACGGCTGGTTTCAAATGAGTATCACAGACCACCATCTCCTCCTCGGCACACTATTTTAAACGACATAACACAGAACCCGACATACCATTTTTCATGTAAAATAACAGAATTACAAACAAACCAAAAAATCCCATTTGGTGGAAACACCGTTCACATAAAAGATGTATGGAAAGGAAGTCACAGAAGGTACGGCAAGTCCAGTTTCCAGGGGCTCCATCTACTCAAATAACTGTCATCAACGCCCAGAGTTCTTTGTATTTACCACGCTCTGGGGAAATCAATGCAGGGGAAGCACTCTTCTCCAGGGATCATGATCTTATCTTCATCCAAATGTATCTAAGTGTCAGCAATTTCATCTGCTGAAGCTAATTTTAACTATTTGTTGCCCATTTCCCTTAAAAAGAAAGAAATCATCCAATCCCACTTCTGGATGTAGATCCTCCCAACTTCAAAGCAGGATCTTGAAGAGCTACCTGTACTCCCATGTTCCTTGTAGCATTATTCACAGTAGCTGAGAGGTGTAAAGAACCCAAATGTCCATCAATGGATGAATGGATAAACTGATATATATTGTATGTGGTATATATTGTACGTAAAGCAGAATAGTACTCAGCCTTAAAAAGTAAGGAGACCCTACAGGTGCTACAACGTGGATGAACTTTGAGGCTACCATGCTCAGTGCACTATGTCACTCAGCGAAAGACAAATACTGTATGATTCCACTCATAAGAAGTAGTTGGAATAGCCAAAATCATAAAAACGGAAAGCAGAATCGTGGCTACCAAGGGCTGGGGAGGAGAAGAAAATGGGGGCACGGTCAACAGGCATAGATTTTCAGTTTTATAAGATGAAAACGTTTCCGAGAAGTAATAGGGACTCCCGTTCATCGCTGGTGGGAAGACAAAAATGGTAGAGCCACTTTGGAAGACAGTTTGGTGGTTTCTTATAAAACTAAACATAACTTTCGCCATACGATCCACCCATCACGTTCCTTGGTATTTATCCAAAGAGTTGAAAACTTATATCCACAGTAAAACCTGCATGTGAATGTTCATAGTAGCTTTGTCCACAACTGCCCAAATTTGGAAGCAACCAAGATGTCCTTCAGTACAGGAATGGATACGTAAACTGTGGTCCATCCAGACAATGGAATATTATTCAGCAATAAAAAGAAATGAGCTAGAAACTTAAATGCATACGACTAAATGAAAGAAGCCAATCTGAAAAGGCTGCTTACTATCTGATTCCAATTCTATGACATTCTGGAAAAGGCACAGTGATGGTGACAGTAAACAGATCAGTGGTTGACAGGAGTGCAAGGGAGGCATGAACAGACACAGGATTTTTATGGCAGTGAAAACATTCTGTATGATGTTATAATGATGGATACATGTCATACACTTCTTCACACCCATAGAATGTACATCACCAGGACTGAACCCTAACGTAAACTGGGGGCTTTGGGTGATGATGCTGTGTCAGTGTGGGTTCACCAGTTGTAACAAATGTACCCTGTGCTGGGGATGTTGATAATGGGGCAGGCTGCGTATATGTGCAGACAGGGGGTATATGAGAAATCTCTGTACATACCCCTCAAATTTTATTGTAAAGCTAAAAGTGCTCTACAAATGGTCTTAAAAACACATATATATTTAGTAGATTCGCTGTTAAAACGTTCCAGAGTTCTGTTGCACAACGATGTGAATATACAGTACTGAGCTGTACACTTAAAAATGGTTTAGATAATAAATTTTATGTTGTGTGCCCTACGACAATCAAACATTTAAAAAAATGAACAGGAATATAATGAATTGTACTTTAAATGAGTGAGCTTTATGGGATGTAAACGGTATCGTAAAAAACATGGTAAAAACTCACTGGGAAAAAACTGTGAATTCTAGAAGGTTTTCTTATCTACTTACATGATTCTCATGTTTTTCCTGTATGTGTATATATATCACGCACATATACATATAGTTTTCAATAACTGTCATTATTCCTTTAAAAAGACATACGGCACTTATTAGTTTTAAATACACATCAGTATTCTAAGCCTCATTTCCATGCCCTGAATTGGAATTGTGCCTTACGTCAAGGAGGAGAACACTTTTCCTATATCCTCTTAAGCTCTGTTCTAGAGACCTGTGAATTAAGCTGACGATCAACAGATCAGCAAGAGAAAAGACAGGTTTTTACATAAAGGAGTCCAGCAAAAAATGGGAGTCAAGGAGACAGTTAGAATTGGGGGCTTATACAGCATCTTAACGGGGTGGGGGATGTGCGGAGGGGCAGCTATGGGAAAACCAAGGACTGTTCGAGAAGATAAATGGGCCCTAAGGAGAAGAGATGGGAGGCATGATAGCTAAGCAACAATGTTCTTTCGGATGTGGGGCCCACCTCTAGTCTTTGGAGATAAGAGTCCATCTTCCCTAGTGGTTCCTAGAGAGGGCATTTATGACCATGCAGTTCTTTGGAGTTCTTTGTGGAGGTTTTGATTTTAGACAGATCAAAGAGTTCAGGGGGAAAAAAAACCCCAGCTTATTCTCAAATGCCTTCAACTCATCTTTTTCATGTCTCAGCGGTGTTTCTGGACCCCTTCTCCCTAGTGGGGATCAAAGCCCCCTTGCGTAGCAATCAAGCCTTTGCATTTACTGGTGGTCACCGTCTAACCTCACCACGGCCACGGCGTGCCAACACTGGGCCCCTTGTATCGACGGCACACAGTGGGGAGTTGGACATGGAAAGACAGGGTCACGGTATCGAACCCGGAGTCATGGGATCGGGGCTTTCGAACAGCATCTAGATGGGCGTCTCAGGGGAAGGGTTTTGAGGCAGAGGGAAGCTTGCACACAGGACGCAGGGCTCACGTCTACAAAGTCGCTGCCAGGTGCAGAGATGACGCTGCATCTGTAGCGATGCATGGGATTTTAAGTTTCCATTCACGGCACTCAAGAGTCCGGGAAGCATCTGAGCGCGGCTGCGGTGACACGAGTACACTTGAACGTTCGTGATGGCACGCGGGCGGCACGCTCTCACCGCCCATCCTACGCTAAGATCCCCAGGTACTGAAACCCCATTTCCCGTCAGCTACGTCTGCCCCCAGCTTTCGCACAGAGGAGAGAGACTCGGCTGTTGCCTTCTCAGCCTGTGGCCAGCATTAGAACGTCTAGTTCCCTCGGTGAAAGACAAAAAAAAAAAAAAAAAAAAAGTGCCGGAAAACGAACGAGCTGATTGTAGGTGAGCTATTACAAGACAGGGAACGTTCATTTAAGGAGGGACATCTCAGAGAAAAGGACTGGAGCCTGGGCGTTCGCAAAAGCAAGCAGACAGGGGCATCGTCCTCGGCGTGTGCCAGTGATAGGGGGGAGTGAGGCGACTGTTCCCTGGGGCTATTCAAGGGAGGGGGGCCTTGACCATAAGCCCGGTTCTGGAATAGAAAGCGTGGGCGGGATGCGTTGACCCTGGCTATTCCGAGAGCTCAGGGCTCAGGTAAAGCTACACCTGGCCACCTTGGTAGCCAGTCTCCAGGGTGCGCACGGAGCGCCACCTTCAAGCTTCCAGAGAGATAGAAGCCCGGGTGCCCCCAGAGGCGATTACCGTAATTGCTGGAGGAGCCTCAGCTGTCCACACGCTACACGAACTCTTCGCGTTTGAGGCTCTCGTTGAATTTGAAAATCACACTTCGAAAAACTTCTTAAAATTCCTAGCTCATGACTGATATTCCTGAGATCTTACTAAGCAGATTTGTAAGGCAGGACCAAACGTGTTAACTTCCATCAAGATTTTCGTATAGATGAGCTGTTAGCGGCGTCTTTATCGTTTTCCGTCCGCCTGCGGTGGGCTTTTGATCTACAAACGTAGGAATTCACCCTGTTCCATTCTCTTAAATGCCAAAAAGACAACTACTATGTGTTCATACCTTAATACCCTATATGACGTAGTATATCCCTGACTGCATAGAACTACCATTTTCCCAGGCATTGATGAGAGTTGAATGTTTTCTTACAAGATTACACATCTGATATTTGGGGTGAAAGTCCACAGGATGGCTTCTGTTTCTGTCCACACAAAGGCTTCTTCCTCCCCCGTACCCATCCGCTCGTAGAGCTAGACACTGGGGATATTTTCATACCCCCCCCGCAGGACCTGTGGTGTCATCCCTTTTTGTCACAATGCCAGGCGAATTAGGGTCCAAGAGAGCAGCATATTTCTGGAAGCCAAACCGCTACACCCCAGGAGAGCCAGCCAGATTTAACGTGTGACCACGGACACACACACATCCAAATGAAATGTATTCTCAACTGCCTTCTCCTTTTCTGGGTCCCCCAAATGCTCTGTCCACCGTGACATCAGCTGGCACTCAGTCTAGTGTGAAGGAGGGACAGCTGGAGTGCAAAGAGACAGCTGTCCTAACCAGGTTTGATAAAATATCTCACCAGGACAGCATTTCTTGCCGGTCACAAGCTTGGATCATCTTGACCCCTTCCCCCAGCTGATAAGCTAAGAGGGGGATGTGTAATTCTTCCCAAGAGGCAGGAGGCACTACACTTATCGCAAAACATCAACCACGGAGGACCTAAGTTTTAAGGCGGAAACTTAATTCAGAGGGAAACGTGATCCAGGAGAGAAGCAGTTCCAAGGGTAAAGGAAAGTTCACAAGAAACAGAAAGGAAAAAGGAAGATATCAACTCTCCACGCCACCTGCAGAAGATTCCCTTTCAGCCCAAGAAGGGGACCTCATGCTGTATTCTCAACATGTTTCAGAATTCCTGGACGCTGGGCAATTTTGTGTTCATGGGTGCTTACTTGGTTGCTGAAGAGATGACACCTAGAAAAAAAAGTTCCCTCTGGAGGACAGTGGAGAGTCGGCAGCTCCAAATCCACGTCAGGGCCAATATCAACTATGATCTTAATAAGCACTGATGCTTCGTCCTTTTCCACAACCCAATAACACAACTGCACTTGAAGTGGCTAAGCTCACGGAAGGGTGAAGTCATTACACTCATAATAAGATATTAAAAAAAATGAACACATTTTAACAGTTTTATTTAACTAGACAACAGAGGAATGCAAAAGTCGATGGTATCACTGGTTCCGAGGAAAAGTTTTTTTAAAGGATAAAATTATAGGCTGGGAATGTTGATGTGAAGGTGTATATGGAAAGTCAAGTGGCTTTTCCCCAGGGTGTGGGACACAGCTAATTAAACCTGTTTAAGCCCAAAGGGAACAGGAAAGAATTTTTGGGTCTCTAAGAAGTATTTTGCATTGCTATCTGTCACCCACAATTTAGGGAGTTGTAAAATAGTTCAGGTAACTCAGGAAACTGCTGTGCATAGGCAATACATAGTCTTCTTTGAAGCACTTTTCCCCCCACCATTCTGTATCCCTAAATTCACATCCCAGGGAACCTCATTCTTTCAGATTTGATTTGTGTTAAATCCCACACCATTTTCCTTCTGAATACCATGTGACTCTCAAGTTAAACTCGTGTTATTTTTAGTAAATGACACAGAACGTAAACACACAAACGTGCACTGTCCCTTCCAAGAAAACAATCAGACTTTGGAACTCTTACGTGCACTGTGAATACCCAAGATATGTTTCGAAGTCTCTGCTCAGGATTCTCCTTAGAACCCACCATAGGTTACTTTGAACAACCTCATTGGTGGCAAATTTATTTCCCTCATGTTCTGGTTCATTTTCTGGAGCAATCAAAAGCCATTTATGAGTAAGTTTATAAAACAGGTGGGATGGATGGACCTAGAAATTATTATACTAAGTGAAGTAAGTCAGACCAAGAAAGACAAATACCATATGATAACACTTATACGTGAAATCTAAAAAATGACACAAATGAACTTATTTCCTAAATAGAAATAGACTTGCAAACACAGAAGACAAACTAATGGTTACCAAAGGGGAAGCGGGGAGAGGGATAAATTAGGCGTTTGGGATTAAAATATACACACTGCTGTATATAAAATAGATAACCAACAAGGACCTACTGAATAGGACAGGGGACTATACTCAATATCTTGTATATATCACATCATTTATATGTATGTATGTATAACTGATCACTTTGCCATGCACCTGAAACACTGTAAATCAACTATATTATACTTCAGTTCAACTATATCAACTATACTTCAGTTAAAACACACACACACACAACTGGAAAAAAACACTGTGGTTTCATAAATAGAAATATACTATAGAGATCTTACTCAACTTACAATGGAGCTGCACTCCAATAAACCCATTGTAAATTGAAAATATAAGTCAAAAATGCATTTAATACACAATCTATTAAACATCATAGTTTAGCCTAGTTTACCTTAAATGTGCTTACAACACTTACATTAGCCTACAGTTGGGCAAAATCATCTGACACAAAGCCTATTTTATAATAAAGTGTTGAATATCTCATGTAAAACACACACACACACACACACACACACACACACACACGGACTCCAAGCTGAAGAATAACATTCTGAATTTAAAAGCAAGGAAAACTGTCAGTGTAGCCTAGACTGGGTCGTCCCCTTTTGAACCAGTAACATTTTCCCCCAATCTGAAGGCTTAGACAGGATTGTCAGTAAAATAAAAAAGTAAACACTATGCGGTCCGACCACTGTGATCTGTAAGTAAAGTATGTATAGGGCAACCTTTGTGCTTCCACAGGAGACGATGCTCTGTGTAGACCACATTCTTCCTGCTAAATGATTCTGATTCTCTTCATAGCCTTGCCTCGCCTCTGAGTGACTTCACAACTCAGAAGGTTCCAAATGACCGAGAGTACTGCAAAATAATTCTTGTCAACAGACACGAAAATTCTGCCTTTGGAAATTCAATTGACTTCTCTGCCCCACAAAAACGGAAGTCCGTTGGCTTCCATTTGTCCATTCATGTCCATGTTTTTGACCTAGAGATGGGACTCTTCTTTGGATCGTTCTAGGACAGAGTTTAACAACCTACCACTGGTTCACTCAGCAATAATGCGTTAAATGCCATCTTGAACATCTGTTCATTTTATATGTATCTGAGAGTCGTGGTTTTACCTTTTCTTTGAAAATTATCCTTTCAAAGACCTTTTTTTTCATAGAATGGACTTGCCTTCTGGAAAAGAAGCATAGCAAAAACGTCCCAAGGAAGATTTATAGACAAAGTTCTACCTAGAGATGTATTTCAAATTTCCATTGAGAAAACAATCACAAGATAAAACTCTATTTTATGATGCTGAGCTCCTGTCTTGGAAAAGTTTGTCAGTTTCCCGACCTTTTTTGTTTCCTTACAGTGCAAACTCCAAACAGAGCTTGAATGTCAAGCTTGTGATAAATCTTTTTAAAAAAATTGATAATGCTTGTCAGCAAAACCGTTTCTGGTTTGCTTTGGGCTGTTAGTCCTGTCTCACTGTTGGGGTTCAGGATGTGCTACCCCAAAGCATGACACGTTGGCATATGGAGTATTTTAAACTGAAGGAGTTTGAGAAAAGGACTGAAGCAGGAAGGTCACACTGATGTCTTCCTCCCACCCCACCCCCCAAGCTTGCTCTTCTTTCCTAAAACAGGTCATTAAACTCCCATGTGAGAGGCGCCCTCGCTGCACCAGGAGGAGAGAAGACGTTCTCCACACCAGAGATGGGGATTTGGGGGCTGAGAAATCTGTACAGAATAAACCTTGTTAAACTAACCCTCACCTTCCTAGTTACTTCATCGCCCTTTACTACCCCAAGCCCAAACCCCTTTGTCTTGTCCATTCTGCACAAGTTTATTGTTTGTCTGAAAGGTATACAAGCTTCCTGCCCAGCTCACTTTCTTGGGTTTTCATTCTCTTGTGAAGGCTCCCAGGTAAACATTTAATAAAATGTGTCTGCCTTTCTCCTGTTGATCTCTCTGTGTCTGCTTCATTTTCAGACCCAGCTCGAGACCCAAAAAGGGCGGAGGAGAATTCTTCCTCCTTTATACTGTCATAGAAATATTCTCAGAAGTCAGACCTCTTGCCATCATGTGGTCCTTCTCTTGCTTTTTCCTTCAAGCAGTCGGTAAGAAATCTGGCCACGGCTGGCCAGGGGCAACAGGGCACGGGGTTTCTGGGTGGAGACCCAGACCATCAAAAGGGGACCAGCTGGGAACTGACCTGAAGCTTGGAGAGGACATCTCAGCTGCTAACGCCCGCTTGCGTCCCAGCTCTCGGGAGCCACCGCCTTGGTCTCCTAAAATTTCCTGGAGGAAAAGCTACGGGCCGTGTACTCATCTGGAGAAGCAGATTTTCTTCCGAACTGTCTGGTTGCTGACAGAATTCATTTCTTTGTGGCTGTCGAACTCAGAATCGTTGGCTTCAGAGAGACTCTGCTGTATCACGTATCTTGCCCCTAAAGCTTCTCTGAAAAGGCTGAGTGAAGTGGTCAGGTCCACCCAGGGCAATCTGCCTACTGATTTACTCAGTGTCTATGTTTGGGTTAGGGACCTTAATCAGCTCTAAAATACGGCATCTACTAAAAACCCTTCACCTCTGCTATACACAACCTAATCACTGGACTGACGTCCATCACATGCAAAGACCATGCCCACACTCAAAGGCAGGGACTATATAGGACGTACAGACCAGGGGGTGGAACTCTTGGGAGCGTCTGTATCATTCTGTCCCTTGCAGTTGTCAAAAAATCAGATATTCTCCTAGAGATTCTGTGCAGTGCTATAACAGGACTGAGAAAATCAGTTTTGTCTATGACTTGAGCAATGTCAATTTGATTTTAAAGGTCATCTTTCTTTTTACCTTCACCCAAAAGACTTAATTAAGCTGCGGATACCTCTAATGAGAGATGTTGCTGGTGGCTGAGAAATGAGCAGCATGGAATAAACGTGCTCCTCTATTTTTAACAAAATTCTTCTGCTAGCTGCTAATTTGCTTTATTCTCAGTAGAGTTAACTCAGGCATTCAGTGCAATAGACTGAATGTTTGTGTCCAACCACCCCCCCAAAATAATTCATATGTGGGATTCTGACCCACATGGGATGGTATTAGCGCTGGGGTCTTTTGGAGGTGATCACGTCGTGAGTTCCCATGAATGGGATTAGTGCCCTTATAAACGGGACCCCAGACAGTGCCCTCACCCCTCCCACCATGTGAGGACACAGCAAGAAGACGGCCATCTATGAACCAGAAAGTGTGACCTAACAAGACAATAAATTTGCTGATGCCTCGATCTTGAACTTCCCAGCCTCCAGAACTATGAGAAGTAAATGTCTGTTGTTTAAGCCTCCCAGTCTATGGCATTTTATTTTGAATTTTATATTCTTTTAATACAGCAGGTTCTTATTAGTTATCTATTTCGTACATATTAGTGTATATATGTCAATCCCAATGTCCCAATTCATTTTTGTTATAGCAGCCTAAACTAAGATATTCAGATTCAGGAGAGAGCTCGTAACTCTTGGAGGATGAGATAGTGTACTTGTCCAAAATAGCAAAATAAAAGAACATCATGCATTGTTTGTATTTATAGCTGAGTCTCTTTACCATCATTTAAGATTTCTGAGTGAAGCTCTTTGGTACTAGGTATGACTCAGGAACGGAAGCCAAGAGTATAGGTGGTGGGATTTGAGATCGGCAAAGGACCATATACATTTCCACTCAAGTACCTTCATTCAGGGATGAAGCACTCGAGGCCCTGACATGGCCGGGCTTCCCACTGGTCACAGGGGGAGTGGGTTTGGGATGCAACAAGACCCCGATTCTCAGAATTCCAGCCCCCTGAGTACTCCATTCTGCTTCTGTCCTCTGTTGCTGAGGGATGATGACCTCATACACTGGGAGGTCTGCACAGCCAGGAAATGCTAAACGTCGATGCTGGAAAGGAACAGAATCCAATCTCTCTATGAAACTATAGCATATCTGTACTTGGAATTCTCTGAGTGCAGTTCCAGCCTTTGGACCTCAAGAGAGACAGGATAACACCTGAACACCAACCCCAAGTCAACAATGTCAACAAAAGCAACAAGGTCATAGGAAGACTCAGTTCAAGCAATCAACATCAAGAGGGTGGAAGCAGCAGGAAGGTGGGCGGGGGTAAAACATACGGATACACGAAAAAGGTGAGGGTCCCTGTGGTCTAGAAGGAGGGAAAATGAAGAGCTGGGACCACACGGTTCCCTCCTATACATTCAGTCTCGCCCTAGCACAGGTTCTAGGTACATCAGGTTCTTCACCCGGATTCAGCTTCAGACCCATCTTCATCCTAATTCTGCCAGACTCGTGTTTCAGTGCCCGTCACGGGAATACTGCCCGGTTTGTGAACCCAGTTCTCTGCTCTGCACCACCTCACACACCTGGGTTAACAACGCAAGCCCTGTCTGGCTCCTCACGCCTCAACACTTTTCTTGCCAACTTGCCTAGTCCCCCAGTTTCTCCAAAATGGGGGCTTTGCTTTCTTCTTGCTCATTATTATTATTATTTTTTTTACCAGAAAAGTCCTCCTCCTAAGCCATGGTGATCAAACTGCACTATGTATATGAACCCCATTGGAGTGCTTGTTAATTAGAACACTCACTGCTTTGCAGCAACACGGATGGACTTGGAGGGTATCATGCTAAGTGAAGTAAGTCACACAGAGAAAGACAAATACTGTACATACCACTTACACGTGGAATCTAAAAAAATGCAACAAACTAGTGAATATAACTGAAAAGAAGCAGACTCACAGATACAGAGAACAAACTAGAGGTTACCACTGGGGAGAGGGAAGGGGGAGGGGCCAATATAGGGGTAGGGGGTTAGGAGGCACAAACTGTTAGGTATAAAATAAGCTACAAGGTTATACTGTCCAACATGGGGAATATGGCCAGTATTTTATAATAACTACAAATGGAATATAACCTATAAAAATTGTGAGTCAATATAGTGTACACCTGTAACTTATACACTATTGTACGGCAACTATACTTAAAACATTTTTTAATTAAAAAACTAATTAAAACACTCCTTGCTGAATCCACTCCCTCCTCCCCACCTGCCCCATCCCGAGTACCTGACTGACGAGGTGCGGCTTGGGGTGAGAGTCTGCATTTCTAAGGGGCTCCCAGGAGCTGGTGAGGCAGCCGGTCTGGAACCACACCTCGGAGCCACGACGCTACGAGGCAACATGGCGTCACCGATCATGAGTTCCGCTGTCCGTTCTCCCTGGTTTCAACTGCCTGGTTTTGTCAGCACCCCCTTTTGTCAGCATCCACCTAGGGAGCTAACCTTCTCCAGGTGATCGTAGCGGGTAACCCTATGCCTTCCCCACCTCCAGTCTCCAATGCTGTAAGGCAGGCAGCATTAGCTCCATCCTATCAATGAGGAAATCGGGCTTGGAGCTACTGAAGAACTTTCTCTCTGCACAGAGTTTACAAAAGGCCAAATCAGGATGCCAGCTGAGTCTCTCCCACTGTACTGTCACGCCAAAGGTCAACTCTCTTCTTTTAGAATCCGGCTTCTGACAAATGTCCGTTCCCTTTCCTCTTTCCATCTCTTTCCGACGCTCCTGAAAGCAGTGGCTCACAGGCAGTCCACCGGGAGCCAGAACAGGACCCCAGAGATCAGTCGTTTTGGAAGCCCCAAGTTCAGGTTCAGCCTGTCCTCACCCATCAGAGACCACGTCTCAGTGGCTCTTGGACTACCTTCTAGACGTCAGCCAGCGTCTGTCTGCCCTTGTGAGGTGGAGAGGCACGGTTTGGAGAAGGATCCAGTTTCACAGCTTTCCCTGATTGGCAGGTAGAGCTACCCAAAGGTTAATTACGCCTCATATCTCCAGGTGGCCACAGTTTAGAAATAAGCAGCGCGGGGTGAGAAACGGGCAGTTTAGCACTGCAGTAGCTGCCCAGGTGTCCTTTATGGAAGTTGTCATAATTGATATTTTCTGGGTGACTCTTCAACTCACGGCCATTGTACATTAAAATGGACCCTAGGGGCTTCCCTGGTGGCGCAGAGGTTGAGAGTCCGCCTGCCGATGCAGGGGACAGGGGTTTGTGCCCCAGTCCGGGAAGATCCCACGTGCCGCGGAGCAGCTGGGCCCGTGAGCCATGGCCGCTGGGCCTGGGCGTCCGGAGCTTGTGCTCCTCAACGGGAGAGGCCGCAACAGTGAGAGGCCCGCGTACCGCAAAAAAAAAAAAAAAAAAAGATGGATCTTAAGCACTTTTCAACGTTGATAAATGTAATTACTCACAGAAATTCAACAACTGAACCATCTCAAGTTAATTAGGTCAACGGCAGTTTAGAACTTTGGGTCGACAGCAGCGTTCGCTGTTTGCAGGAGCGCAGAGAAACGCCCATCTTGAAAGGAGGATATGGCAGGGAGAAAGGATGCTTCCCGCGTGGAAAAGGCATTCCGTGACTCTGCGAATGAGGGAATGTGCGGGCTGGCGTCTCAACTCCCATCCGAGCCCGCTCTCCACCCAAACAGGACAGACATTCAGACTGGATGGCTCACCGAAAATGACACGAGGAGAAATGACCAAAGAGAGAGAACTGGAGGAGGTTCCTTTTTATCCTAATTTTGTCCCTCCGGAAACTGGACCTAGCCATTAAAGGTCACACAGACTCCCTCTCTCATTCAGCAACATGTAGCACTTTGCCATTTCCCAATGCCCTGCTGTGGGGATTTTCTTCCCCCTGAATGAACCCAATAAGTTGTCAGAGCAAAATGTCCTGTTTAAGTATGGGAGCACATCTGATTCAATTTCCTACTTTCGATCTATTTTCGTTGTACCCTCATTGTGTCACAAGAGCCCACGGAGCTATCCAAGACAAATAAAATTGTTACTCAATGATCTTGCGTTAAAAAAAAAAAAAGTCATACACGTTATTTATATGTTAATTACATATATATATTATTTCCAATAGATAATGTATTTCTTGAGGGTAGCCTGTATCACAATTTTTTTTATCCTGAACACCTTAAAACAAGATTAAACTGCCACAGATAGTTAACACACTTTTTTTTTTTTTTTCTTGCGGTGTGTGGGCCTCTCACTGCTGTGGTCTCTCTCGTTGCGGAGCACAGGCTCCGGACACACAGGCTCAGCGGCCATGGCTCACGGGCCCAGCCGCTCCACGGCATGAGGGATCTTCCTGGACCGGGGCATGAACCCGTGTCCCCTGCATCGGCAGGCGGACTCTCAACCACTGCGCCACCAGGGAAGCCCCAACACACTTTCTGAACAAATGAATAATTAAAAAAAACTTTTATTGAAGTATAGTTGATTTACAATGTTGTGTTAATTTCTGCCATATGGCAACGTGATTCAGTTATACATACGTATACATTCTTTTTCATATTTTCCATTATGGTTTATCACAGGATATTGAATTTAGTGCCCTGTGCTCTACAGTAGGACCTTGTTGTCTATCCATCCTATATATACTAGTTTGCATCTGCTAATCCCAAACTCCCAATCCTTCCCTCCCCCCCCACCCCCTTGGCAACCAGAAGTCTGTTCTCTGTGTCTGTGAGTCTATTTCTGTTTTGTAGATAAATCCATTTGTGTCATACTTTAGATTCCACATACAAGTGATATCATATGGTATTCGTCCTTCTCTGTCTGACTTACTTCACTCAGTATGATAATCTCTAGGTTCACCCATGTTGCTGCAAATGGCCTTATTTCATTCCTTTTCATGGCTGAGTAATATTCCATTGTATATATGTGCCACATCTTCTTTCTCCTTTCATCTGTCAAAGGACACTTAGGTTGCTTCCATGTCCTGATTATTGCAAAGAGTGCTGCTATGAGCACAGGGGTGCATGTATCTTTTTGAATTAGAGTTTTCTTTTCTTTTTTGGATATACACCCAGGAGTGGGATTGCAGGATCATATGGCGACTCTATTTTCACTGGAACAAAAGAATATTTTAATTGCTCTGCTGGGTTGTTAATTTCAATGTTTTCCCCCCTCTTCCATGAACTAATTTATCTTTATTTGGAAATAGGGTGACCACGCATCCTGGTCTGCTGAGGACTTTTGGGGGGCGTAGCGTGGAAAGTCCTACGTCCAGAGACCCAGATGGTTGGTGAGGGTATTTGGGAAGATTACGCGTTCAGCTTTTTACATTCCTTTTCCCAAATTCTTGTGAGTGTTGCCCCTACACAAACTCTTCCAACTCCTGCATCTCCAATTTGTCCTAGCTATAGAAAGGGGCCATGCCTTTCTCTCACTGAACAAAAGCCCCCACTAGTGGTCTAGGGATCTACATCCTTTGGAGAAAAATGTGTCAGTTAGAGGAACCGAAGGAGGAGGAGATAGACTATCCCTGTTATAAACGAGACCTAAAGTTCAAGTATTAAACAGATGCATATTTACTGGGTTTGCTGTTGACAAATAGAGTAGTAGGAGTCCACCATCTTCCTCAGGTTCCTTTTTTAAAAAAATATTTATTTATTTATTTATTTTTGGCTGCGTTGGGTCTTCATTGCTGCACGTGGGCTTTCTCTAGTTGCGGTGAGCGGGGGCTACTCTTTCTTGTAGTGCACAGGCTTCTCACTGCGGTGGCTTCTCTTGTTGTGGAGCACGGGCTCTAGGCGCGCGGGATTCAGTAGTCGTGGCTCACAGGCTCAGGAGTTGTGGCCCGCGGGCTCTAGAGCGCAGGCTAGTAGTTGTGGCGCACGGGCTTAGTTGCTCTGCGGCATGTGGGATCTTCCTGGACCAGGGCTCAAACCCATGTCCCCTGCATTGGCGGGCGGATTCTTAACCACTGAGCCACCAGGGAAGCCCTCTCAGGTTCCATTTTTAAATCTGAGGCTAAATAGTGTCACTGTCAAAAATCCTCTCCAAAGATGTATGTGCCTAGTGACAGAGGCCCTGAGGAAGAGTCTATGTGTGTCCTAACAATGCTGTAACAAATTCCCGCAAATGCAGTGGCTTAAGACAACACCAGTGTACTTTTGTACAGTTCTGGAGGTCAGAAGTCAGATGTAGGCTTTGATATATAAGATGGATAAAAAACAAGGTCCTACTATAGAGCACAGGGAACTCTGTTCAATATCCTGTGATAAACCATCATGGAAAAGAATCTAAAATAAGGAATGTATAACTGAATCACTCTGCTGTCCAGCATAATGAACACAACATTGTAAAGCAACTATAGTTCGATTTTAAAACAAAGTCGGAAATGCATCTCGCTGGGCGGACATGAAGGTGCGGGGAAGGCTGTGCTCTGGAGGCCGCGGGCAGAATTTGCTCCCTTGCCTGTTCCAGCTTCTAGAGGCCGCCTGCATCCTCTGGTTCGTGATCCCTTCACAGGCAACAGCGTAGCGTCTTCCAACGACCCCATGCTTCCCGTGTCACAGCTTCTTCTCTGACTCTGCTGCCTTGTGCCTATAAGGACCCATGTGAGCACATCGGCAACCCCAGATAACCTCCACCTCTCAAGATCCTCCACTTAACCTCATCAGCAAAGTCCCTTTTGCCTTGTAAGGTTGCCCACTGGCTGACTGGGGGTGAGGACCGGCATCTTTGGGGGGCATCATTCGGAGTCGCCTGGGTTTTGCTCAGCGTTTTGCTGACCCCAGAAGGCAAGATTATGTCAGGTCTGAAAGCATCATCTGAACGGGAAAGCGGGACACACTTCCATTTTTATCACAGACCCATGTCCTTTGGGCTCTGCCAAAGATGATACTCATTCTTTTTCTGAAAACTGAGATAAAACGGACATTTAATATTGTATCTGTTTTAGGTGCATGACATAATAGTTTGATATAGGTATATATTCTGAAATGACTCCCACAGTGAGTTTAGTTAACATATATCACCTCATATACGTACAATTTTTTAAAAGATGTTTTTGATGTGGACCCTTTTTTAAAGTCTGGATTGAATTTGTTACAATACTGCTTCTGTTTTATGTTTTCGTTTTGTGGCCACGAGGCATGTGGGATCTTAGCTCCCCAACCAGGGATCGGACCCACACCCCCTGCGTTGGAAGGCGAAGTCTTAACCACCAGACCGCCAGGGAAGTCCCTCATTACAATCTGTTTTTTTAAGTTGGAATGAGAGCTTTTAAGATCTACTCTCTTAGCCACTTTCAAATATACTGTGAAATATTGTTAACTATAGCCACCATGCTACATCTCAAGGACTTATCACTGGAATTCTGCGACCTTTGACCCCCTTCACCCATTTCACCCAGGCCCCCCCCACCACCACTGGCAACCACCAATCTGTTCTCTTGTTTCTATGAGTGTTGTTTTTTTTTTTTTTAACATTCCATATGTAAGTGAGGTCATACAGTATTTGTCTTTCTCTGTTTAACTTATTTCATTCAGCTTAATGCTCTCAAGGTCCAGCCATGGTGTTGCACATGGCAGGATTTCCATCTTCCTCATGGCTGAATAATATTCCGTTTTATATATGTACCACATCTCTTTGTCCATTCATCTGTTGATGGACTGAGCCCACCACGTGCCACAACTACTGAAGCCCGCGCACCTAGAACCTGTGTTCCGTAAAAAGAGAAGCCACCGCAGTGAGAAGCCGACGCGCCACAACGAAGAGTAGCTCCCACTTGCCCCAACTAGAGAAAGCCCACGCGCAGCAACGAAGACCCAACGCAGCCGAAAATAAATAAATTAAATAAATTAAAAAATAAATGAATAGATTGTGAATAGATATGAGAAAAAAGTTTAGGTTGTTTCCATGTCTTGGCTATTGTAAACAGTGCTGCTGTGAACACCGGGGTGCAGGTATCTTTTCAGGATAGTGATTTTATTTCCTTTGGATAAATACCCAGAAGTGGAATTGCTGGATTATCTGGTAATTCTATTTTTAATTTTTTGAGGAACCTCCATCGTGTTTCCACAGTGGCTGCAACAATTTACATTCCCACCAACAGTGCACAACGGTTCCCCTTTCTCCACACCCTCTCCAGCATTTATTATCTCTTGTCTTTTGGATAAAAGCCATTCTAACAGGTATGACGTCATATCGTACTACGGTTTTGATTTGCATTTCCTGGACGACTAGTGACGTTGAGCACCTTTTCATGTACCTGTTGGCCATCTGTAAGTCTTCTTTGGAAAAAATGTCTATGCAGATTCTCCTCTGACACTCATTTTTAACTGATTCATTAGCTCCTGAAGCTAAGTCATGAGAAGATGGAACTCATCGCTTTATTGGTCTAAATGCCGCATCTTGATGAACAAACATTAAGAGAAGCATCCACCAGTGACCAAAATTTTATCCCTTCATCAAAAAAGTGCATTCCCAAACTGAATATTTTAGCTTTTCATCCGACCTTCACTTAGCTATTTTCTCAAGGTGAGATGCTACTTATAGATCTGCAACTCATCTTAAACTACTTTTTCTGATGTCGCTAAAGAAAAGAAAAAAGTCCCAAATAGCATCAGAAGAATGCAAATATTAGCACGCTGCTCATATTCAACCGTTTCTGACCTACAAAAAAATCTCAATTTCATGTAGCTCAATCTGGAAGTCATTCATTAAATGAGAACTTGCCATTTACACCGTCCTTCAGTATGAGAACGTGAATTGAGAGAGATGAATGATGGATATTTTGGTCTCATTGTCTGAAATGGTTTGTACTGAATTCAAGAAGTATTGATTCATTGATTTACTCATTCTTTCAAGGAAGATTTATGAATATTCATTGCATGTCCATAAATAGGCTGTATTGTGTGGGTACAAAAGAAGGATGAAACACAATCTCTACCCTAAAGAAAAGATTCAGTGTGGTCTGATTCTGGCATGTTCTAGAAAAGGTGGTGATCTCAGGAAAATGAGCACCTTTCTGTACTTCTTTGCCACAGTCTTGGAGTATTTTAAGAGCCCTAGAAGATATTACCCAGCTTCTTTCTGATTTCCAGTTAAAGATACAAAAATTAGTACAGTATGAAGAAGTCGGGCTGGACATAAAAAAGAGCTTCCTAATAATAAAGCAAGTTCTTCTCTGAAAACACATAAGACGTCCGTTTCCAGGAGAGGGTTAATCTCTGTGTGGCTCCTTTTTGAGCATAGACAGGAGATAATAACATCTCAAGCTTCCTTGGCTGTGTTCTGTGATTCTCCAATGCATAACATTTTTACCCCCCATCCCCGTGGGGAAAAATAAAGATATGAAATATAGCACTTTTACAACTTTGATTAACTTTACACAGAAGGACGAGATCATGTACTTGGAAGGTGAACC
This sequence comes from Globicephala melas, assembly GCF_963455315.2. Classification (NCBI taxonomy): domain Eukaryota; kingdom Metazoa; phylum Chordata; class Mammalia; order Artiodactyla; family Delphinidae; genus Globicephala; species Globicephala melas. The sequence goes on from NC_083335.1 coordinate 121,878,622, forward strand.
TGGGATTTGTAAAATGATGAGTAAATTTAGTAGCACCATAAAGAATAATGACCCTGCTACGGAAAACGGTAAAGGGACGACATAACGTCTGCAGCTCTTCATTTTCTGGGGGAAAGAAAAAGGCTTAATAATGATTATTATAGTTTATAAGGGGATTTAGTGGCTGCCTAACTGTGTTTTGATTTTCCAGGATTAGCGCTCGGTGTCATAATTGTAGTCCCTCCTGATTGCAGACTGCACTGCGGTTACCCAGCCACTTGACTCCTTCTGAGTGCCAACCTCTGCATTCTTTTCGGGCTGATTTGAAGGTAATGAAACAATCTATATTTAGGTGTTTTGCAGAGGGTTTTTTATTTTTGGCTCAATGTTAACGATATATTTTTCCTGTAGTAAATGCTGCTAACAGCAAAGGAGTAGAATGGATTTTCAGGAGAAAGTATTTGAAACCTGACTTGACTGTAATCAGTTTCATCTCATCTCCAATCCCCAACTCACTTTAGAGGCTGATGAGGGATAAATGGAGAGATAGACTGTATTTGTCAATGTCTAGTCAAAGGCCATCAACTATTTGATGGAGAGTACAGTAAACACCTTAGGCAATTCCCCCATTGAGACTGCAAGGAAATAGAGATTTCTGTACAAATAGAGGCCACCTTGGGAGCACAAGCAACACAGCATCTTAAGATGCCAACTGTGGGACCCTCATATGGCAGGTGTAAAGGTTCCTAGGGATGCACACTTGTATCAACTGAATCCCTGCTTCTACTTTAGGTCCCTATATGAGTTCTCTCCTTTTCATTCTCACCTGATTTCTGTTGGGTTTGTTCATCATTCTGTTGGTTTATTTATTTATTTTCTACATACATTCTATGTCTCTTTCTAAGCCACCTTAAAACCTTTGTGGAAAAGGAGAGGTAATGAATGGATGAGAAAAAGAGAGATAACGTATGGATGGGTGGATAGGTGGGTGGATGGATAGGAGAGGATGGGAGAATGGATAAATAAATGGATGGGTGGATGGATGAATGGATGGATGGAAGGATAACAGGATGGGGTGGATGAATGGATGGTACATTTATGAATGGATGGATGGATGAGTGGAAAGGTGTATTTGTGGAAGGATGGATGGATGGATGGAAAGATACACAGGTGAATGGGTAAATGGATGGATGGATGGATAGCTGGAAAGATGGATGGGTCAATAGGTAAGTGGATGGATGGGTGAGTAGGTAAATGAATGGATGGGTAGATGGAGAGATGGATGGGTCAACATCCATCTGGATAAGTGGATTTATCTGGATAAGTGGATGGGTGAGTAGGTAAACGGATAGATGGGTAGATCTGTGGATGGATGAATAGAAGGATGGGATGGATGGATGAATGGAAGGAAAGGTGGATTTTTGGATGGATGGATGGATGAATGGATGAAAGGATGGATAGACAGGTGGATGGGTGGACAAATGAATAGATAGATGGAAGGAAAAAACTTAGATAGATGGATATATAGATCAATATATGGAAAGATGGATTGATAGTGGGTGGATAAATGGGTAGATGAATGAATGGATGAATGGACAAAAAGAACCCTGAAAGAATACACACTTATGTCAGCAAACCTCTTGGCTAAACGTCATTTTCTACCACATGACCATTTGTCCCGTCCTTTTCTTCCTCTCCACCATTAACAGTGCCATTGCTTTAGTTTAGTTTTTCATTCATCAGCTCTCAAATCAATTCTCATTCTTCAACTCTCTTTCCTCTGAGAAACTCCTGTTTCTCATGCTCTCCTCGCTTTTACCAGAATTTAGGCACCCCCTTTTTTCTATGCCCAAATCATCTTGAATATAACTTTCTTATACCGCATACCATACCCTTTGTCCTCCTTCTGTCTCCTCTGGCAAGCAGTGGGGCCTCTTCGAGGCTCTTGTTTTCATCTTATCTTGGTTTCCCCACTGCTGCACATATGGTTCTGCATGTTGCAATAACAGAAGGCAGCATGTATTAGGTTTCTCCCGTCTACGAAGTGTCATTCCATCCCCACAACAATCATAAGCGGTAGGTATTGATGTGATTCTTATTTATAATTAAGAAAGTTCGTTAAGGTTCAGAGGGGTTTGGTGACTTGCCTAAGATCACAGAGCTGAGAAGTGGTGCAGTGGAGGCAGAAATCTAGGCTATCTGACTCTAGAACACACATTCTTCATGCACAATAGCGTCCCAAGTGGGTGAAAACTGGTTCTGGGGAGGCGAAAAGAATGATACTCATTTTACGTGCAGAGTTCAGAAATACAGAACAGAGAAGCAGCATATCTGTTAAAACTTCACGGGGGGTGGATTGGGAACAAATGTGTGAAAAAGCACTGTAGTGTGCAATCATGGAAACACACTGAGAACTGTTCACAATAGCCAAGACACGGAAGCAACCTAAGTGTTCACTGACAGATGAATGGATAAAGAAGATGTGGTACGTGTATACAATGGAGTACTACTCAGCCAGAAAAAGGGACGCAACAATGCCATTTGCAGCAACATGGATAAACCTGGAGATTGTCATACTAAAGGAAGCAAGTCAGACAGACAAAAACAAACACCATGCGACATCACTTATATGTGGAACCTGAAATATGACACAAATAAACATATACACAAAACAGAAACAGACTCACAGACATAGAGAACAGACTTGTGGTTTCCAACGGCGGGGGGAGGGATTGGGAGTTTGGGGTTAGCAGATGCAAACTAGTATATATAGGATGGATAAACATCAAGGTCCTACTGTAGAGCACAGGGAACTATACTCAATATCCTGTGATAAACCATAATGGAAAAGAATATTAAAAAGAACATATATATATATATATATATAACTGAATCACTTTGCTATACAGCAGAATTAACAACATTGTAAATCAAATGTACTTCAATTAAAAAAAAAGAGAAAAAAGGCTGAGAAACACTGAGTCACACCATTCACATCCATCTGTGCTAGCATGCTGCCTCTCGTGAGGGGATGGATGAATGGGCTTGCCAGCGCAAGGAATGTAGCTTCAGAGATTCCTTCCTGGACCTCGGGAGTGTGGTGAGGAGACTCCCAAATGAACCCAGCTCCTGATTTATGCCCCTGTTTAATCCCTTCCTTTGAGTGTGGGCTGCCTGGTGACTTGCTTCTCTCCAACAGAATCCAGCAAAGACAATGGATGCACTTTCATGATTCGGTTACATACGAGAGTGACTTCCGTCTTTCTAGCAGACTCCTTCTCTCTTGCTGGCTTGTGATGAAGTAAGCGACCACAGGAGAGGTCAAGACAAGACATGAACGGACAGCTCCAGGTAACAGCCAGCAAGGACTCTCTCTCTCTGTCTCCCCAGTCATCTGCAAAGAACTGAATCCTGCCAAGAGCCACATGAGTTTGGAAGCAAACCCTTCTCCAGTCAAGCCTTCGGGTGAAACCCCAGTCCTGGCTGACACCCTGGCTGCATCCTTGTGAGACCCAGCTGAGCCGCACCTGGAGTCCTGACCCTGATGTACAGAACCTACGTGATGATAAAAGTGTGTTTGGAAAAAAAAAAAGTGTGTTGTTTGAAGCCGACGATTTTCTGGTAACGGGTTACACAGCAAGAGAGCACTAAGACAAGGAGTTTAAACTCCTTGGCTTGAAACTTCGAGAAAGCGAGACCCAAGATATCAACATAAATGAAAAGCAGATTCTGTGAGTTTGTTTTCACATCACTTGACAACATCTCCATGGATCTGAAGCAGACTTGAAAGTTATGTTTGCAAGTGGTTATGTTTGACTAGAGGTGTAGGGAGACCAGAGTTTACTTGCTGGGAAGCTGCAGCTGAGTCCTCCAGAATCATCCTCCACAACGGTGCTTGAGATGTTATGTGTGTGCGCAGATCTATATACAACTGAGTGTTAGACTTCTTTATGTAATGGTGGTTACTTAGTCAGCTAGCTAGGATAGTGTTTTATTTGGGAGACCAGCATCCCCTGATAGATGCCAGTCAGCTACCAGCCCAGGGATTGATGGATGGAAGGACACACAGGCACCCATGGGTATGAAATAGTTTGTTACACATGTAGAAAACAGCAAGAGCATTTCCCAAGGAGAAGGGCTGAGGTCTGAGCCAGAGGGAAATGACAGCAAGGTGGGAGGGAAGTTCTGGGTTTCATTGTGTTAGGGGATCCGACCATGGTGAGGGTTTCTGTGTGCACAAGACTTAGGATTTTCCTGTCTTGAATTTCCCCACCACCTTCTAGGCAAGTAGCTCCTGATCTTTTTTTATTGGCTTGTCCAGCTGTAGGACAAAAGGGAACGAGGGAAGGGTTGAGTTTGAAAGCTGTCAGTAGTCAAACATCAAAAATGGAGTCTCATATCTTTTCCTGGAAAACTCCTACTCACCCTTTAAAACCCAGCTCATATGTTCCCTTCTCTGATGAATCAGGTGGAACCTGAACTCATGGGAGTCATTCTCTCCCCCACCCCCGAAATCTTCATAAGAGTATTTACCTTGTTCTATGTTTTAATGGAGTCAGACCCTTGATTACAGTGGCCACCTAGTGACAGGATATATTAAAATAATAAGTGAAACATTATACATGGTATGACTGGTCAGGAATGGGTGAGATTATCAAGTGTTGATCTAGACTCAATAGAGGAAGGTGGGCGTCACCCACATGCAAGCATTCATAGGATCACTGTCGAGAGAAGAAAACAAGCACAGGAACAGAACTGAGAGCAGAGTCAGGACGCAGAATCCTTGACGTGAATCTAGAAGGCGCTGCTGTCACACTGTCCGTTTTCAAGTTCTATCCTTATATATAAGGTGACCACACGCCCTGATTCGCCTGGGGAAGTCTTGACTTACCCCTGTTTCTCCAGCAGATTTACGGACGAGTGTTGCCTTTCGCTCCCCAAAATGTCCCAGTTTGGTTGAGAGGTTGACTGCGTTTCCTCTCATCTTGCACATGCCTAGAAACCACTGTAATCAACCACAGAATCGTAAGGGATTTGGAAAAAGCTGGTTTCTACCCACCTTGATGGACCTCATCATCGAAAGCAAAGCAGTTCAACGTCCGTTGTGATTAATATCAACGGATGATTTAGGTGCCACGAGCATGAAGAAGTGTTTTATTTGTTAGACTACCTGGACGCGAAATCTCGGGGGTCTTCTACCAATAACAGCTGACAGGTGTACAGAGCTCTGTGGTCCACGAAGGACTTTCACCTTTTTGTCTCCACTACTCCGTGGTACATAGAGCACTTTGCCGTATTTGTCTCCATTAATCCAGAAAAACTCCGTGTGTGAGGCAAAACAGGCATTATGATCCCCACTTTAGAGGTAAGGAAGTTGGGGTTCAGAAAGGTGGGCAGAAGGGCAATTTACCAAATCTGAAGGATGCAGAGTTGATCCTGGGGGGGTGGGTGTTCCTATCACACGGACTTCCCTGCCTCACGCTTCTCAGATCCACCTGCACTTCTAACGCGTGTCTCTGACCTGTCTTGACAGGAGAAAGATGGATGTTACACACTGGATGCAGGACACGTGTGCCACACTTTGGTGGAGAAATAGCATTTTCATCATTTAGAGGATCCCTGTGAGGATTCATTACAAGAAGTTCTAATAACACAGAACATTTGCAAATGTAACTTCCCTCATCCCAGAGATACTCAAGGAAGAAGAAATGCTTTTGTATTTGTTTGACTGTCCTCATTCCGTTGCCCTAAATAGTTGCTCTGCGATGCCCCTATTATTTCCTGAACCTCCACGAGCACAGCAAGGTCTGATGATGGGCCTACGGTGCTTTGAACTTGCTTTTCGAATCTCAAAGCTCAGCCATTAGAAAGGTGGCCACCACTGAACTATCAAAGAAGACGGCCCCCGCCAGGAGCAGATCAGACATTCCTCTTACCCCAGGTGTGTGGCTTTGCATGGAAAGGGCAAGGTGAAGGGAGATAAAAGGGGTAGACCCTTCAGGGGTTACTTGTAACTTGTGGACTTATCTGGTTTACAGGAGGTCTCCGAAATGTTCTCTCTCCTGGTTGCACTTCAAAAAGGACATGGCCTGTTTCCCGCTGCATGCTGGCCCCCCTGGGTCCAACAAAGTCATCTCAGATTTTGCCAGCCAAATCGTCTTTCTAGCCACTTTATTTCTCTGTCATTACTGTGCCACCCAGATCCTGGAGAGGCCCGTGAGCGCTGAAATAGGGAGAGACACACAGATTTTGGGTAGCCACAAAGGACTCAGAGCCGCTGTGTTGTGGACTCAGAGGGTCATTTACTCTGACCTCTTCTGACACGGACTGTGTATAACATACTTTTTGCACAAATATACTCCCAGTTGTCCCAGGGACGTAAACTCCCAGGAAAACCCAGGAGGCAACAGAAAGGAGAGAAGGAGCTTAGTACATTTATTGGAAGCTAATTGCTTGATTCACTCGAGGGCTGCCCAGCTGCGGAAGTCAGTGGAGCAGTGTCGATAGCATTCGCTGAATTTTCATCTTGACTTAGGGAAACCCCAGGATGCCCTGGGAATTTGGCCTCTGTAAAGACTGTACCATATGGTCCATTTGCATAGACATAAGTTTGAGTTCTGAGCCCTAGGGCAAAACTTTCCTAAATTCCTCTCTTGCTCTTCTTTCCGTTTCCAGCAAACACAGGTACAGGGGGAAGCCGCTCCCCTTTTCTCCAGGCCCCTCATGGTAGGATCTGCACAGTATGGTCAAGACCTTTCTCTCTGATGATCCGTTCCCACCAGAAACAGGAAGGAAAGACACACAGTCAAGGGGCTTCGCTCATACAGTCGAGGGCATTTTTTTAAAATCTGTAAAGTAAATGAACAACTTCCTTTAGTGCCTTTGGCCCTAGAAGATCAGCCATCTGTTCTAGAAGGTCACAGGCATAAACGTGAGTCAGTGAGCTTCAGGCCGAACCGTGAGCAGATGTGGGCTTTGGCGTGAAAGCGACACGGCCTCAGACGGCCAACTGGAACATCTGGCCCCCAACTGGCCCCTTGCCTCTTCTGTCAAAGCAGAGTAATGAATGAAAATGCCGCTGCCCGTTACAGATGGAAGAGTCCCTCTAGCTCTCTATTAGTGAGCAGTCAAGGCATTTTTGTTATCTCCGTTGACCCCCAAACCCCCAAGAAACAGAGGCTTCCCAGTAGTCACCAAGACAACCCAGAGAAGACGGGTGTCTTGAGCTTGTGGGCTGAAAGCAGGTGGTTTTTTTTTTTGCGGTACACGGGCCTCTCACTGTTGCGGCCTCTCCCGCTGCGGAGCACAGGCTCCGGACGCGCAGGCTCAGCGGCCATGGCTCATGGGCCCAGCCGCTCCGCGGCATGTGGGATCTTCCCAGACCGGGGCACGAACCCGTGTCCCCTGCATCGGCAGGCGGACTCTCAACCACTGCGCCACCAGGGAAGCCCTGAAAGCAGGTGTTTTGAACCAAGAGGTGAAGTGCGAGAGAAGGCCATGGAGGGTACGGAAGCCACCCAAGTCAACTGGCAGTGGGAGAGAAGGCAAGCATCCTATACGGCCCAGGATGCGCTCACACTCCATGGCATCTTCTGCAGGGCAGGGCGTCTTGACGCCTGCTGGATTCTAATTTGAGGATGTCACTCCCCAAGATGAGCCACTGATACCATTAAAACACAATAGCTATCCTAGGGTTGATTTCTCTCTTGAAACCAAAAACATCTATGTAGTAATCTCCCCGTGTGTTAGACGCTACAGAAATCACAGCCAACAGGACAGATGTGGTTCCAACCATCAGGGAATGAAAACGCAAACGGGTTGTATACAAAATAAGGAGCCTCACCAAAGGAAAACTAGGGGATTGTAGGGGGACATACAGAAAGGGAATCTTACCGAGACCACGGAAACGGGAATGGCTTTCAGGAGAAACGGGCGTTCGTAGGCCAGCCCCGCACACATGTGACCCTTTTAACCCAATTTCAGGCAGTTTAGTGCGTTGAACTAACGTGTACACGAAACCTTAGGCCTGAAAGTGATTTTGTCCACCAGGCACAGCTACCAGGAAGACAGCCCTGAAGTTCTGTTTTGTTTTGCTTTGGGGTGCAGTGGGCAGCAGAAGGTAGGAGAAGGACACAGGCACATTTAAGGCAGTGGGGCAGGGGATCGCAGAGCATGACAGAGAGCCCTGGGGGACTCAAGGAAGGGCCGGGGGCAGCACCGCTGACCACAGACTGAACCTTCCTATTCTGCCCGGGCCGGGGGCTTGGCTCCTGAGTGTCTGCAAGCTTGCCTTCTGCAAAAATCCCAGCTGGGAACTTGCACAAGCCCTTCTCCTGGCTTTATCCTCTCCGCGGAATCAGAGCTTCTAGGTTCTAACACAGTAAACAGAACCTTATTAAGACATCTGTCTAATGTCAACAGCTTATCTTCACGGGAACACTACTGCAAATCCACCCAGCGACAAAACGAGTGTGTACAAGGAGCGAGCGGACGGCCCCTTGGAAAGACATTCCAAAAAATATGGGTCACGGAGAATGGCAGCGAGGGACTGGAAATGATTTTCGATCTAGACCTGGAAATGGTGAGATGACCACTGGAGGCTGGTGGATGGGTGGTAGTCTACCAGAGACCTCCGTGTTTATCATGGAAAGAGAGCGCCCCGGGGTGGTTCTTAAGCAGCGGCATCTGCACATTTTCTGCATTGTCTTTGTCATTTTTGTGGCCTGGGAGCCTCATTTTCTAGAGCAAGGTTCCTCCCCTCTACTGCAACTCCCTGAGTGCCACACCTGATTTTTTCTTCTTCTTTTTTTACTTCTGAAATGCTCTGTTTGGGCAACTTCCTTGCTTTACCCCTGCAATGCCAGTCCCAAGCAATAGCCACCTACGCCTCTCACAACCCCCTTGGGAGAATCGCAGATCACGCCCAGCCTGGAAGTGCTGTTGGCACAGCTCTTGTCTGCTCCCTTTCCTGTTTGCCCAGACTGTCACGTGGTGTATAGAGAAGTGTTTGCTGCTGGCGATGAGGATGCTGCCTTGTTATGTTGGGTAAGTGACTCAGGCAGTTACATGAGGTGACACACCACCACTGCTGTGGGCAGCCCACCTGTTTGGAGTGAAAGGGGAAAGGTGTGATGATTCTCTCGAAGCAAACCTGCCCTGGCGGATGGCGAAGACCCATCGCCTCCAAGTTACTGGCTGCAGGGGCGTGTTGAGAAAATGGTGTTCTCTCTCTCTCTCTCTCTCTCTCTCTCTCTCCCCATATGCATTTAGAGTGAAGCATCTCTGAGGGTCCATGGTCACCCGTAGGATGGTCCAGATCGATGACGAGGCCAGGCTGTACCTCCCAGTGGTGCACAGCTACGGACACTCACAAGGGGCTGTAACCGAGTGTAAGCCCAGCTTGGACTCTCCCTTCCAAATCCTCTCTTCTTCCATGGCCTCCGGATTCCAGGGGAGGACAGAGGGGAACACAGACGGATGATCGTAGGACCAGATCTACCGCTTTGACTTCTCCCAAAAAGGAGGTGGGGATTTGCATGTGCAAGATTGAAAGAGGAAATGCTCTTCCAAGAGACATGAATCTAAGGATGGGAGAAACATTACGGGCTGGTGTTTTCCCCTTGCAATTTAAGGACAATCATAGGAAGTCTATGGCTTTAAAACATTCTCCCCTTGTTATCTGTTTCCTTGCACCTCCCCATCGTACGTAACAGCCTACACATTATTGATAAGAACTAATGCCACAGTACCTATGGCAACAACTCAATAAATTCGGTTCATTGTTACCTGACAGGTGGTAGGTAAGTTGCTTACACAGCTGGGCAGCCCTACACACAACCGTAATTCTTGGCACGTACCGGCTCAGGCTTGGCAGTGGAGGGTAGGGGATTAGGGTTTGACGTGTCCTTTCACGGTCTACCTGCTTCTGTTGATCACATGGAAGGACAACATTCTGCCCAGGGCTCGTAGGGACCCGGAGCTTCAGGTGAGGGTCAGCAGCGGGGAAGGTAGTCAGTGATGCACGTACGAGCGAGAGGCTGCAGGACCAGCCCTGTATTTAGGGGGCAGTGGTGGCGGAGAAGCCGAGACAGCGGTAGGCCTAGAGGACACCCCTGTCTTTCCCTAACCGTTGGAGAGAGGTAAGCCCCTCGAATGACGAGGACGATGTTTTCATTCACGTGTATCAATTAATTTCCATCACGGTCTTATGGATACAAGTACGGTAACCCTTATTTTGAAGACAAGGAAACTGAGCCCCCAAAGGATATGTGACTTTCTCCAGGATATGCAGTCACCTGTGTTTTTATATGTAACTTAAGTCAGAAGAGGGGTGTTATTTCCTACAGTGATTGAGTTTTGCCAGTTTAAAATGCTGACCCATTTTCTTTCTTATCGGGTGATTCTTAGCACTTGTATTTAACAAAAGCTTAACTGAGAAACCAGTGTCCAGAGCTTGTACGAAATACAATCATTCAGCGGCCAGCAAATTGCCAATTTCTCTAGCATCCGTCGCAATGTAGTTTAAGAAAAACCTTCATCGCCCAAACCTTTGCTGGCTACTTCTAATGAAATGGCTCTTTCAGAGGTAATCTTTCACTATCTTTTACAATACTGCTTCTAATACCTTCCCCCCCACCAGAGTGGAAACTATAAATGCTCACTATTGATCTTCTTATTGAAAAATGGCATTATAACAGGTCGCGTTAGAAGCTTGAATCCATCAGAGAAAAGCACGGACAGAATTTAAATTATAGAAAACTGAAGGTAGCTGATTGGATTTTTAGTCTATTAAAAAAATAATAAACTTATTCATACGGACAGTTTTTCAAAGTCTTTCATCCTGTGTGGTCTCGAATCCACGGTGAAATGTGGGGTTAATTCTAAGGTCTGTTGGGGAAGGAATAAAGAGAATGGGGCACGTGGAGGGGGGAGTCTCATGAAAACCATTTCAATAAGAAATAATCTGATAAGTGAGAAGTGTAAACGTCTGGAAGGTGGCCTCACAGAGTCCTGAGTGAGTCCATTTAGTGAGAAATCAGGACTCTCCAGAGGGAGGTAACTGCATTAGTCACTCTGCAAATAGACATAAAAGACTAGCCTTTCTTGGGTTTTTTGTTTGTTTGTTGTTTCTTTAGCGTTCATACCAAGAGGACAGTTAATGAGTTTCACGGACCCTATTCGTTAAGAGTAAAAAAAAAAAAAAAGGTAGCAAATTACAAAGAAACACCTCCATTATGGAAATCAGCCTAGGGAGAACAGAGTGTGTACACACTGCCTCATTCTCATGCACACGTTCGTTCGTTGGAAATCACTCCGCACACCAAGTGTCACACGTTTTTATGGGGACAGGAATGAGCTGAAAATCAGGCAACATGGAAAACTGTACATTGTACCCTTTTCATGCTGGCTAAAGCTAAAAGGGAAGAGAAAACTCCAGTGGGCAAAAAAAAAAAAAAAAAGAGAAAGAGATGGAAAAAAAATGAAGATAATATAAATCTCACAAAGATTTTGGTTTACCTTTGTCTTGTGATGAAAATGAGTTTCATTCAAATCCAATCCTTCAGTCCAGGATGTGGGTGTCTTGGATCAAGTGGCATCAAAAAGTCAATAAACTTTTGGTTGATGTATGACGTACCGAAGAAAAGTGCACAAATCATACCTGTATGGGAAAATGAATGATGGCACAGTGAACACAGACACGTCACCACCATCCAGGTCAAAAAGTCAAGCATTACCTGCATCTGAGAAGCATCTTCAAGTGACCTCCCAATAATTACCACTCCCCATGCCAAAAAATAACTGTTTCCTAAATTCTAATACCATAGATTCAATTTGCCTGTTTTTAAACTCTATACACATGGAATCCTACAGTATTCATTACTCTGTCTAGCTTCTTTCATGTAACATTACAAGATGTATCTATGTTGTTGCATGGGGCGGTTCATTGAGTTTTTAGTTCTATGCACTATTCTTTTGTATGAATACACCTCAGTTTATTCATTCATCCTACTCTTGATCAACATTTAGGTTCTTTCCTTTTCTTGGCTTTAATGAATAGTGATGCTGTGAAGATCCTTGGACAGAACTTTTGGTGCAGGTATGTACACATGTATGTCAAGAATGGAACCAGGCATCTCTATGGTCAGTTTTCACAGATACTGCCAAACAAGTTTCCAAAGGGTTGCACTAATTTATACGTCCTCCCACCAGCATTGTCAGTGAGTTCCAGTTGCTCTATATCTTTGCCAACACTTCCTGATATCAGTCTGTCTATGGTAGCCGTTTTGGTGGTGGGGCAGAGGTCTCTCTTTCTGGTTTTAATGTAAATTTTCCTGACGTTCAATGAGGTGGAGTATCATTTTCATGGGTGCATCAGGCATTTGGATGCCCAAAATATGGGGTGCTAGTTCAAACCTTTTGCTCACTTTTGAACTGGGCTGTTAGTTGGTTGTTTTTTGTTTTTGTTTTTTTTAACTTATTAATTTGTAGGAACACTTTCTATCTTGAGGATAGGACAATTTTGCTAGTTTAAAATGCTGTTGGGACTTCGCTGGTGGTCCAGTGGTTAAGACTTCGCCTTCTAACGCAGGGGGTGTGGGTTCGATCCCTGATCAGGGAGCTAAGACCCCACATGCCTGGTGGCCAAAAGACCAAAACATAAAACAGAAGCAATACTGTAACAAATTCAATAAAGACTTTAAAATTGGTCCACGTCAAAAAAAAAAAACTTAAAAAAAGTAAATAACTAACTAAATAAAATGCTGTAAATATCATGTCATAAACCGTGGCTTTTCTTTTTACTGTTTTAATGGTGTCTTTTGCGATCAGAACACCTTGCCAGTTTATTGGTCTCTTCCTTTATCAGGAGCGTTTTGTGCCCTGTTAAGATAGCTTTGACAATTGTGACGTGTCTGATGGCAGTCTGATTACTTGATCTCTTTGTTTGTTTGTTTCTCTTTGTGGTCAGCAGGATGGACTGTCTGAGAGAACCAGGCAGATGTTGCTGGAAGTGTAACTTCCAACAAGCAGTATTTTGATTAAACTACAATGCTCCTCAATGCTTTACTTTTTTAATCAAATGAATCTTGCTTTCCCTTTGCCTTTAAACTAACCAAACTGAATTCCTTTCTCTTAAGGCTCTGTCCTGTAATGAAATTAAAATATATTTTACAAATAATTTACTCACTGATAATTTAGTACAGTCGAGTTATGAAATGCATGTCATTTTTCATTGTATTAGGAATATAAAGTCAATGAAACAAAAATTTACTATGTTAAGGTAGAAAATAAGGTATCAAAAGGAGAAGCTGGAGAAAATGAATGACAATTTTAGCCGACTTCAATAATGGGCAAATTGCAAAATCCTGCAACAGATTGCTCGGGGGAAAGGATGAAATGACTCATTCTATAGCAGAGCCTGGATAATATAAGTAAGAGCTATTAGAATAGTGAACACACTGAACACAGCAACCATCCAATAACTACCGGTCATTGTTAACACTGGCAGGTGAGTTCTCGCCTTCTGCCTCCTGGTGATTGCTGGGAAACTCTGCCTCTACAGGTGGACAAGTCCCTGATAAAGAGTCTGACACCAGCATACATTGTTCACACAAATAAAATCAGACAGGCATTTTGAAGAATGACGTTATTAACTTTAAAACACTTGGATTTGGAAAATATTTCTTCTTCCTAGGTTTATATCACTCATATGGAAAGTGAATCATGATTCTACATATATTCTATATATTTAATTTGGGCATCTCTTATACCACTTTTTTTCATAGAGTGATTATTTTCGTGTTTTTTTTTAATTGAAATACAATACGGCTCTTTAATGAAGGAAAGATGAAGAGAAGTATTACATTCTTTATGTAATCAAAATATTTTAAACCAGGCCAAAGAAAACATAAATTATTCAAGGTTATGACTACCTTTTGACAGCAGCCCTGGGTTCCATCCATGAAAGCATTAAATCTTCCAAAATGTGTGTGTGTGTGTGTGTGTGTGTGTGTGTGTGTGTGTTTTAATTGTACTGCAAAAAATCTTAGGTTTTTGAAATAGTTTTCAGGTCAGATAAAAACTGACCAGTCCTCGCTCTGGTCAATAATAAAATCTGTAGCAAGACTAAAGAAATGATTTGTGGTGAAAGACAAAATAAATGTAGACATTGGATAAGAGGTATTTCTTCCTTCATCTATACTCAAACCTACCATTTATGTGAGAGTTTAATAAGGTTGGTGAGTGTTATGTTCATAGATGTGCTAAACCATATAGGAGTGATACATGCCTCCCATTTAAGGCTTCATTTGCACCTGGAAACTTTACTCTTCAGGACTAAAATGAACTTTATTCTCAACCTCACCGATGTTATTTTTTTTTTCAAAAAAAAAAGGAGGCAGGGGATACTGGCAGAGTAGGAATAGCAGAGGTGACAGAGATGAATTCTAGCGTCAGAATGGGTTTTAAATAAACAGAAAAGAGTGATGTGAGAGAGGAATGCAGGAGTGTATCTTCTCTACGGCATCCTACTCTGGAGAAATTCCTTTGGTGTCGATATGTTTAGCTTTCAAAGAATCACATAGACCTAAATGTCAAGGGGTTTGTGTGTATCTACCCAATTCAAAATCTCTTTCAAGGTTGCTGACAGACAGAGGCAATTTTCCAGGCGATCAGCTGGAATTTCCCGCTTTTATCTGAAGGAGAGGATAAAAATTCTTGGAATCTGGGATGTCCTGATCCAGTGGGTGCTCAAGTCTTCTCTCTGGAAACTCTGGTTTTCCAGTTTATTTCTTTTCACTTTGGGAATTTCTAAGCCAATGGATTGGAAATAAATAGAGAAAGAAGCATATGCTTCTTTCAGGAAGTAAAGCCACTGGGAAGAAGTGAATAAAAATCCTTGCACTTTGAGAAAGGGTCATGGCAGTGAGGCAAAGCCCAGTCTATGGGAGGGAACTGGCCTCTGCGGGCGGGAGGGAGCTGGATCCCTGCAGAGCTGGCTGCTGCCGCTCATGAGACACGGCATACGTGATCACCATGGAGACACGTCACCCTGGGCATCAGGCAGGGACAGCCAATAATATGGCTTTATAAGAGCTGGGGTGCTTAATTAGGAAAAGCTATCCAATATCTTCATCTTCAACCAACCAAGTAGTGTCCTTTGGAGGAACAGTGTTTAATCCTCGTTATAAAATAAGAAGATATTAAGCATGACAATGGAAGACCAGGTTAATAAAACAGTGGATCTTGCAAGAGAGAAGCAACAATGGAAACCAGACATACTGCTCACTCAATAAATAGTGACTAAATACCTACTTGAAACAGGTGTCTTGTTTGATAGACATATTGATAAGTGCTTTCACTTACATCCTGGATCTCTAAAACCTAATTGTACTTGAGTCCTGTTTATAAGAGTTTTAAAGAAAATTAATGTTGGGAGCTGAAAAGTGAATATGGCATTTTTCTCCATGCCCCAATACTTTTCTCTTTTTTAAAAAATTTATTCATTTTATTTATTTATTTTTGGCTGCATAGGGTCTTCGTCATTGCATGCAGGCTTTCTCTAGTTGCGGCGAGCGGGGGCTACTCTTTGTTGTGGTGAGTGGGCTTCTCACTGCGGTGGCTTCTCTTGTTGCGAGCACGGGCTCTAGACACACGGGCTTCGGTAGTTGTGGCAGGCGGGCTCTGTAGTTGTGGCGCATGGGCTCAGTTGCTCAGTGGCATATGGGATCTTCCCGGACCAGGGCTCGAACCCGTGTTCCCTGCATTGGCAGGTGGATTCTTAACCACTGTGCCACCAGGGAAGTCCCCCCCCCCCCGCGATACTTTTCTAAATAAACAACACCATGTGCATATGTTTTTCAGGCCCTGACACAGTTCCTGGTATCTTACTCTCTCCTGGAAATCTCTTCAGAGTGAAAACAATCTTTTAAAACTCAAAGGATAATTCTGTTTCTAAAACACCTACTTTGTGCCAGGAAATTGGTTATGCACTTCGTCTCGTTTATTGATTATAGTTTCAGCATGATCCTGCATGGTGTGGATTGTTTATGTGCTTTACAGAAGAGGAATCCAAAGAGGAGATGACTTAAGGTTTCTAAGCTTCCAGGGAAGGACCTGAGAAGCTGAAGTCCGTGGATCTTATTCCAAAAGCTCTTTCTTACTTATCTACCTGAAACAGATTCACAAACGGGTGCTCAGTGAGCACAGAGTAACTGCCGCAGGAGTTGCTTCCCTTCCCCTTGTTGACACAAACATAGGATTACGTTTCACGACCGTCACTAAACATCACAGTTCTCAAATGTGAACATGCACCAGAATCAGCTGCGGCCGGGTCCACAGGGTTTCTCTCTAAACAGCCACAGAATAAGTATTTCAGATCCTGCGGTCCATACAGTCTCTCTTGTAACTGTTCAGCTGTTGCAATGTTAAAGCAGCCATACCTCGTAAGACGTGACAGGGCGTGACTGTGTCCCCCTAAAAGCATACTCATGGACACAGAATTTCATATGGTTTCCATCCGTTGCAAAATATGATTCTTCCATGTGACATTAACATTTGAGATAAACACAAGGTTATTTTTTTCTTACCATTTTTTTAAAAAATAAAGAGATGGGGGCTTCCCTGGTGGCGCAGTGGTTGAGAGCCCGCCTGCCAATGCAGGGGACAAGGGTTCGTGCCCCGGTCTGGGAAGATCCCACATGCCGCGGAGTGGCTGGGCCTGTGAGCCATGGCCGCTGAGACTGCGCGTCCAGAGCCTGTGCTACGCAAACAGGAGAGGCCACACAGTGAGAGGCCCACGTACAGCAAAAATAAATAAATAAATAAAATAAAGAGATGGCTGATATAAATATAAGCTTATGAGTATCAAGTAGATCATAAAAAATTCTGGGAGGGAGCAGAGAACTTAGAACTTTCTCTTATGGAAAACTGTCTTTCACAGTACAATTTATAGTTTTTCCGTTACCAGTTTTGTTGTTGTTTCTTGGCATAATTCAGTACTTCAATGTAATTTTGTTATAATTACCAAAAAAACCATGATTCTTCTTTTGATTTTGTTTGTTTCCCCAACCATTTAAAAACAGAAAGGCCAGTCTTAGTTTATGGCTGGAAAAAGGCAGATGGTGGTTCAGATCTGGACTTCTGGGCTTCGTTTGCAGACCCTGACCTAGAGGGGTTATTAAAACTAAGATGCTGGGCTCCACCCCAGAGTTTCCCGTTCCTTAGGACAGGAGCTGTCCTGAGAACTGCATTTCTAACAAGCTCTGTGGTGGGTTCCACCCTCAACCGAATGGTGCAGGGAGATTAAGAAATCAAGAATGAGTCGCTTGTAGGTCAACTCTTGTTCAAAGCAGTGATGTTTCTGGATAATTTTCCCATGTGCCTGTGTCCCACACCTGTTTTCTTTAATCAAATCAGCTGCCTACATTTGAAAAGTGGGATATTTACAGAAAAACACGAGCTTCTGACCACTCTTGAAAAATGCAGAAAACATTGTAGTGTTTTCTACATCGACGGCAGTGTTGACCCTCGATTTCTACAAGGCAAACCTTGCAGTCAAGATGGCCCCATGAAACAATGCTTACAGCTCTCCATGGTCTTTACGTAGTCTGTCACCACGTCCTTACCTTTTCTGGCCCTGGGACCATTTGCCTTCACAATCCCTAAACTCCATGGATGGAGAGAGATTACTGTACCTTACATCAGAGGACTTAAATTTAAATAACACCTACTGGGACGAAGTGAGAGAGTGGCATGGACATATATACACTACCAAATGTAAAATAGATAGCTAGTGGGAAGCAGCTGCATAGCACAGGGAGATCAGCTCCGCGCTTTGTGTCCACCTAGAGGGGTGGGATAGGGAGTGTGGGAGGGAGACGCAACAGGAAGGAGATATGGGGATAGATGTATACGTGCAGCTGATTCACTATGTTATACAGCAGGAACTAACACACCATTGTAAAGCAATTATACTCCAATAAAGATGTTAAAAAAATAAATAAATAACACCTAATTTGTGTTGGGCACCTAGCCATACATTCTCTCTCTATATATAGTATATTACACACACACACACACAGACCCATGTATGTATACATACACACACATATATATGTATATGCATATATATGGTTAATGCATATATAATACTACATATAAAATTATGTACCGGTAATTTCCCTAATATATACACCGACCAGGGAGGTGGGCATGGCTACCTCCATTTTCTAGGTACACAAAGGGAATCACAAAGATCATACAGATTGCCTAAACGTACCCAGAAGGACAACTGAGTACCAAATCTGTCTGCCCCTAAACGGTATGGCCTCTTCTATATATACTAACCCTCCCTCTCCAAGCGCAGAGCAAAAGAAATATTTCCTGCGGCACCTGCTCCCTACAAACATGAGGTGTGCCTGCCACCTGTTAATCGTGGTGAAGGAAAAACAGAGCAGCGGATTATTTACCAGAAATAAATATCAAATTTTAAAAATTTTGTATCATTATAGGCTCGTGGTTTTTTAAAACATAGCAATAACTTGTCTAAAGAATGCTGTGCTTTGCAAATCTACTGTAATATATTTTATTCCCTGACACGTAATTGCACACCAATCAGTTCTGATTCTCTGCTCTTCATCAGGCGGTATTTATTTGAAATATCTCTGAAGTGGTTCTCCAGAGAACAAGCTGTGCGCCGCCTAGGAGGATCAGACGGCTGTTTTGCGGGTGATCGGCCATGCTATTCTGAATCGCCATGGGACACAGGTTCAAAGGTTAGACGTCAAAATCTTTTCAGAGATTCGTTAGTTTCCGCATAGCTAGCAAAAAAGCGGCAGAAATCAGGCATTTAAAAGAGAGCTATAAACGTAGAGAAAAATGACCATGATTAGCGATTGTTTTCATCCACGGGGATGCCGTAAAACTGTACCTAACATATGCTGCTTTATAATACACGTATAGCGTACAAACCAGTATGTTAGGTGTACTTTGGGTACGTGTGCACGTACTTTGTATACACACATACAAATTCACATATAACAGTTATACGCATATATGTTATATATATATATATGACAAAGAGTATATTTTAGATGCACTTATTTATAACATGTGGATTAAAAGAGTTGTGATATACGGCTTCCCTGGTGGCGCAGTGGTTGAGAGTCTGCCTGCTAATGCGGGGGACACAGGTTCGAGCCCTGGTCTGGGAGGATCCCACGTGCCGCGGAGCGGCTAGGCCCGTGAGCCACAACTACTGAGCCTGCGCGTCTGGAGCCTGTGCTCCGCAACGGGAGAGGCCGCGACAGTGAGAGGCCTGTGCACCGCGATGAAGAGTGGCCCCCGCTCGCCACAACTAGAGAAAGCCCTCGCACAGAAACGAAGACCCAACACAGCAAAAATAAATAAATTAATTAATAAACTCCTACCGCCAACATCTTAAAAAAAAAAAGAGTTGTGATATAGATATTAATGCATATGTAATATACACTACCTATAACATATATAATATATATCACAATTGTTTTAATCTATATAAGTTATAAAAGTGCATCAAAAATATCCTCTTTGTAATACATATAAAACAGAGTATATGTATTATAAATGTTATGTATTTTTCATATGTATAATGCAGTATAACATATATTCTTATATTCTTATTCATATACAATAGTTAAACGGTTTTATATATATGTTCATACATATTACAAAGAGGATATTTTAATATTTAATAACATATAGATTAAATAATTACGATGCGTATCATGTTATATATATTGTGTAAATTATATATGCATTGATATATATATTGCAATTGGTTTAATTCTCATGTTATCAAAGTGCATCTGCAATGTACTCTCTGTAATATATATAAATATATGTAAGAGTACAACTGTTATGTATGAACACACACACACACACACACACACACACACACACACACAGAGTTCACCTAACATATACTGTTTTGTAATCTGCATATATTACAAAGCAGCATATGTTAGGTGCACTTGGCTGAGCTCTGTAAGCACGCAGTAAATGAACAGTCACGCCGCCCCCAGAAGGTGCTCCTCCAAGTTACGCACTTGCAGTGTGCAGCAAACACACGAAAACTTGCACCAAAGTGTCTTCACTCCCCATTTCCGTCACTTTGATTTGAAATAAAAGGAGAAATTCTTTTATGTAAATATTTGCAATCTTTAAAGTGAAGAGATCATCAGCTGGAAGAAAAGCAAAGATGTGAATTGAAACGTAGTAACTTTCCCAGCAGGATCCGCGCGTCCATTTACCATGACCATTTTAATTTGTACAACACTTCTGCTGCCTTTGAGGAGAGAGCTTACTTAGCCCCCATAGTTGGAGCTCAATTTCTTTCTGGACTTCACAGATCAAAAGGCGTGGTAGTTTTTCCCAGGAATCCTGGCATCTTGTACTGTTCACGCCATTCCAGCCGGTCATGTTTGTCAGTGAAAGAACAGGAAACTGCTTTGAGGCGATGCGGAAGGAGGTATATGTGACTGACGGTGTTCACACTTAGAATGAAGGGAATGGCCATATTTTAGATTCCACATACAAGTCATATCATGTGGTATTTGTCTTTGCCTTTCTGACTTACCTCACTTAGTATGATCATCTACTTCAATTTAAAAGAAGGACCTCCTGTGTGTATAGCACAGGGAACTCTACTCAATACTCTGTAATAACCTATATGGGAAAAGAAACTAAAAAGGAATGGATATATGTGTATGTATGTATAATGGAATCACTTTACTGTACACCTGAAGCTAAGACAACACTGTAAATCAACTTTACTCCAATATAAAATAAAAATTAAAAAAAAAAGAATAAAGGGATGGCAGGAGACAGTGGAGGCTGGGGATGCATCCCGTTTCTCTGCTGGTTCCATTAAGAACATCGTGAAAAGTGCTTCCACGATTTAATGCAGTTTCTTTTATCTACTATTGGAGGAGTTTGTGTTTGTCTATATATGGAAAGTATACATTCTCTTTTTAGTTTTCAAGGTAGTAGAGGTACTTAGGTGCAGCGACAAATGACTGCGAATGGATTCTTTGTAGGTAAATATTATTAGAGTGATGGCCCAGAAGTGGTGAAAACAAAGATTTTGAAAATTCAAATAGGCTGACGTGGAGAAAACCACACATAATCAAATTCACAATGTCTAAGTAATGTATAATTAGGCTATATTTTCCCAGGACAAAAGCACTGAGTTTTGAAAAGGAAATCTTAAACTTTTGCTTTAAACACATAATAAATACTGGAAATAACTACGTTTTCATCTAAACCGTGGTAAGCTTTTAATGACAGACATTTTTGTGCATTACAAGCCCGAAGGCCTTCGCGGAAAGTGATTTTTTTTTTTCTCTTGGTGCTTTTAAACATGCTTGACAGTTTGCACTTTGCTTGCAGACCTACCCTCCAGAATTCCACCAGCTCACTCCGTCTAAGTGTTGCCGGTTTGGATAAGTATTATGAGAAACTGAGCAAAAGGCTCAATTTAGCATGCAAATCATCGCCTTGGTTACTTGACCCTGAGATGCCAAGAACAAAGCCAGTTGCTCCACTGAATTTATTACATTTAAACTTATTATACAGTCTTAGCTTTTAATTTTCTTTCACCAAAATGAGCAACTTATTCCCTCTGGCAAAGTCCACAGAGCCTCTATGCTTTCCCATCCCCTGGTCAGGTTTCCTGGTCTGTATTTTAAGGTATAAACAAAGTTCTCTTCATATGAATACGTAAAAGTTTTTTCACATTCATTATTTTATTTACAAGGTCACTGAGCTAACCTTGATTTTACTGCTGACGAAAGGTGAGCTGCAGAGACCAGGGCACCTGGACCTTGTCAGGCAGGTACAGCGTGTCAGGGCTGGACCCCAGGCCTATATCTTTTGACCCGCGATCCTACACCCCACGGCTGGTTCTCCTACACCTCACGCCTCTGACACGATCAAAGGCCACGATGTTCGCATTCCATTGTCCATTGAATGAGTTTATCCCACTCTCTCCTGACATCAAATTCTGTCTCCATTCTGGATCAGACCTCAGCTCTACTCTTCATGGACCGATTTAGTACATATTCACCCAAAAGAACAACTAGCAGAGACACAGACGTACCATGTTTAGAAAAATCTCTAGTTACGTAACCGCTATGGTTGCAGAGGTGAACGATGAACATAGATAGCTACAGACGCCCTTGCATTTCTTCAGGGTCCTTCTAAGACTACATGCCTGGCTCTGATATCCATAAGGGAAGGAACAATCTGGAACAACCCCACAGAAACACTGGGGCCCCAAGCAAGGTGAGATGGGTGCATACCATTTGAGATCTGTCCCCCAAAACAGGTGGGGTGACTAGGGAAGATGAGGAAGGGTTAAACACTTGGTGGCTCCTCTGAACACCTGGGGTCCACACATTTCGGTGGGGGGTAGATATTCTCAAGTTCATCACCGTGCGCAGGAATTTGAGGAATTCATTAGGGGGACACATTACGTTCCATGCTTCTCAAACTTTCCTGTTCCTTGAGTCTCCTGGAGATTTTACCACAAGGAACATTTGGATTCAGTAGGTCTTGGGCAGAGCCTGAGAGCATCTCTGATGATCTCTCTTCTCGACGCCAGGATCCTTGACCTTTGGACCATACTTTCTGTGGAAGACTGTTCTACAGGGTCCTCAACAGTGGTGTCTGGAGGGCAATGCAAATAGACTGACATCCAAAATGGGAAGATGCCCGAGGACTTTCCAATGATCCAGCATCAAGTGTTAATAACATCAGCGAATGTGGTTCTGAATTACGGCAAAACGCTTTCATAGTCAATGCTCGTTTCAAGCTCAAAATGTCTTTGTGAAATCAATAAGACAAACATTATTTCTTCTTATTATTTTCAAAAACAAAAAAAACCAAACGAACACCTAAGGAATAGTTAAGTAGATGGAGAAACATCATACCACAGGTTAGTGTCTCCTGTACTCTTAGCATTAATTTTGGGATTTTTCCTTAGATGGTATTCTGTCCCCATAAGCCTAGTCACAATTTCTCTCCATCTACAGAAGTAAGTGTGATGGACCCTGAAGAAGCAGACTTACTTGTTAACTCAAAACCAAAAATAGGGGTTTAGCTAGAAATTCCCCTCAGGAAGAAAAAAATAAGTTTTTCCAGCAAAGGGCGACTATTATATTTGTTTCAGGACAACAGCAACTCACGCACACCACAAAAGCAGCATCGAAATCCCCTGTCACTGAGAGAGCAGTTATGTGCTACAGCTGTAAAGTATGAACTTGTTATTTCGCTTGTGTTACCCAGGACTTCACTGCTGGATGGACAGAGAAAGAAGTAGAAAGTTCCCCTTATTGCATAAGCATGGTCCCCTTCTGAGGACTACCTAGCACTCCTTTCTTCTGCATCAAAGAGGCATAGCTATTTTCAACTTCAGGAGGGAGGAATGGGTCAAGAAAAGGGAAGCTAAGAAGAAAAAGCCGGAATAATGAGCCCCTGTGCCCTTGTGACTTACATAATCTACCAAAGGGAGCTCAGTGGGAACCACAGAAATGGAGTGGAGGCAAAACTGGCGAAAGTAGGTTTCCAAGAATCAGGAGTTTTAAACACATTGGCACTCAACGGCTCTTCTTTGAGCTATGTGCTATTTCTAAACGGCATGGCTGAGCGACTCTGTGCTTTCTTTGGTCCGCAGAGTGGTAGAATATATATAACACGCTGTGCAGTCTTTCTCAGTATCTCTGGGTCCCTCTCTCTTTGGGAGAGGGGAGATGCTGGCCTAGGAACAAATTAAAGATGAGAAGTTGATACTGAGGCTTTAATGGCACTGAAGCCTGAGGAAGGAAATCATTCTTAACTGAAAAAATTCAAAATAGCAGGGAAAACTGGTGTAGTGGAAACACATTGCACTGGAAGTCAGGAAACGGAAGTTATTTTTCAGGTTCTTTTACTTAATCACTATTGGGTAAGGTCTTAGCTTTGCAGACACTCGTGATAGAAATAAGTCATCCATTGAGAGTCAGGGCCCAAGCAGTCCCATAATCATTTTACATATATAAGCATGTAAGTATATTGTGGGGAACCCAAGCTTTGGAACTGATAGATAGATGGATAGATGGACAGATAGATATGATAGATAGCTAGGTAGGTAGACATGATAGATGGATGGACAGATGGATGGATTGATAGATAGGGACAAAGACATCAGAATATGCACCCCCAAATACGCCACTTTGGCATAAGAATTATTTTAAGATGAAAGCAACTGAGAAGTAACAGATGCAGGAAGAACTCTCTGCCCTTCCCCTTTCTGCCTAAAAGAAGGGCATAAATTTCCCTTTGAGAAGGTGACATAAATTTCCATCTGTAAAGGTGTCCTCTCCCATACCAGAAGAGGTGAACGACTCTTCTCTGCATAACAAGCCTTACTAAAGAACCCTTAACTACCTTAACTAGCAAGAGCTACCAAGAACTACCACGCCTGGTCTTCTTCCCACAGTTCCCCACCCCTAGGAGCCCAACCACCCTTTCCTTTGTCTGCTCACTTCTCCGTAATTTATCACCTTCCATTAAATGGTACACGAAGCCCACCCCACACCTGTGTAATCACCTCTTTGGGTTTTAATTTCTTTCTGTGCAGCCCCTGTCGACTACAAATTGGCACTTGCCCTCTCCCTCTACAAGGATTAAATCTGGGGCCGCTGCAGCTG
Source organism: Globicephala melas (assembly GCF_963455315.2). Taxonomy (NCBI): domain Eukaryota; kingdom Metazoa; phylum Chordata; class Mammalia; order Artiodactyla; family Delphinidae; genus Globicephala; species Globicephala melas. The sequence continues at coordinate 121,903,326 of NC_083335.1, forward strand.
GTGGCCTTCAACACCCCCTGAAAGGAGCTCAGGGTGGAGACCAGGAATGAGGCCCGCTGTGCTCTGGGAAAAACTGGCAGAACACGTCCTCAGATAGTTAGATATTTTCAGGAGCTGATTTTATGAGCCCGATTCCTGCATCTCCTCGTGTCTAGAAAAGCACTAAAATCCTTCCTGGTACGTCTGCTCCTCGGGACTAGCAGAAACATTCTCCAAAACAATATGTGCTTGGGGACTTCCCTGGTGGCGCAGTGGTTAAGAATCTGCCTGCCAAGGCAGGAGACACGGGTTCAAGCCCTGGTCCGGGAAGATCCCACATGCCGCGGAGCAACTAAGCCCGTGTGCCACAACTACTGAGCCTGCGCTCTAGAGCCCGCGAGCCACAACTACTGAGCCCGCACGCCGCAGCTACTGAAGCCCACACGCCTAGAGCCCATGCTCCGCAACGAGAGAAGCGACCGCAGTGAGAAGCCCGCGCACGGCAATGAAGAGTAGCCCCCGCTCACCGCAACTAGAGAAAGCCTGTGCACAGCAACGAAGACCCAGCACAGCCAAAAATAAATAAATAAATTAATTAAAGAAAAATATGTGCTTGATTGCATGTACTCCCCTTCACCAAAATCACATATATACTGACCTTCCCCCCCTCCCCCCGCCTCTTTGGAGCAGTTGCTCAGAGCTAGCTGAGATGCTGTCTCCTGGGCTATAGTTCTCATTTTGCCCCAAATCAAACGTAACTCACAACTCTCACGTTGTGCATTTAAGTCGGCACCCCCATGCACATGAAAACATTAACATCGATAAAGAAATATGTCTTTCTCCTGTTAATCTGTCTTTTGTCAGTTTAATTCAAAAGCCTCAATAAACAGATTGTAAGAGAGCAGAGGAAAAAGTTTTTTCCCTCCCACAGTTGGGGGTCGGGGGAGAGAGAGAGAGAGAGAGAGAGAAAGAGAGCGAGAGAAACACGGATGGATGGATGGATGGATGGATGATACTTAGAGAGGCAGACAGATATAGACAGAGGGGTGATAAACAGAAAGAGTCCAAGTTCTGTTTTCTGCAAAGGGTTATTTTAAGGACTAACTAAGATAATCTGTATCCATTATTATCTACCATATAAAATGTATTACTATTTTTAATGGTATTTACATTATTAATCCTGAATAAAAATCTTCACGTATGAAAACGTTTTTTCTTAGGCAAAAGCTTTTGAGTAGTGAATACAACGACAAAGAAATGGGAAGTGAAGGCATTTTTCGCTTGTTTTTAATACTCAGCTAGAAATGTAACTATGGAGGAGGAACTCCGAATACCTGTTAACTGTTATAAATGAAGGCTCCCTTTCGGGACTTCAACCCCAAATTCTGCTTCCTGCATGGTTTAGATGCCGGTGCCGGTCATCTTTAAGAAGAGTCTCTGTTCAATCAACTTGGCATCTCCAAGACTCCACATTTCAAGCACAAGACCAGGCACTAAGCTTGTCTGTAATGACACTCAACGAGGATGAATCTCTGGACCAGCCATTAAAAGTATCTGGCGCCAGTTCTCTTTCAGGGCCACCATGAACCAACAATCACTTTTGGAAAATGTCTCTACATTCTTTGTATCTCAGACTTCTCCACACCCGACATGTTGCATTACCACTGCCCCACATTGAGACATTATGAATGTAACAAGATTGTTACTGTATGTTATCTTCTTCTACAACAAAGAGAGAGCCGAGTCAGCCTGGGGGCATGTACTTGCACCTCTGTTCCAACCCAGACTATCATGCCATCCCAGAGCACTAGTTCTGGTCATTTCATATCCCTTGCTCCAAGGATGATGGGTCCATATTGGGCCAATGAGTCACAGAAAGAGATTTGCTGGATAGGGTTCCTGGGAAACAGAGGCCAGTCACTCTTTCTTCATCAGGATGTAGATGGGGAAACTCTGGTTGCTATTGGCAACTGCCTACTGCCATGATGAAGCTGATGCTCTAAAAGAAGTAATGGAGGGACTTCCCTGGCGGTCCAGTGGCTAAGACTCTGTGCTTCCACAGCAGAAGGCACAGGTTCGAGCCCGGGTTGGGGAACTAAGATCCCGCGTGCCACTTGGCATGGCCAAACAACAAAACAAATAAATTAAATAAAAAATCAAATAAAAGGAGTAATGGAAGGGCCTGGACCCTGATGACACAGTTGAGCTGTGGAAGCAAACTTTTCTGAGGCCTGCTCTTCCCTGGACTTGTGCCGGACGAGATAGTGGCCCTGGCTGTTTAAAGCAGGTTGAGTAGATGTGTCTGTTCTTTGCAGCTTGTAGCCTCCCCGTGGATATTTATTATTAAAGTATCTTCACTTACTGAGTTAACGTTTACTGAGCATCTACTATACGATTGGAACTTTAGGGTAGTAAGATGCACAATGCACAGCTGCTCCTAAGACCTTACTATGTTATTCACCCCAAGCTCATTTTTGTTGGAACTGCAAATGGTTCATTAGAAAAGTTGCTCCTTTGCAAGTTAAATACCTTCCCAAAGAGGCAAAATGTTTTTCTCCGTAATTTAGCTGAAAATGTATCAATGCATGTTATTTTATGCCCAACAGAGTTAATTAGTTAATTTTTAGAGTCCAATAAAACTATCCAAGGTAGTTTTCTAAGTATCTTTTCTTCAGTGAGTTTTCATGGGTGCCTTTATTTTTTCTTTCATCTCAGGATGGACTCAGAAACAACGGGACCTAAAAGTATCAATATGTATAAATATCTATGCTGAATTCTTAATGAAATAAGCTATAATAACCACAGGATCATCCCATCTTTTTAATACATGTAACATGTATAGAAAGATAAATTTATGTATGTATACATATACAGCTGTATGCTTTTGCATTTACTCTTATCTTCACAGTAACAGATCGTTGGCAGAATAAATCTGTTAATTAAATCTGGGGGCTTTAAATGAACCTGTATTATTTGATTTTTTTTTTTTCACAGAAGCATATTTAACATGTGAAATAGCTTCCCCAAATTCTTAGGTAGTATCCAAAAAATACTTGAAATGTATTCAAAGAATACAATTAATTTTTATTGGACAAACAAAACATAATTAACCAGATATCTATGATGGCAAATTAATGGGTCCCAATGATTTTTCATTTCTGTCTGCTTCTGTAGAGAATCATCCCTTCCATACCTCTCCAACATACTGGAAATAAGCTACGGTTACATAATTCTCTCTTGCCCTGTGTATTTATTTTTTTTGCCTTGCCAATCTCTCAGTTATCCTTTAAAGTCATCCACGTATCAAGAACCTTCAACAGACAAGTTGAGGACTCACTGTCCTTGCTTAGCTCCGATCATGACGCCTTCCAATCTACAGATTTTCCAAGTTCCATATAGTTGCTATTACAGATTAGAGGGAAGAGGTATGCCACTTTTATCGATAAACGTAATTTTTACCACTAATTTAATTTGAGAACATTTCTGGAGCAAGCATGCCAAATGAAGCAAATTCCATAATTAACGGATTTAGGTCAAGAAGTAGAAACTGTTGTTCCCACTGTTTTTTTTTTCACCTTAAGAAATATGTTATAAAACTGATCCTTTATACATCACTGAGGCAGTCTCTATGAATGCTTAACTATTGGTCATATTTGCTAACACATTCTTCATTTTGTTTGCATTCACAGGTTTCCCTTTGTTTTTGCCAGCATTCATCTTTCTCTTTGGGGATACTGAGACTACTTAAATAGTTCTTTACCTTTTCTATGACTAGAGTTCAGAACACCTGTGTTTATAGCCTTGGTTTAGCCACAGACTCTCAAACTAGGGCACATCAGAGTCACCTGGGAGCTTTTAAAACTATAACCTGGATCATTCACACCATTTTTGAATGTTAACAGTGGTGTTACTGTATGGTGTGTTTGTTCTCCAGTTTATTTCCCCCCTCTCAATAACCTAGATGTTCTCCCCCAAAATTCAAGACATGGGCAGTGTCTGCTTGTTCACTCAGCAAGGATAAACTTCAGCGTTCTTATTCCTAATCATGAAGAGACAGCTCTCTTACTTAACGAGCCACCCGATAATTTCATTTCCTCCTTCATTTTTCGGAAGGATACTTCACGGAGCAATGTGTACTGAGCTACTGGAAAATTGTTGACAAATACCACATGGGGATCTGCAGAAACTCCCCCCGGAACTTTCAAAGGGGAAAGATTTGACCATGTGGAGAGAGGTTTGCTCTAAGCTGCCTTGTGCCCACAGTAGCACATGGGTATGTGAGGATCTTTCAAACCAGAAACATGTGCAACAGGTGAGTTATAATATTCTGAAGGTAAAAATGGATGGGCTTTGGCTATTTTTGTAATTCCCTTAAATTCCATTAAATAAACTTCTGCCCTGGCAAAAGAAACAAATGAAAGTAGAAATCACTAATTACATACTATCCCCAGGCTGACTCTATCTTCATACACATTGGTAAGATAGGATGTGTGCCTTTGTCAACCCATTACTTTGTTGGAGGAACAAAATATTGGCATCGAAAGTTTAAAACCATAAAATGGTTTGAGATTCCTTAAGTAATCAACAAGATGTGGTTTATCCATGCAATGGGATATTATTCTGCCTTAAAAAGGAATGAAATTCTGACCCATGCCACAGATGAATCTTGAGGACAGTGTAGGGAAGGGAAAAGAATTTTCCCTCTATCCCTCTGAGCTCTTGGCTAAGACCCCTGTAATAAAAGACAGATGAACAAGAGGCAAACAAGTTGACTAACATGTATGCCTCATGTGTCCATGGGAGAGACCCAGGGAAAATGAATAACTCCAAGAGGTGGCTTAGAACTCTGGCTTATAGAGCATCTTCAACAAAGAATAACAATTTATCAAGAAAGAGCAGCACAAAGGAAAGCAATTGGAGGTTTCCAAGGACAAACGATCACAAGTTAACTAATGGTATACAGAGTCCAGTTAGAAAAGTTTATATGGGTTCCTTTGGTGCCACCTCCTGGCTGATAGGGTCTAAAATTATCTCTGGTGATTAACTTTTGTCTTTCCTGGTATCTTTGCAAATCTATGTACTGCTTTTAGGCAAATCGGGGAGTACAGGGAGCTTTCCTTCTACCTGCTTCTTCTCAACTGCCTTCATCTCAAAGTAACTGAGCTGGCATACTTTTTGGGGTGGCATATTCGGCCACCCTTCAACATTGTGCTAAGTGAAATAAGACAGACACCAAAGGATAGACATCGCATGGGTCTATTTATATGTAGCTAAAACAGTGAAATCCATATTGACAGAAGGTAGCGTAGTGGTTCCCAGGGACTGGGGGTGGGGAGGGGCTAGGAAGAAGGAGGAATGAGGAGTCATCGTTTAATAAGTTTAGTGTTTCCACAGACGTAGAGAACAGACTGTGGTTGCCAAGGGGGAAGGCGATGGGAGAGGGAAGGACTGGGAGTTTGGGATTAGCGGATGCAAACTATTATATATAGAATGGATAGACAACAAGGTCCTACTGCAGAGCACAGGGTGCTATATTCAATCTCCTGTGATAAACCATCAGGGAACAGAATATGAAAAAGAATGTATGTATGTGTATAACTGAATCACTTTGCTGTACCAGAGAAATTAACACAGCATGGTAAATCAACTATACTTCAATAAAATAAATTAAAAAAATAAGTATGGAGTTTCAGATTGGGAAGATGGAAGAAGTTCTAGACATGGATAATGGTGATGGTTGCAAAGCCATGTGAATGTACTTAATACCACTGATCTATTAGCATGTACACATTACCTATGTATGCATACATATCAATACATATATATGTATTACTGAACCACTTTGCTGTACACCTGAAACTAACACAGCAGCATAAGTCAACTATACCCCAACATAAAATAAAAACTAAATTTAAAAAATGATACTGATCTATACACTTAAAAAAAAGATTAAAATGGTAACATTTATGTTGTGTGTATTTTACCATAACTTTAAGAAGATAACCTCAATAAGCATCAGCAGTCGTGTACAACGGATTCTTCAAGGAGGGCTGGAATCCGATGAGAAAGGGTGAATGAGGAGGCAGAAATGGTTCTAGCGGGTTCCATGCCATGCATGCTCTAGAACCACGATGGGCGGAGTCTTTGTCAACCACAGGACGGACTGTGACGGAGTAACAAGAACCATGGTTATCGATGTCAGCCTGCAGAGTTGGTACCGTATTTTATAACCTTGTAGTGACTCTGGAGAAACACTACCACCATTTTCATAATCTGTATCGTCTTCGACATTTGAGTCCAACTTCACCATTCCCCTGCTCATTTTTGGCCGTGTCTACCCTAAAGCAAGAAACTCCCACGGGATTTCCAGCAGTCACGGCTGGATGACCCAGAAAATACCGCTCCCCCCCCACCCCCGACACCCCCCAAACAAAAACAAGTTGAATTCCTCAAATAGTTTAGCATCTCAAACAACTGCCAACCATGGAAAGATGCCTTAAGCAAAGAATGGCCTGTTTCCACATTCCTGAATTGAATCATCTTTTTTTTTTTTCTTTTGTCAGCCTCACGGAAAGAATTCTTCTGAAATGCCAGCTGCCTACAGTAGCCTTCCGGGAGCCACTGTGCCCCAAGCAGTGTGAGAACGGCTGTGTGGAGAGAATTTCCTAAAATAAGACTTGACTGTCTGCCAGGGTGGAAATAGACTCTGCAGCCTGAGGTAGGACCCTCCCTGTCTCCATCTTGCTTCCCTCATCTGTAAACCGTGGCCCCAAGGCTGTCACGCGGCTCCTGAAAGTGCTGAGGAGATGAACAGGGTCACATGTGGGGGAGTCCTCGGGGCGCTGGGAAAATGTACCGCACACATAAATGAGGTGCATTCTGATAGCAACCTGCATCGTACTAGTGTTCATATTAACTAGACAATTTAACCCATGGCAGTAATGATAAGTCCTTCTCAGAATGTTTATCCTTTCATCAAATGATCTTTGCAAATAAACCCATTATCAGTTCTTTAAGTGTCATTATTCTGATCACGGTCAGTTCACAGCCATCGCCTCTGTGACCAGGGTCCCCATAGGAGCCTCGGAGGATAAAAACGGCACGAAGCAGCAGGCTGGGGCCAGGGACCCAGGGGCCGCCTAACCTCTCTAAAGGTATCACCTGATGACGCTGACTTCCTGCCCGACCCGTAAACTGCTCAGGAGGGAGGGGTCAGGGCCAATTACTTCCGTTCAAAAGGCAGCAGAGATCCAGAGGCAAAGAGAGCTCCCAGTGCGGCCAGTCCTCTCCTCCGTGCTCTGCACAGGTACCTGTATGGAAAGCTCTTGCAGACGTGGCTCTGGACGTGGAGTGCACTCTCCCAAAGCCCCGAAAGATGAGCATAGCTCCGGGGATCTGGAGATCTGAAGAGGAGCGCATCCTCCGAAGCTTTCTGCCGAGCCTGCTAGGATCGTTCTCTTAAGAGATTAGGATTAGGGGATGTCACGTCCCTCCTCACATCCCCCGAGGGACCCGGCAGAGGCTATGAAACAAAACCCAGTTGCTCAGCACAACACTCGGCATCTTCCAGGCTCTGCCTGAAACACGACGCCCCACCTTGCCTCCCAGCAAAGTGCACCCAAGGGCACCTGCAGTCCGGTCAGGATCCCCCTGAGATATCACACACCGTCAGGCCCTCCAGCACAAGCTGCTACTGCAGATGTCCAATCTCTCCATGCCCCTGTCTCTGCGAGTCCTACGCATCCATCAAGACCAGCATGTGAGCCATCTCCTTTGGGAAGTTTCTTGATGCCCCAGACAAAAGGAATCCTCCACTGCACTGTGCTTGCGTTACCCAAAGCGTGGCATGACGCTTTCACCCCCGGTCCAGTAGGAGAGCTACTGGCAGCCTTTCAAATCTTAGCGACCTTAGCCAGAGGCATTAGCAACCCCTCCCTGGGCACAGCACAGCGCCTTACTCATGGACAGCACTCAACAGAAGGTTGCCTGGGCGGAGTGGATAATCACTGACTGGAGTCCTTAAAATGATGGAACCCTGGGCTCGGATCATGGGGCAACACACTCCTGTCAGCTGCTGATCGCTTAACTATTACGGTGGGGACATGGATACACATCGCTGGAAAATTTCCCTTATTTCCCTCAAACCTGAGGCACAAGCAGAGAAACCAGACATTTTCCAAGGCTGAAGCTGAGACCTGGCCACACACCATATACAAAATCTGGCTAAGCAATCCCAGGCTTAGTGCATACAGGAGGACATAACCATCAATATCATTGGACCCAGTCAGATGAACGCAGCTCCAGCTGGAAGCAAATAAAAGCTGGAAACGAGAGCCATTGGCTTTGACCCACATGTTAAACCACTGTTCACACGTGTGTTGTAAAGGACGTAAAATGAGAGCTGAGTTAACGACCTCTGGTGCCCCTGGGAAAAAGCGTGAGTCTTTAAAGCAGGCCTCATCTGTTCATCGTGGAATGCCTTCCCATTACCTCTGAGGTCTTGCAAACTCTAGATCGGCCCGTGTTCCCCTTGGTCTAGACCCAGGAGGAGCTGTCGGTGTCAAATGTTCACGGGGAAGGCTCGGCGATGTCATCACTATAAAGTGCAGATCAACCCATCAACCCATCTCTCCACGGCCCTATGGCCCCATGAACCCATCTCTCCATGGCCCCATGAACCCACCAAACCATCTCTCCATGGCCCCATGAACCCATCTCTCCATTGCCCCATGAACCTGTCACCCCATCTCTCCATGGCCCCATGAACCCGTCGCCCCATCTCTCCATGGCCCCATGGCCCCATCAACCCATCACCCCATCTCTCCATGGCCCCATCAACCCATCGCCCCATGACACCATCACCCCATGGCCCCATGACCCCATTGCCCCATGGCCCCATCATCCCATCGCCCCACTGTCCCATCAGAGACCAGGAGCTCATGACTGTGCACAAAAGGTCCTGTTTCTTTGTTTGGCTTACAATTATTTTAGTTATCCGATTTCCCCTGAAGCCAATAAGAGGCAAGGTGTGTGTCCAACCTTTTCCCCATCGCTGAGGGGCGTCGCTGTGTGTTGCTTACACACCCAAGGCCGTATTGCTCCAAAGCCCTTGGAAGCAAGCATAGAGCTTGTCATTTATATGCCAAGTCCAGTTAAGAGGGAACAAGTATGCCGTGTGTGGGGTTGCCCAGATGAGAGGAAGAGATTGTCTTGTTTTTTTAATGCTTCTGCTGGATGGAAATATCACTTGCAGGGCTGAGGAAAAGACTCAAGGTTTCTCTATGCACTAAATGCTGGGTCTGTTTGGGATTGCACAAAAATATTTGTCTGTCCAATCTGCTCTTCCCTCCCCCAATCCCTTGATGTTCTCTCTCAAGGCCAGGAAATACCCCTCCAGTGTGTGCCATGCTCATGGGGTCTGGTTGACTCAGACACATGGCGTATTCTGCTTTCCCATCTGACCACCCGCTGTCACAGCCCCAGACTATTAACCTACAGCGCGTGCAGCCCTGAGTCAGCACTCTGCCCCTCTCGCTCGTCTGTAAGCTGCCCTACAGACTCATAAAATAACTGTGCCCTGCCCACCTCTGCAGGGCTGGGCAGAGGAACTCAGGATGCTATCAAGCTGGTGAGCCAGGACTTCGTACTGATGACATTAGAAACAGTTCTTTGGGATTCGCAAGTCATTACAGTTTACATTTGAGCAACTCTCTCTGCCACAGGCAGGGGGATGGAGCAGCGACATGATTTTCGCTACAGGAACAGGGCATGATGACTTGCAACTCCACCACGCCATCCAAAGAGTCCAGGGAGATGTTGAGAGTAGCCCCAGAGCTTCGGGGTTGGAGGCCCCAAGCTTCAAGAGAGGCAGATGCCCCAAACTGGAAAGTCTTTATCGGGTCTTTGCAAGAAACACCAAGGAGAGGCTGGTCCTTCTGAGCACGCAAGCTCCTCTAAGCCAGGAATCGTTGTCTTTTCAGCTCTATGCCCCTGGCAATTGGCACAATGGTGGCCATTGAGATTCCAAAGGGAATAAAAGATCATGACTTGTGTAGCTTTGTCTTTTCCACTCCAGCAGAGTATCTGGAAACAGGACACCGTTTCAAAAAGCTTACACTTAAGTATGTCTCCCAGGAGAGACCAAATGAGTCTGACTCTATCAGGATTAGAGCCTTCCCTCTAAGCGGGCACTGCCAGCCCGGGGCTGGTGGGGTGGGGAGATTGGGGTGGGGGGCGGGAGGCAGGTTGCGGACTGGTAGCTGGATGGGGGAAGGCCTGTGTGTCAGGCACATTGGGTCCAAGGAAATATGCAGTAAAGGAGCCTTCCAGATGAGAAAGGGAAGGGCAAGTTTCCATAGGGATAAAGTCATCACCTCAAACTGAGATGACAGAGTATCGAACAGCTTATAGTTTAACAGGAACCTTACTGTATGCCTATTACAGGAAATGCAAAAACCTAGATCGTCAGTAATTCAACAGTTCAGCAATAACCATGGAAAAATTTATAGATAGATAGACAGGTGTACAGTAAACAGATACATAGAGATAGTGACAAAGACACAGACATAGATATTTAGATGGATAGGTAGATTGATAGAGATAGAAAGACAGGTATAGCTATAGATAGGTAGATGGATGTTAGATATAGGTATATATAGATACAACCTATGTAAATATATAAATATAACCTCTATATAATATAGATTGTATATTTATAAGCATGCAAATATATAACTATAGATGTAGGTATATATAGACATATAGATATAACCTATCTAAATATATAAATATAACCTATTTAAATATAACTTATATTTTGCATATATGTTGCTCACCCACGCATTGCAAACTATATAAAAGTAAAGCTGAGGATCTCCAAGAATAAAATACAAGCACATCTTCAATAGAAACTTCATTCATTCTTCTTTTAACATATCACTGTTACCCCTCAGATCTCATATGTCCTAAATTGGCTACCTGTTCCAGCTACAATATAGGTACAAAATAGGTAATATATTCAACAATGGTGTGTGTGTGTATCTTAATATAAATATATATGTATTATATTTATATACATATTATAATATGCATATTATATTATAAATGCATACACACGCTTATTTACTTTCCAAAAAGGAGTTCTTACTGATCATTTTATTCTAATTTAACAATTCTAATTTAACAATCATTTTCCCATCTCAACAAATACTTTTACACCAATTTTATCGACCACACAACATTCCATTGTGTGGCTATTAGAAGAAAAGAAAAGTTCCATCCTTGTAGGTCCTGCGACGGGGCGCATTTTATTTAATATCCTGCACGCACACAGGAGCTTTCGTAGGAAAAATGAAGACCCAAAGAAGGGATTAGGCCTGAGAGCTCACATTTTCCTTGACAAAGGAGGATGAATTTGTGGAGAACTGACAAGACGGAGGAAGACAGTGTTAAGTGTCTAGGGGCCGTGAATCACGCGGCTACAAGTATGTGGGGAAACTAATGCAAGATAAGGGCTGTTTCAGGACGTCTGTTTGTGCAGGTCCATTTCGGCACCGCTTTCCAGTCTCTGGTGGAGAATATTCTCTTCCTGATGCAAGGAGGGCACCTTTCTCGTGGGAAATCTTAGGCCCTGAGTTTCAGTGGAAAGGAGGGAGTCAGGGAGCCCTTTGTGCACCTGCTGTGTCTCGGGTACCTTCAGCTCAAAATCATCAATACCCCAAAGCGGCGTAATGGGGGTGGCCTGTTCTGAGCCCCTTCGCTATACTTCTATCTACTCAGATATGTATGCTGCATATTTCTCGGTTTTGCTAAATGTCCTTAATTTTATTTATTTATTTATTTATTTATTTATTTATTTATTTTTGCTGTACTTGGGCCTCTCACTGTTGTGGCCTCTCCCGTTGCGGAGCACAGGCTCTGGACGTGCAGGCTCAGCGGCCATGGCTCACGGGCCCAGCCGCTCCGCGGCATGTGGGATCTTCCCGGACCGGGGCACGAACCCGCGTCCCCTGCATCGGCAGGCGGACTCTCAACCACTGGGCCACCAGGGAAGCCCTAAATGTCCTTAATGTAATGAGATTCTGCCACTGGCTCTGCCCCAGAAATCGTTTCAAGGTACACATGAAGATCTTCTCCATTAGAGGGAAGTAGGTGTAAACAGATTTGCAACATTCGCCGTTAGACTCTGCCGGTACGTGTTTGAGTTGGGGCTGACTGTAAATCCCTGTAACCGCCTTTGCTCGTGGAATGCATCCCATGAGCAGCTCTTGATCCGCGAGGTGATGTCACTGCAGACAAGCAGGGTTCTCAGGGCCGGACCCCACAGGGAGGGCACGCCGCCGTAAGGGACACAGAGCTCCCGGCATCCCTCTGCCCATGGCTTAGGGAAGATTCCAGAGTAGACTGAGGGGGGCACCAGGCTGCACCACCCACAGCAGAGGACCCAGGGAGAGGCCAGGAGTGCCAGGGTCAGGGAAACGTCTCCTTACGAAACCCCAGGAACGAAGGAGGCTTCGTGTTCACAGTCATCACATTTGTGTGTCTCTGCTCGTCACTTCTCACCCAACGAAATGAAGGCTCACTTGCTCCTCCAAGAGAGTACATCTGTACCAGGTAGCGTAAATCATTATGTCCGCGGGTATACACGGCTTAACCAAGTTTCTAGTCTGCCTCAATAGCTGTCTCCCCTACTGCTGAGGAAATCAGGGTTATTTGGGCGGAGAGGGGGAGTCACATACGAGCCCGGGAAACGACTACCTGCTGAACTAACTTATCCAGAACGGCCTCATGTACAAAGACAGGGCGTCAGCAGCATTTAGATCTGGGCCACTTATTTACTTTAATGGGATAAAAGGTGAAATGAGCATACTGAAAGAATGCAGATGGGAGGGAGCAAGCCCGCAGAGGCCAGAACCCACGGTCCCGGTGGAGGGCTTAGCAGGCCCTCCTCGTAACGCCAGGAACGTGCGACCCTCTCTATGTACTTTGGAAAGAAGCATATGCGTGCACAGGAAAACATCTGGGTACTGAGAACCCTAACCGCAAATCCTGTGACGGTACTGCACGAGATCCTGGCTTCCTTCTTGATAAGTCTCTGAATGTCTGAGTTTGCTTTTCCTTTCAACGTATTTCACTTTATAATCAGAGAAAGGAGATGTCATTTCCAGAAGAGGGAAGACTGGCTGACCCTCACCTTCTGTAGGAGAAGCGTCAGTGACGCACAGCCTTGGGTCACTGGATGAGAAGAGCTATGTTGCCATGTTGTGTGGGGTGAGGGCTGCGGAGAGCACCACGTGGCAAAGAACTGCCGGCGCTTTTAGGAGCTGAGAGCAGCCCCTGACTGGAAGCCAATGAGGAAATGGGGTCTTCTGTCCTCCAACTGCAGGAGGTGGGCTCAACAACCTGAGGAGTTTGGAAGTGGCTCTTCCCCCAGTTAAGGTCCCCGTGAGAACTTGGCCCTGTGAACACCTGGGCTGCAGCCTACGGAGACCCAGAAGCAGGGAACCCAGCTGCCTTACTCAGCTCTGAGCTATCATAGCTAAACACCAGGTGCTGGAGGCTTAAACAACAGACATTTACTTCTCCCAGTCCCGGAGGCTGCAATCTGAGATCCAGGTGTGGGCAGGGCTGGTTCCTCCCGAGGCCTCTCCCCTGGGCGTGTAGACGGCCGTCTCCTCCCTGTGTCCTCACGTGGTTGTTCCTCTGTGTGTGTCTGTGTCCTGATCTCCTCTTCTTGTAAGGACACCAGTCATATGGGATCAGGGCCCACCCTAGTGACCTGATTTACCTTCATCACCTCTTTAGAGACCCCCATCTCCAAATACAGCCACACTCTGAGGTCCTGGGGGTTAGGGCTTCAGCATATGTTTTTTGTAGGAGTTGGGGGGCACACAATTCAGGCCATAACACCATCTAAATTCTGCCCAGATTCCTGACCCACAGAAACTGGGAGATAATAGAGGTGTGTTGCTTTCCCTTGCTGAGTTTGCAGTAATATTTTACACGGGGACAGAAGCCTAATGGAACCTACCTCAAATGGGGTGAAAGTGTTATCATCCGAGAATACGCCCGTCCATCCTTTCTGCCCCAGAAGAGGTTATAAAACAGCCCAGGGTACCTCCCTCCACTCTGGAGCTGGCTTCTGGGCCCACCCCTCCAAAAGGCCAGATTTGGTGAGAAAGACAAATGGGCTTAGGAAATCACTTACACACGACTGGGTCACGGACTTGGTGCCTGTCAAATCCAAGGGCGAAAATTTACTCCTTCTTTTGAGATGAACGGTGAAGTGAACGTTCCAGAACGTGAGAGCCTTCAGAGAAGTCAGGCTGCGTTTCTACAGCCCTCTATGCTCTCATCTCGCTCTCGGCCTGCTCCTGGGAGCCAGTCGAAGAACCTTTAGCCATTAGAAGAAGAACACGCCAGGGAGAGTGGTCTGAGAATGCACTTTTTACGCCTCCCCAAATTTGGCATGCTGAGTATTTTGAATTAAACTTAAGAAACAGCTGATGCAAGAGGGACACTCTGACCCTCCTCTCTGTCCCCCTGAAGCAGGAAACACATCTCCATGTGGCATGTGCTCTCCCTGTGTCTGGAGGTTGAAGGTCACCCTTATGGCTAGAGGCGGGGAATTTGGGGCCAAGAAACCTATATAAACAAACCTCACCACTTCTTTAACTGACCACCCCAAGCGCAAACTCTGTTTAGATTCCTCACTAACCAAGCACCCAAAGCCTAAGTTTCTTTTTTTTTTTTTTTTTTGCGGTACGCGGGCCTCTCACTGTTGTGGCCTCTCCCATTGCGGAGCACAGGCTCCGGATGCGCAGGCTCAGCGGCCATGGCTCACGGGCCCAGCCGCTCCGCGGCATGTGGGATCTTCCCGGACCGGGGCACGAACCCGTGTCCCCTGCATCGGCAGGTGGACTCTCAACCACTGCGCCACCAGGGAAACCCTAAGTTTCTTTGTCCTGTCACTTTCTCACAAATTTATTGTCTCTTTGTCTAAAAAGCATAAAAGCTGCCTGCTTTGGCTACATCTTAAGTCCCATTTCTAGGAGACCTCCACGTGCATAGATTAAAATGTGTTTCTTAAGGGAGCCCTCGTACGCTGTCGGTGGGAATGTAAATTGGTACAGGCACTACGGAAAACAGTGTGGAGATTCCTCAGAAAACTAAAAACAGAGTTACCATAGGATCCAGTAATCCCACTCCTGGCCATATATCCAGAGAAAACCATAATTTAAAAAGATACCTGCACCCCAATGTTCATAGCAGCACTATTTACAATAGCCAGGACATGGAAGCAACCCAAGTGTCCATCGACAGATGAATGGATAAAGAAGATGTGACACATCTATACAATGGAATACTAGTCAGCCATGTAAAAGAATGAAATCATGCCATTTGCGGCAACATGAATGGACCTAGAGATGGTCATACTAAGTGACGTTGAGTCGAAGACAAATATGATATCACTTATATGTGGAATCTAAAAACATGAGACAAATGAACTTATTTACAAAACAGAACTATAGTCACAGACCTAGAAAACTTATGGTTACCAAAGGGGAAAGGGGGGGTGGGGAGGGATAAATTAGGAATTTGGGATTAACAGACACGCACTACTCTATATAAAATAGATAAACAACAAGGATCTACTGTATAGCACAGGGAACTATATTTAATATCTTGTAATAACCTATAATGGAAAAGAATATGAAAAATAATATATATATGTACACATACATATCTGTATATATAAAACTGAATCACTTTGCTGTACACCTGAAACTACTACAACACTGTAAATCAACTATACTTCAATTTAAAAAATGTGTTTCTTTTTCTCCTGTTAACCTGTTGTGTGTCAACAGCCGTAAGACCTCAAGAGGGGTAGAGAGGAAAACTCCCCGCTCCCGGACATAAATATGTCACAGTGCGATACTTTAACATCAAATTCCTTTATATTGGCTTACCCCCTACATTCTTTCTCTCTTTTTTGAAAAAAAAAAGCCGATGCACATAGCCAATCATGACCTTGAATTATGGTTCCCAGCAAGACCTGAGAGACTTTCTTCAGGAAGATCAATTACACATGATTGGAAGAGAAAAGAAAAGCCACAGGCTTGGCAAGCCCCTGTGCAAAGTCCTCCTTTAGAAACCCCGCCGGCTTATTACTGAACGCGACGACCTGGCGGCAAGCATCCTGCCCACGGAAGCCGCCTTAAATGAGGCGAAGATAGGATCTGTGAACGTCCCGCCCATCAGTTCTGCCCCGAAGAGCATCTCCTTTAACTTTTCAGTTGACCTCTGCATCCACCTCTCCCTTTGTTGAGAAAAATGAAAAAGAAAAACGTCTCACAAAAGCGGAAGGTGGAAAACCGTGGTGGTAACATCTGAACATCGCATGACTTGGTTCTGAATCAATAAGAAAGGGCAGGAGAACAAGAAGGACACGGCAGGGGAGGTTCCTGTGTTCAAAAACGGCCAGCTACATATTCATCTTTTTAAAAACAATGAAAGATTCAACCCTGCCTTGGGCAGGCACCCAACACGGCCACACTCGCATTTGTTTATTTACGAAAGAAATGTTCACCGAGCACCGACTGTGTGAATGTGTAGGCGCTGCTCTAGGTGTGGTGGGCACATGAATAAGAGGATGGACCCTCCTCTCCGGGAGCTTCAATTCTGGAAGACAAAGCAGCCCATATCACATAAACGAACATTGTCCCGAATCCATCCAGCCTGCCATGTATTCTCCTAAAGGCCCACTTATCTTTGCTAATGTAAAGAAACATTTTTTTAATTTTATCTTGGAGTATAGTTGATTAACAATGTTGTGCTAGTTTCAGGGGTACAGCATAGTGACTCAGTTATACACAGACATGTATCTCTTCTTTTTCAGATTCTTTTCCCATATGCGTTATTACAGGACACTGAGTAGAGTTCCTTGTGCTCTACAGTAGGTCCTTGTGGATTATGCGTTTTCGATATGGTAGTGTGTCCATGTCAATCCCAATCTCCCAGTTCATCTCTCCCTGCGGCGTCTTTCCTAAATTTTATTTGCATTTCCACAGGTGCCTTTCTCCTCCTCTCCTTCTCCTACGAAGATGGTATATAAGTGCTAAAGTCTAGCCACTTCCCCAAGCCACTTGCTGCATGAGTTCCCATGTGGGTATGTACACCAATACATTTTGTCTTTTCTCCTCTTAATCTGTCTTTTGTCAGTTACCTTTGTACTGCCTTAGTTATAGAACCTATATGGGTGGAGGAAAAGTTTTTCCTCCCGGACGTGATTAACCACATAACACTTTTAAGTAGAATTTTTAATACGTGAATGACTTGAACCAAAAGCCACATTCAACACAAGATACCATGTGATACAACTGAAGACACACCATCCACTCAGATTTCTATGGGAAGGGCTAGCCAGGCAATTAGGCAAAAATGTTCAAAGCAATGGGAAGAGTGTAGAGAAGGTGAAAAAATTATCATGATGCACAGACAATATGATTGTCTACAAAGAAAATCCAAGAGAATCTTTAGGGAATCTATTAAGAAGAGTGTTCCACAAAGCTGCGGAAGACAAGAGCAATATAAAAAAAAGCAATTTGCATCCCTTTATGCCAGCAACACATAATTAGAAAACAGCACTTAAAGAGCATTATATTAAAAATATAAACAGATTCAATTATAAAATACCTAAAATGCACCTATCATAAAACATGAGATCCCATTATGGAGAGAAACGAACAACTTTATGAAGAACATAAAAGGAGATGTAACAAATGAAAAGATAGACTTTGTTCACTAAAGGGAATATGCGAGATCTTTAAAGATGTTTATCATCTGCAAAGCAAGCCATCAATTTAATGCAAAGCGCCTATCATAATCCCAATAGAGTATTTCTTTACACTGGAAAGGATGGTGATTATTTCACATGGAAGGTAAGTGTTCAAGAACTGCCAGCACTATTTGGAAGGATGATAAAGTTAAGGCAATTCTCCTACTAAATAGCGTGAAAACAGGATACATTACAGTAGAAGGTTTATAGTAATTAAAACAGTGTGACACTCGATAGTCAGACTGACTAAAGGAACAGAGTAGAGGAACCGGCAACAGGTGAAGGTATAAATAGAAACCCATAACATGGCAAAAATTCAGAGCAAAAGGATGGGGGTGGGGTATGGACAGGCCATTCAGTAAATGGTGCGGGAAAACTTTTGTGTACAGATGGGGCAGAAAGGGATGATAGATCCCTGCACCGCACTGCTAAAAACATCTGCTGAATAAAAAAATCTACTTGAAAAAGAAAATGTCCAAACAATTAGAAGAAAGTATATAAAAATATTTTTAAGACCTTGGACTAAGAAAATTTCCCAAAGACACCAAACATACAAACCCTATTTAAGGGAAATATTGGCATCCCAAATCACATTAAAGCCAACGTTTCTGCATGATAGAAGACACAGTAAACCACTTTAAAAGATAAGCCACAGGGCTTCCCTGGTGGCGTAGTGGTTGAGAGTCCGCCTACCGATGCAGGGGACGCGGGTTCGAGCCCCGGTAGGGGAAGATCCCACATGCCGCGGGGTGGCTGGGCCCGTGAGCCATGGCCGCTGAGCCTGTGCGTCCGGAGCCTGTGCTCCACAGCGGGAGGGGCCGCGGCGATGGGAGGCCCACGTACCAAAAAAAAAAAAAGATAAGCCACAGACAGAGGGGAAGACTTACAAGGGATAAAACCCCCAATGGATTACTTCCTGTCTCAGCAAAGATGTCCTACATGTCAATAAGAAAGGAGAACACTTGAGGAGAAAATGATCAAATAGTATAGGTAGGTAATCTATAGTGAAAAGGACTGAATAACTAAAAGCGTTAGGAAAATTTGTTCAAACTCTGAAAATTAAGAAAGTACGCCTTTAAACAACAGGGAGCTAGCATGTGATACCAATTAGATTGGTTTAAAAATTACAAGAAAATGGGCTTTCCTGCTGGCGCAGTGGTTAAGAATCTGCCTGCCAATGCAGAGGACACAGGTTCGAGCCTTGGTCCAGGAAAATCCACATGCCGCGGAGCAACTAAGCCCATGTGCCACAACTACTGAGCCCACGTGCCACAGCTACTGAAGCCCGTGTGCTTAGAGCCCGGCTCCGCAACAAGAGAAGCCACCGCAGTGAGAAGCCCGAGCACCGCAATGAAGAGTAGCTCCCCCTAGCCACAACTAGGGAAAAGCCTACTCACAGCAACGAAGAACCAATGCAGCCCAAATAAATAAAAAAAATACATTTATATATTAAAAAAATTACAAGACAAGGCAACACCAAGCGTTTGCAAGGCTGCAGAAAATGGAATCTTTCATACTCCCCTAAGGCTGAAATAGTTCACTTTTTTTAAACGTAATAAGCTAGGATGACTGGATATAACAAAACATGTTGATGACAGATTTCATGCAAAACTGGAAAGAAATCTGTTGCTTTCTCCCCCTCCTCCACCAAGAATAGCCTTATTTTTTTTTTCTTGGATTTTAATCCTTTTCCCTCAGATTTTTATTTTCATGAAGCCACACGACCTAAAACATAACAGCCTCAAATAAAAGCAGCTTCACATGTAATTTAATGTGCAGTAATGTCAAAAGTCACATCCCAGGGCGAAGACTAGAAAAAGTACCATTTTAGCATTCTCTCCAAAAAGACAGTTTCTGAGTTACAATATCTTATAGAACGAAGTGGCTATATTCAAACCT
This sequence comes from Globicephala melas, assembly GCF_963455315.2. Taxonomy (NCBI): domain Eukaryota; kingdom Metazoa; phylum Chordata; class Mammalia; order Artiodactyla; family Delphinidae; genus Globicephala; species Globicephala melas. The sequence goes on from NC_083335.1 coordinate 121,923,043, forward strand.
TGCAAGGTCAAGGAATAATAAAACCATCTCATTATGCACTTACTAAAATGAAACAAATGTACACTGCACAAAACTGACGAATATCTGCTGTTTGCAAACGTATGCTCCACAATTTTCTTTCCCTTTTCTATTTTTCATAACGTTTTCATGATATTTGAAAAGAAAAACACAAAGACACGCGTAAGAAACCATCCAGCCGCCAAAAAATAAGAATAATTAAAATAAAATAACTAAAGTCTTAGACAAGAAAAATCCTGCCAGAAGGCGCTCATTGCAAGGTGAAGTAAACCTGTGATTTCAGGACTTAAATGAACTCAGTTTGATCATTTAGTTGTTATACTTTAATAATTCATCGATTAAATACGGTTCAAAATGCGACAAAGAGTCACTCTTTTATGCAGAACTGCTTGGCCGGATGTCGGTTGGTTAAATCTCGGGGAAATATTTGTGATGGTAACGATCCGTTCCCCACGCAGCACCCCAAACACTGCTCACCTACATGGATCCGGGGAACTTCAAAAAGTCTATTTTAATCGACCCAGCTCTGTGATCTGACAAAGTGGAGCATTCTGAACACACACCAGGCGCTCAAAATGGGAAAATACTTATTTTTAAATACACGGACAACGGAAGGAATGGCAGAGCCTGTCCCGTCCCCTGTGAAGATCACTGCTCGCCCATGGTCTGCAGACGTTTCTTCTTGGGGTCAGTGTGGCTGGTCCGCAACGACATGGCCATGGGCTGTGAGGGACCCCGCAGCACAGGTGTATCCTCTTACCAAGGGTGCCTTCGGGACAGCTAAGAAAATGGGGATCTTGGGCTTCCCTGGTGGCGCAGTGGTTGAGAGTCCGCCTGCCGATGCAGGGGACACAGGTTCGTGCCCCGGTCCGGGAAGATCCCACATGCCGCGGAGCAGCTGGGCCCGTGAGCCGTGGCCGCTGAGCCTGTGCGTCCGGAGCCTGTGCTCCGCAACGGGAGAGGCCACAACTGTGAGAGGCCTGCGTACCGCAAAAAAAAGAAGAAAAGAAAATGGGGATCTTTCCCTAAATGGGTGGGATGTGCCCTAAGTTCTGATGCCACCCAGGTATTTTCAATCCTCCTCCTAGCTTCTGAACAAAATAAGCAGGGAAGTGTCCCTTTTTCTCATTTTCTCCACTGCAGCTGAGGGTTCCTCCCACCCTGGCTGATTTCTCCATCCTACTTCAGAGAGGTAGGAGGCGTGAACATCATTGGTCCTTCTTCTTGATCATACTTAAGAGGACAAATTTTAACAACACTTAGGAATTAAGATATTTATGGCCCCGTGTCACAACATCATCTCTGGTACATATGTTAAAAAAATATATTCTAACGCAAATCCTAACATGATTTACATCCCTTTCTTCTCAAGTGGAGACAGTCATAAAACACACACACTTCAGGAAATGTCACCCACATACAAAACCAGCTGAAAGAGATTTGTTTTAATGTGTAAAGACACTGAAAATACATCACTCATAAGTCTTCCTGGAAATAAATAAACTTTTGGAGATGTACTCCAATAAAAGGAGACACCAATCAAAAACAGAAGTTAAAACTAACCATTAAAGGCACAATAAGAGAGGCGGCTAACTACAGGGGAGCTAACGATAGAATTAAATCTAAGTAATGGTGATAAATACCACTGCAAACCCAGTGTAAATGTTAAAATTCTTGAAAGAACTTATACTCATGGGATAAATGATGATGAAATAATTTTTTAAAGGTAGGAACATAATCATTTGGAAAGGAGAAGAAACAAAGTGAAAGCATGGATCAAATTTAATGCATTACAAAATGAAACAGTAGTTGAACTGATTGATAAATTCAAAACAGAAATCTGTGACTCCCCCTAAGAAACTTCAGGAAGGAAAAGATAAAGTTAGAGATGGGGTGGTATAATGGATAAGGAGGGAGGGAGAGAGAGAGAGAGAGAAAGTTAAAATGTAGAACCTTGGAATTGGGAAATGGGCTACAACCATAGATAAGGAAGAAATTAGTCTTAAAAGTACTTAATAGAGGGGCTTCCCTGGTGGCGCAGTGGTTGGGAGTCCGCCTGCCAATGCAGGGGACATGGGTTCGTGCCCTGGTCCGGGAAGATCCCACGTGCCGTGGAGCGGCTGGGCCCGTGAGCCATGGCCACTGAGCCTGCGCGTCCGGAGCCTGTGCTCTGCAACAGGAGAGGCCGCAACAGTGACAGGCCCGCGTGCCGCAAAAAAAAAAAAAAAGTACTTAATAGAACACCATTCTATGAAGTTTGCAAATCTGTACGAAATCCATGCTTAAAATATACATTCACATATTAAGAAAATTTAGAGAAACCAAAAGGACCAATTATCATAGAAGAAAGTTAACATATATAGTCAAGGAACGGGGCTTCAAAGAAGGCAAGTTTTCCCTTCCACAAATGACCTGTTCATTTCTTTGCACCTTTTCTATGGGATGTGCTTTCTTTTCATGTTGTATCCAGGTGGCTTAGTGGGTCGGTTGATGGTGCTTGAGAAAGATGAAAATAGTCAAGGTGGAGAAGAAATCATTTAAAAGCCAGATGCCTTAGACGCCTGCTCTTTGTTTTAAAACCACTGTGGTTTCAGCATGGGGATTAGCTAAAGAATTACGTGGAGCTACCTATCTCAAAAAGAAGCAGGTACCCCTCAGAGAGGGTGGTCCAAGGATACAGATGACCCAGGATTCAACAGGTAGTTTGCAGCTGAACAAACAGATATAGAATTTGAGCTATTGATGTCGGCATGAAACCCAAAATTTAACACCTGTAGGTAAGTCAGAGTAAGCGTATATGGTTTCTCAATGGATCAGATAACGATTTTTAAGTTGTAAAAATAAGCAGAGAATGTTCTACAACTCCTCCAGTTTGGCTTCCTATTTTAATGGTGTGAAAGTGTTTGGGGGATCTTCCAGAAAGTTTCCATGTGTGCACGACAAGCTACCAAAAATTAGAAGATGCCTCCACAGATAATTGCTCCTGCGATCTCAAAGTTGTCAGAAAAAAAAATTTATTAGTATTTGAGGATAAAAGTCATTACTTCTGGCAGATGCCATGAAAAATTTAATTGACTCATTTTTGATAACCTGTGGCCACAAGCTAATTCATTTGCTTGCTGGGGAATGCAGTCAGCCAATAATTTATTCTGGGAAGTTTACAGAGAAAATTTACTGCTTGGAAATCACGCTACTGTAATAGCTTTACAGAGATTTCTCCTAGAGCCAGGTTTGTCACTGATAAACCCTGCCATAAAAATGTTCCAAATTATCTTGATCGTGCTCTGCGATGAAGAAACTTTGTAGCAAAATCACTTTTTTCCCCCTATAAGCTAGAGGGGGCGTTTTGGGTTTGTTTTCTGGGTTTGTTTGTGTGTTTGTTTGTTTTTATAATGATGAAACATCTAGCATTCCTGCAATCTCCATCCCTGAAGATATTGATGTATTCTTTATCTATCCAGTTATTCATTAAAAGACATTACTAAACCTTTACTATAAATGAGTTAGCATGTAGTAAAGCTGACATTAAGCTCTTTAATTCCTGATACCAGTACTATCTGTTTTACAGATGAGAAAACTGGGGCACAGAGAGGTTAAGTAACTTGCCCAAGGTCACACAGCTGGTGAGAGGCAGAGCTTGAACTTTTAATTTTAGAGTGCTTTTGCCTTTACAGAAAATTTGAAAAGCTAGTACAAAGCATTCCCATGTACCTCACATCCAGTTTCCTCTAATGTTTACATCTTACACTTCCAAATGGGATAACAATAGTCACTTACCAAATTGGCAAAGATTAAGACATTAAAAATATCGTTGGAAATATCGTGCCTGGTTGTTCCTGATCAACATTCAAGATGCGTATGTCCTTTGAAATAATAATGCCATTTTCATAGCATAGCCTATGAAATAAGCCACATACACACTCACCCAAATACGCAAATAGGTTTATACAAGGATTTTTTATAGTCATTGTTTCCAGTAGTGAAAAACTGGAAACAACGTAGATGCCCATCAGTAGCATTATATGTTAAAACCTCAGGTCCTTGATACTCTTTGAGTTTCTGGGTATCTCAGTGTGATGACAATGAAAAATGCCCAAGATAGATTGTTAAGTAAAGGAGACGTTTCTTAATAACACCGGGAGATCCCATTTGTGTCACAAGAGATTTTGTAAATTTTAAAAAGAGCAAAAGCACAGAATATGTATGGAAAGATACACTACTAATTATTAGAAGATGGTACTTCTAGAAAGGAAGATGTAGTAGGCGAGTTACTTTATAGGAAGGAAGGGAGGGAGGGAGGGAGACAAGATGGGAGGAGGAAGAAAACTTTCTAAATAAGATGACTGGGAATATAACTGAATAAATGAATTAATAAAGTTGTAATTTGAGTACTCTGATAAATTTGTCCCACATTATTTTCATTAATCATATATTTTTTTTACGAAACCAGTCTAGCCGTTGAGCACCATTTTTCTTTCTTGCACTGTAGCTTGACTTCAAAGATGCATTAGTGGTCCACCGCCAGGAAAGGATGCTAATAGCAGCGGCCAGCACTGACCTTAAATACACATTTCAAAGAGAGTGATGGCATCGGTCTCTCCGACTGCATCCCAGGAGGTGGTGCAGAGCACAAACTGGGGAGAGATGGCAGGGCAGTGAGAAGTGACAGGGATTGAACTGTCTGTTGAGCGTTGGACTTTGGTGGATTCAAGCCTGTCATCTGACCTTGGAAAAGGGCTCCCCCGATCACGCGTGAGGGCTCATGCACTGCAGGGAAAGGGGACTGGGGATTCTGGGCTCGGGAAGCAGGAACCAGGAGGATCTGGAGGCTATGCAAGCAGAGCAGGAGGAATTGAGACCAGAGAGGCGAGCAGATACGGAAGACACCCAGAGGTGCGGCGCCTCGGACATCGCGGGGACTCGGACCCTGACTCCGGAGATATGGTGGCCATTGCACGGTTCTGAGCAGAAGGTGGTTGAAAGCACCCCCGGCTATTGTGCTGGGAGGTGACACAAGTCAGAAGGGTCCTGACATCATCCTGGGAGATGGGGTCTCTGCAGTTCAGACCAGAGGCTCTGCGGAGAGGTTGCATTCTGGGTCTATGTTTTTTTTTTTTTTTTTTTTTTACGGTATGCGGGCCTCTCACTGCTGTGCCCTCTCCCGTTGCGGAGCACAGGCTCCAGATGCGCAGGCTCAGCGGCCACGGCTCACGGGCCCAGCCGCTCCGCGGCATGTGGGATCTTCCCGGACCGGGGCACGAACCCGTGTCCCCTGCATCGGCAGGCGGACTCTCAACCACTGCGCCACCAGGGAAGCCCTGGGTCTATTTTGAAGACTGACATTCAGAGAGACACTATGTCCCACCAAATTCATGTAGGGAGGTGGGGGGAATCACAGTGTAAACTGGGATCTGACTTAGAGCAAAGCCTTCAAGTAAGTCAGACAGAGAAAGACAAATATCATATGACACGATTCTATCCACACGGCATTGTTTCAGACGCTTTCAGTGACCAACTGACCCAGACATTGCAAAGTGAAGGGAAGAGGTTTGTTTCAGATTTTTAGAAAATGATGTGAGTGATTTAAACATTTTAAAGAAGGTGGAAAAAGTAAAACCTCCGTAAAAACAAAATATTTATTTGTGCCCACCTCTTTTCTTTGTATGGTTACTTATTCTACACAGATATCGCATGTAAATAAATTCAGACATAAAAACTGGAAAAAGAAGATGTGGCACATATATACAATGGAATATTATTCAGCCATTAAAATGAATGAAATAATGCCATTTGCAGCAACATGGATGGACCTGGAGATGATCATACAAAGTGAAGTCGAACAAACACAAGTATCAATTGATATCACTTATATATGGAATCTTAAAAAAAAAAATGACACAAATGGACTTATTTACAAAACAGAAACAGACTTAGAAAGCAAACTTATGGTTACCAAAGGGGAAAGGTCCAGGGGGAGGGAAAGAGTGGGAGTCTGGGATTAGCAGATGCAAACTATTATAAAGAGAATGGATAAACAACAAGGTCTTACTGCATTGCACTGGGGACTTTGCTCAGTATTCTGTAACAACCTAAATGGAAAAGAATTTGAAAAAGAATAGATACATGCGTATGTATAACTGAGTCACTTTGCTGTACACCTGAAACTAACACACTGTTAATCAACTATACTCCAATATAAAATAAAAAATTTTAAAAAAGCCCACCATGGTTAACATCATCATCTATCTACCTGATGAAGAAAGAAAATACGGCCAATACAGGGGAAGGCTCCTGTGTCTGCGTGTGCAGTCAATCAGTGGCCACTGTTCTCCATGTAGCAATGAGCCCCTCTCTTGACCTAGCTTTTCAGTCTGCTGCTTACACTGATTTATACATTTACGATAAAGGATGATTCACATTCCACTCACATGTCTCAGGCATACAGCCCGTATGTCCACGCGCCTACAGACTCTCTTCTAGGTTCCCAAATGTTACGCTGTCTGTGTTCTATCCTGCGCATTCCAGAATGCTTCTGTCCTTGGTATTTTGGGGAGGCTCCTCCGTGTGAATAGTTCAGCTCTTGTTCATTCACTTTTCACTGCTGTGTTATAATCTGTGCGTGGCTCGACCACAATTTATTTACACGCTTCAGATTGGATATTTAATTTAATTGGCAATAAACGTTCCCCCATAGGTATCCCTGCGCAAACAGGTGAAAAGGAAGACCGCCGAGGAAATTTTACTGGGCGTCCCCCAACTGCTCAACAGCCGTTAAAACTCCTATTTTCTTGTTTGCCTTTTGGAGTGATTGAGATTGCTTTTCTTCAAGTGCTTCCCTTAACTGGTTGGAAATTATTGCTTTTCTTCAAGTGTTTCCCTTAACTGGTTCGATTTCTCTTCTTTTTGCCTTTTTTCTCTTCTTTGCCATTGGTGTCTCTGCAGCTTGAACGCATCTGAGAGATGTAGACTTCTTTGCAGCAATCTATGCGGGAGTTGTGTCTCTGCTCTTTTCTAAATTTACTACAAAATTCTCAGCTGTTCTCTCTTTCTCCTTTTTTGATTTTTTCTTCTGCATCTCCAATGAGTCCTATAGAAGGCATTATTTTATCCTCTATGGGTCTTCATCTCTGTTTCGTATTTGACAAGACTTTTTGTCCTGGTGCTACATTCTGGAAAAATCTCATAGGAAGCATCATCCAATGCTCACTGATATCTAATTCATGGAGGTTTCCTTTTATTAATATCTACTCCATGAAGGTACTTTGAAGCCAATAATAATATATTTCACTCGCAGAGATTTATTTATCCCTTCCTTCAAAAAAAACTTTCAAAAACTTATTTGAGTTTCTATGGTATTCCAGATGGGGAACAAAATGGGATTATTACAATACAGTGTGATACAATACACAATGGAATAAGAAATTTTAAGAAAAGACTTTTGCCCCAATGGGTGCTAGACCATAGTGGAGGAATTATAATAAACAAACAAATATGAAAAATAAATAGATGCTGTAGTAGGCAGAATAATTCCCATCCCTTCAAGAAATCAGGTCCAACTAATAAGAACCTACTGCGTAGCACAGACAACTCTACTCAATACTCTGTAATTACCTATATGGGAAAAGGATCTAAAAAACAGTGCATAGTCATATATGTATGGCTGAGTTGCTTTGCTGTGCACCTGAAACTATCACAACATTGTTAATTGGCTATACTCCAATATAAAATAAAAAGTGAAAAAAAAACCCAGTAGATATGTGTATATGTATACCTGATTCACTTTGCTGTACAGCAGAAACACAACATTGTAAATCAACTGTACTCCTATAAAATTAATTTTAAAAAAAGAAATCAGTTCCTTATCCCCGGAACCTGTAAACTCTATATGCAAACAGGGCCTTTGGAAATGTGATTAAGGGTCTTGACATGGCAAGATCATCCTGGATTCACCAGGTGGGCTCTAAATGTGTCACCTGTATCCTTATAAGAAGGTAGAGAGATTTACACACACAGGGAGCGAGACAGTGTGAGGGCAGAGGGGAGAGAGATTTGAAGATGTTGATTTTGAAGACGGGAGGGATGCGGCCACAAGCCCAGGGATGCCTGGAGCCCCCAGAAGCTGGAAGAGGGAAGAAGGGCCTCCCCTGGAGCCACTGGAGGGAGCACGGCCCTGCCCACACCTGGATCTCAGACTTCTGGTCTCCAGGATTGAGAGAATGAGTGTCTGTTGCTTTAAGTCCCCGGTTTAGGGTGATGTGTTACAGTGGTCCTGGGAAACAAGAAAAACAGGTGGCAAAAATACTATGAAGAAAACTAGAGGGGAGACAAGGGGTGCTTGGGGTTGCGATTTTATGTAAACTGGTGAGGGAAGCCATCTCTGAGAAGGTAATGTTTGAGCAAAGACCTCAGAGAGGAGGGGGAGAGCCAAGCAAACAGCTGGCAAGAGCCGCCCCGGGAGGGCAAGCAGCAGGTGTCGGGGCCCCGAGTGAGGACCTGCCTGGAGAGCTGGAGAAGCATCTCCGAGTCCAGCGTGGCTGCGGATGAGTGAGTTAGGTGGAGTAGTCGGACATGGGCCACAGGGGTGACGGTCGGGACCCATCGTGCGGGTCCTTGCACGGGACTGGGACGGCCTCAGATTTCACACTGAGACAGGAGTCTACTGTGGGGTTGACACATGGATCCTCTACTGTAAAAGCATGAGTCTGCAGGCCAGGTTTAGAACAGCCTGTGGAGTGCGGTAGTGACGCCAGTGCTGACAATATAATAAGAAGAAGGAGAAAAAGAAGTAATTGTGTAAATATAAACTAGTATAAATAATGTATTAATATAATAATAAATATAATAATGAATAACAATCACTGTTGTTATCCTGAAGGAGATAATGGTGGAAGTTTCTAGAAGGGCAGTGGTGGGCGTCAGGAGAAGAGGTCATATTCTGGGTAAATTCTGAAAGTTTAACGGATGGAACATGAGGTGGAGAGTGGATGAAGGTTCCATCATGACGGCCAGGAAAACCTGGGCAAACTCTAGAAAATGGACGTGCAGAGAGGGGCTGATGCATTCTGATCTGCCAGCCCACATCCTCTGCTTCAGCCCGTGGACAAAAGAGTGTTTAGACACGAGAACCGATATCTGGCCCCAAACTAACAAGGGTTCTGCAGATTATCAAACCATGATGGAAGACTGTCAACCATCCAATGGGATCGCCTGGTGCCCTGTGTACTGATTTCTGAGAAAGTTTGTGAAGTTCCCTTTGAACTCAGGTCATGATTATTTTTTTCTAGATCAGTAGGCTCGCAACCTCGTCTGTGGATTAGAATCACCTGGGAAGCTTTTAAAACTCCTATACTCATGCTGAAACCCATCCAATTACTCCCCAAACTCCAAGGGTGGGGCTCAGGCATATGTATTTTTTACAGTTCCCTTTAGACGCTTTCCCAAACATTTCAGGTCAGTGTCCTTCCTTTTCTGTTAGTCTTTATGCCCTACACCATTGGTCCTCAACTGGGGGGATTCCACTCCCCAGGGACACTTGGCAATGTCAGGAGACATTAAGGGCTGCAATAACCCAATTAGCAACTATATCGTGGAGTCCAGGGACGCTGGTCAATATCCCACAAAGCAGAGGACACTCCCCGCAACACAGAACTATCCAACCCCAAACGTCAGCAGTGCCAAGGTGGACAAACCCTGTCCCAAACCCCGGGAATTTTGTTATCGCATGAATGAGTCCATGAGTAATAGCCAGATTCTTAAACATCCTTTTTTTTTACCACTTTTGATGATAACTGACAATCTGAAGGTCGTGGGAGGCACCGTGGAAGCAGGGAAGACAGGGATACAGAGTGGAAACACCTGGGTTGAATCATCTCCCGCATGCCTAAGTGGCTCTAGGAAGCAGTCAGGTGGACAGTTAGTGGGTTTTGAGAGCAAGGAGAACCACTCTTGGCACGCTCTTTTCCTTCCTGAATTATGTTTGTGAGAGGTGAGTTAATTATCTGTGAAGTCTTATGGAGACGCCAGGTGTCGAGGTCGAGGGCACCGATGTCTTTGCTCCTTCAGATTTGGAACACGGCGCATCAGCACCGAAGGGCCTGCTCTTCACCGACATCATGCACTTGGGCAGAGGGTGCGTCTCCACGTGCAGAGATGGCCCGGCCTCCTTCTGCAAGTTGCAAATGACTGGGTGGGACTCCAGGACGACGTCCTCATGGGGGTTTGCGTTTCTGAGGATGGACCTCCTGACTCTGCTTTTCTGTGTGTGGGCAGTCGACTCTTTGGACTGGTCCCAGTGGGTTATCAGCTGGAGGAGACTGAGCCCCTTGGAGCGGGGCGGGGTGGGGGGGGGCGCTTTTTGGTCTTTAAAAACTGGGGGTGGGAGTACTACTGACATCTAGTGGGGGGAGGCCAGGGATGCTGCCCAATGTCCCACAATGCATAGTACGGTCCCCCATGACCAAGAATGATCCTGCCCAGAAACTGGAAATTAGATCATATAATGGAATTATTATATAATTATCTTAGGTATAATAATGGTACTGTGATGATGCAGGAGCAGGTCCTTATTTATAAGAGGTGCATATTAAAGTATTTGATGTCTACAACTTAATTTCAAACGGCACAGCAAAAAACAAAGAGCACAGATGATAAATACACCAAAGTAAGACAAATATTAACAATTTTGAATTTAAGTGGTGTGTACATGGTGTTCCTTTCCGTATTCTTCCAAGTTTTCTGTATTTTGCTTTTTTCCATAATAAAAAAGTTGTAAAATATAAAAGAGAAAGAATAATCCAGCCCAAATGTCAATGGTGCTGAGGTTGAGAAGCCCTAGATAAAGAAAAAGATGAACAGCCCTTACTAATAATCCTACGATGCTCCGTATCTGCTGTCCTTAAAATCACGCCCTTCCAGTGGGTTCTACAATAAAATGCTGAGTCAACTTGGGATGGAACTGAACACCTAGCCACCCTCTGAATGGTATTTTAGCTTCCAGTACTTGGTAGCATGGAGTGCCCGATAAATGTTCATCTCGTTTCTTAACTGGCCTATTAAGACTGTGAATGGTTGCCATGAAAACAATGGTTGGGCTTGATTTGTGCCAGAATTTCTAGGGCACATTTGGGCATTGAAACCTGTGCCAGGGTAACCCCCACTATTCCCAGTTCCATTGCTGTGGTCACCTCATCCTGCTTGGCCCAGTCCTTTTTCAGTTTTAGGGCTGAAAGTCTCAGGTGGGACTCTCCCAATCCTGGGGTCATCCTGCATTCCTTGGAACCGGTTTTTCAGGTAATGTTTTTTCTGGAGGGGGAGGTGGGGATGTTGCATTTGCAAATCCTCCCAAAGCCTAATCCGGTGATTAGCATGCTCCCACCCCGAAAAGAAATGATTAAATATCTCTTGTCATGTGATAGGCACTTTTTAGATACACAGTTGGTCTTTTTACTGGGGAAAGGATCGTATCCTGAACAATTACAGATACTTGTTTTAAAAATATTGCAGCCTTCTCATTGTAAGATTAAAGTTTATTTTTATACAGTTTGATAAAGCCCCAGGACTACCAGAGATGCCCCTAAGGGTAAGACTGTTAACAATTTAAAGCATCTCTTTTGCATCCCTGTTACTACTGTAATTCACTTTGCATCCTCAAATGGAAGGTCACGCACCACATTTCATTAATAGCCCTGTTAATAGCCGAAATCCACCACAGAAATCCCTGGGAAGTCCTCCAGTGCCCACAGTGGCTCCAAATGAGTTCATCCAGTGAAATGTCATCTCGGCGGTACCAAGAGGGTGGATAATAGTCCAGCGAGAGTGCCCACATCTTACGCTTTAAAAACATCTTATCAAGGCGTTCTAATACAATGCACTATGCACTTGATAGAGGGGTGGCCATTTTAATTAAAAAACTCAGCGGTGTGCCTTTTCAAACACCCTAGTCATTGCTACCTCCAGCCAGGTACCTGTTTGCCTCTGCAGCTAAGGCAGCGAAAACCTGATAAATTCCAACGCACCTTTGGAGAATTATCTGTGTGACATCAAATATGTTATGTTAGATACCCAAAATATACTCCTACATCCGTATGTATGGAAATGGTGACGTATGTAACTAAATGTGTGTTATGAATTCAGTAAGAATTCAATATATGTACATGTACACATGTGCCTGTGTGTATATACACAAACATATGTGTGGGATATATATACACACAGATATGCAGATACGCATAAATAGATGAGACAGATATACATATATAACGGAGATAGATACATACACACATATGTAGACAGATAGGTAGATACACACATACATATATATATATATATATAAACATTCCATGATATAGTCTGAAGTTTTTAAGTAGAAGTAAATTCCTGATGTCAACTTGCTTTCATGCCCTTTTTTTTTCCTCCTCAAAATAGAATTCTGCATGCTAGTAGAAATACTTCTCCCTTTTATTTTTATTTATTTATCTATTTATTTATTTATTTAGCGGTATGTGGGCCTCTCACTGTTGCGGCCTCTCCCATTTGCGGAGCACAGCCTCCAGACATGGAGGCCCAGCGGCCATGGCTCACGGGCCCAGCCGCTCCGCGGCATGTGGGATCCTCCCGGACCGGGGCACGAACCCGTGTCCCCTGCATCGGGAGGCGGACTCCCAACCACTGTGCCACCAGGGAAGCCCTCTCTTTTATTTTTAAGGCGGATGTCTGAGAGATACTGGATAAGTAATAGGGAGATGACATAAGTGGATTCACTGAATTAACTCGCAAGCGTCTCTTTAGATTTGGATATGAGGCAGGTTAGTTTAGGGCAGGGTCAGGACCCTGCAGTCCCCAGCCCAGTCTGGCTCACTGCCTGTTGTTTATAAATAAAGTTTTACTGGCACACGGTCACACCCATGTAGGTGCTGTCTGGGCACAGCTGAGTATCTGTGACACGGACTTTGCGGCTCAAAAAGTTTTATTACCTGGCCCTGTACAGAAAAACTTTGCCTACCCCTAGGTCTGACTAAAGAGAACCAAGTTCTATTATTTTTAAGAATAAGTAATAAGGAAACCAAAACACATAGCTTCCACTCAGAAGCAAAGCCACACACCCTCAAACAGGCTGTTTTAGAAAATTAAGAAAAGACAAGACCCTTCTTTAGATCCTGTGGCTTTTTTGCTTGAAAAATGTAAGCTCTGTGGTTTTGATATTACAGCATAGTAATTCAAGGTGTTTCCACTGGGGTACACTGGATGAAGGATATAGAACTTTCCTGTACATCATTTTGCAACTTCCTATGAATCTGTAAATTTTTTTAATAGGAGAAGTTTTAAAAAAGTGAACTCAGTTCCATTTTTCTCTCTTGTTACCGGGATGACTGTCTCCTTCATCACTAACATGGTTCCTATATGACATGGTCAGCTAATGGCAGGCCCATCAAAAAGGCATTATGAACAAAATTCCTCACTTGGATGTTACACAAACCACTATGGCCGCAACACCACAGGCGAACCTTTACGCATTATCTTCTGTTTACCAGCGTTGTACCAGGTGCTGTAAAGCTTTCTTCCACAAGTCTTCCTCCCAAGAACTCCGTGAGGACTCACGCATTCCATACCATCCTTGCTTCATCTTCACATCCAGATTTTCATTGCTTTTGTTTTCCACATCTTATTCATTTTGTTCCAGTATGTTAAGTCCATACATGAAGCCAAAGTCAATCCACTTTGCAACAAGAGAGCGTACGTGTTTATAAACAGTTCAACATCCGAATAAGCAACGGTTTGCCGCTACAACAACAAGCACAAGAGTCCAAATTAGAAGGTCTGATTCTCAGCGTCAGCTCCACCATGCACTAGCCATGTGACTTCAACCATCCAACAGCAACCACAGTTTCCTCAAGTGTGAAAGGAGAGGGGTCCAACTCAGCAGGATGGCCTCTGAGCTCTACAAAGCTAATCCATGGCTTCTGCAAACAGGGGAAGTCATTATGACAGGAAGTAGAACAGCACAGAATCAGGAATCCATCTTTCTTGCCCCATTTTTTTTTATTGTTGGTCAGTTGAAATGGGCACGTCTGTGTGGTCATGGGGAGGAACCCCTGTATACTTCAGGAGAATGGTCACCCAGGGCATCGTGGTGAACCTAACCCTCTGACGTCTTTGAGCTACCTCACAGAGGTCAAAGATTGCTGCATCCCACCCCCAGCACCTGAAAGTCTTGAGAGAAATGGAATCTAGATATTTGGCTGTAATGCCTCCTGGAAAATTTAATATCCTACAAGATCTAGAGGAGAACAATTCCATCAGTTATATGAACACCCTCGTCCCCTTAAATTTCTTAGAAAATGTTATCTACTCTTTATCATTCCTTAAAAAGCCAATTGGCAAGACTGAACAGGGACCTTAAACATGTTGGATGCTCTACAGGTAATTCCGTTCCTTGGATTTTACGCTCAAGGGAAGAATCTGCCATGTGCAAAATGCTTTACACGCAAAGATGTTCATAACTGAACAATATGCAGTAGCATAAAACTGGACGCAATCCAATGTTCAAAAATAGAAAAGGGGGATACTTCCCTGGCGGTCCAGTGGTTAGGACTCAGTGCTTTCACTGCCAGGGCCTGGGTTTGATCCCTGGTCAGGGAACTAGATCCCGTAAGCCTTGTGGTGACCAAAAAAAAAAAAAAAATTAGAAAGGGGGTTACATATACAGTGACATACATGCTTGATGGAACCTTTTGCAACTATTAAAAATAGTGCAGAATAACGTGGAAAAATACTTCTTTGCTTCTGACAGTCACCGAGTCTACATTTTAGATCAGGCTGAAAAACATACAGGGTGACTGGAATATTGAAGATTGCCTTAGCACTCAGCGCAGAGCATGAGCTGATGAGCCCATAGGTGAAACGCCACTGTGTTTGGGTTCTTCATGCCTGGGGTCTTGTGTCTGCTGCCTCCATGCAGGAAACCATGAACCCACTGAGCGATAGCCCCATTCCAGCACCTTCTTTGAGGTGAACTGCTTGGGAGCCTTGGTCCCTGTGGCCAGCGTGCTCAGTGCAAGTGAATCAAGGTGCAAAGAGAAAGCTCTGGGTAGACAGCAAAGGTCAGGCCACAGAACTCATTAGTAGGCAATTTTCAGGACAAGTCCTGCACCTCCGTGGAAATCACTTTGAGGGATCTCTTTCTGGAAGCAGCCAGTGGGTTTTTTTGAGATGTGTCATCGACAACAGTTTCCTGGGTGTCATGTGCTGCTTCTTTTGTGGGCCCCTAAGACTGGAATAGAATCATGGCATTTTAGCCTTTATCACCGAGACGAGACAAATCAACAGCTGGTCAGTGCGACAGTTCTGTTTTCATGTGACCATTGTCCATGCTGTGTGTGTGTGCGTGTGTGTGTGCGCGTAACTCCTTCAGCAGCATGAAGAGGTACACTTCCACACTATACACGACTTAGAAATGTGATTCTTATGGCTTAGCCTTTCTACATCTTAGGGATGTATAGGATTTTTGATGCTAAAATATCATTCAGCGTTAAGAAGCCCAAGTCTTTCAGTTCACCAAGGAGAGGACATGAAGAGCTGTGGGAGTTGGACTAGGTACCTCTGACGCACACAGCCCTCTGGATCCCACTGCGCACCAGCTTGGAACGCACACCTGTAGACGTCCTCTAGATGTGAGTGATGCACCCTTTTCTTAGGAGGGAGCAAGGAACATCGTCAGAGAAGATGTAAATGGAGTCAGTTTGTTACTGATTAACACGGAGTATCTCCTTGGGACAGATCTTATCACAAGTCACCTCCTTACACCAAATCTTGGACTTCCTCTTGCCGGTCAATGCCCTCTGGCCAAAGACCACCAGGAACAGAGCAGCAGTTGGACAAGTGCTTCCTAAAATGCACACATTTTCTACAATGGACTTACTTCAATGCTGGGACTCTTTCCGTGACTTTCAATCAGTATAGAATAAAACTCAAATTCCTGGTATGGCATGCAAGGTTCCCCATCACCTGGAGCTCACCTTTCTGGCTCACCTCTGCCCACTCCCACGTATGTCTCTGATGCGCTAGCCCAGGAATCAGCAAACTTTTTCTGTCAAGGGACAGAAGGGAACTATTTTAGGCTTTGGGGGCCATATGGTCACTGTCACTACAACTCAGCTCTGCTGCTGTAGCGTGAAAGTACCCATCGACCTAACAAATGATACTTAACAACCGGTGTGGCTGTCTTCTAATAAAATGTTGATGGACAGTGAAATTTGAATTTTGTATAATTTTCATGTGTCACAAAATGATAGTCTTCTTTTGACCTTTTCACCCACATATAAAGGGGAGAACCATTCTTAGCTCAATGGTCCATAGTTTGATGAGTCCTTTCTAGCCAAACACAATGACACTAAGTGGCTCCCTCAGGACCCCATGCTTGGCATCCTGGTCAGTCTGCCAGGGACAAACTTTCCAATCTCATTCATCAGGAGGGCTTCTTACTCATCCTTCAAGAACCTGCTCAGATACTCAGGGCATTGGATCTTAATGGCTCTGAGGTGTCTCAAAAGAACAGGATTATACTACAACCCTTTAAACTGTATCATAAATGGAGTGCATTGACCTCAGACAACAAATGCAATACTTGTGCCCACACTTACTTCTCTGTTTCCTTCCTTAGGATGGTAAGTGGCTTGAGACGAGAATGTTTCATTTCTCATTCCTTAGTACCGCACCTTTGTCAACACAAACTTTTTCGTAATGCATGAATGAATAAATGAATGAAGGATGCCCCATGCTGGGTGTCAGGTTTCCCCCTGGATCCAGGACGGATGGAAGCAGTGTCTATGCCTGAGTTTGTCCGTTTGACCCATGGACTGGACAAGTGCGTTACACACATTTTTTCAACCATATTCTCAAGCAGTAAGGTGCCACATTCTGAGTCGTCTTGACCCTTTTGGGTACATACATATGCATGAGACCCTTGTCAATATTTAAATACTCTTTAGATACATTTACATACTCTTTAGATACATTTACATACTCTTTAGACTTTAGCCAGTTGTTGCCCAATTAACTACGTGCATCATTTTGGAGGATTTTCCAATTAGTGATGAGTATATTGGTCATTGGCTGATGCTAATGAGACAACCATAATCATTTTAAAATATATAGGAAATAATACCCACTTTAGAAAGGTATATTCAAGCATCAGTTTAATCTTTGAGGTACTTAGGAAAGTGCCCTGATGGGAATAATTTAACAGGATCATAATACTCAGTAAAAATCCGAACTATTCTCTGACTCATTATTAAAATTCAAGATTGCAAAGCACCGTATACCAAATGATGTATTTTACATAATGACTTTCTTATTCAATTTTTCTAATCTCTATTTTTCATCCCCTGGGTTTTTTTTTTTTTTTTTTTCCTCAGTAATTGTCCAGAGCTTTAAATAAAAGAATAGTGGTGATTGAATCTTCGGGCATCTTTATTTTTAGACTCACATCATGAAGTCTGCAGAACGAGACGCAGAGAACATAAGAGAAAAGTATGTGTGAAGATGGTATATGAAAATCGTCCTAAGTTATTACGTGTCCTTCAGTTCACCAGGCTGAAGAAGAAGGGGAAAACCTTGGAAGGGAAAAAAAAAGCTCTCTCCTCTGTTCTGTGAGGCGCTACGTTTAGATATTAGGATTTGTCCCTTTGACACCTGGGGGCCTCATCTATAACAGGCTGCACACACACATGCATTCAGTCATGTTAATTGCATGACCAGTTCTAGGGTCAAGACCTAGTAGAAACCCTTTGAGTTTGTGATGGATTGGGGGACCCCAATCACCACCCCCTTACCACATTCATATTTAGTCATCTCTAAACACAGAACCCTCAAGCCCTTCTGAATAATTCTCAGGCTTCCCGCAAGCTTCTTTTATGTTCAACCCTAAAGGTTTAATACAGAGCCTTCTTGCACAACCATGGCTATATTACTGTTGACAGGATAATTCCTCAGACCCAACCATACCCCACGTGCCCACTCTTCACAAACAGTGCAGGCAGGACTGTGCTAAACACCACTGAATCGACTCACTGCTCTGCACGTCTCAGAGCCCCGAGGTGCCTCTGCAGGCAGAGCCTGAACAAATGCAAAAGATTCTAGGAGAGCCCGTTGTGTGAACACGTAAGGATTAGCTTAAAAGCGTCAACTCCCTTCCAGAAGAGAAAGACACTTTTATACAGAAAAACAAGTGCCCATTGTGTGACAATGTATGCACTCACACCAGGTAGAAATCTGCCCTCAGAGAGGTCATTATGGTTGTGTCTAGAAGGTCACTGATGACTGACCTTGACAATGGCTGTAACTGAACAGTAACAACAGATGGAAGTGGGCTAAGGGATAAGCAGGAAGTGAAAACACTGTGGCTGTGAGTGTAGACGATTTTGTGCACGCGCTAAAGCTGGAACAATACTGATTGACGATATGCGGCGAGCGTGTTGGAAAGCACAGAGAACGCGTTCATTTATAGATGCTCCGTTCTTAAAAAGGTTGGCGATAAGAGAGACGAAGAAGATGAAGGACGGGGACCATCCTGCAACGTGATGGAAATTACAGAGCAGACGGGGAGACTCTTATCTCTGGTCCAGAGTTCTCCAGAGACCAGAAAGAAGAAAGGACATGGGTATAGATTGTTCTGCAGGAGACATGCAAAACCAAGGAAGGTTATTCCTTGATAATGATTTTCTCCTTCCATGAGAAGTCTGACCCAGGACTGGGGAGTGCTGGGGTGAAGCCGACCTGATGAAAGAACAAGGGGACGAGAGAGAAGCGGGCGGGGATTAGACCGTGATGGTCTAGACAGGTGAGAATAGCAACTGAAGTTACATCGCAGGGGAGATGGAAAAGGAGTGGTGGGAAAGAACTTAGGACTCATTCCGGGCGAACAATTAATAAATGACGATTGAGGGTCCTGAAACAGTAAATGAACCTTGATGAGTTTCATATGAATGCTGAGTGTTAGGTGCACGTTCGATATTGTTTCCACGATGTCTTTGCTTATGACGCGGGAAGCGAGACTTTTATGAGATATTTCTGCAACCACACCACTCCTCTGTCTAACAAGCCACTTGAGAATCAGCTTCCTGCATCCTGGAACGTAATGAACGTGTCAAGTCACTAGCATCATCTCTTACGCTGGAACCCTCTCACCACACTGTGAAAATTGCCCTTAAAAACTGGCCACAGGGCTTCCCTGGTGGCGCAGTGGTAGAGAGTCCGCCTGCCGATGCAGGGGACACAGGTTCGTGCCCCAGTCTGGGAAGATACCACATGCCGCGGAGCGGCTGGGCCCGTGAGCCATGGCCGCTGAGCCTGCGCGTCCGGAGCCTGTGCTCCGCAACGGGAGAGGCCGCAGCAGTGAGAGGCCCACGTAACACACACACACACACACAAAACTGGCCACAGACCACAGAGATGTCGTGCATTACTTTTCTTCTTCCCTTTTCTTCCAGCTGTGATTTTTGCCCTGAGGCATGGGATTCGATTACGAAACAGCTATTGACTAAAGCATGCGCAGACGGCAGAAGCCTGAGTCCGGTATAAAATGAGTAGTGACGTTAAAAGGGCGTACTTGGCACGGTGAGAATATGTGAGGGTGATGGATGGTGTCCTTCTTGGATGTCTGCAGCCAGCTCGTTCCATCAGGGGCTTGACAAGGTCAAGGCTACATGCAGGCAATTAGTGCAAGTATCCTGTTGGAGCACAGAGCCATTCATGTGCAAAAGGCCCGGTCTGCGTTCGCCAAATGTAAAATGTATAAAAGGGAAGCAGCCCTGGAAAGAACGTTTTCATCACGTTGAATGTGTCTGGGTAATTGCATCTCATGGGGGGACTTTGGGTCACATAGACGCTGCTACTCCTGATCAAAGACAGCACACACGTGAGGTCCCTATTCTCTGCTTCCCTGACAGGTTCCCACACCCGAGTGTGACATCTTCCACACGTCAGGTGCCTGATGAGGGTTGCTGACTTAGATCTGAGTTCAAGCAGCTGTATTTCTCTGTTGGAATCCCTGACGGCTGGTTGCCTTGCTGGAAATGGTGGGGTTTTGTGTTTCCGTCAAAGAAACAATTACATTAGAAGTGTCATGGAAATCATGGGAGGTTTCCATCCCAACGATAAGATGCACTGTAGGCACCCCAGGCACAATTGTTTAAATCAGTTGTGGTTTGGTAATTAACCCAGGAACCACTTGAACCGAGAGACTGGAAGGGGACGCAGAGATCGTGTCTGAACAGTTGCCACAGTCAGCGACGCCCTGTGGAGCTTCTAGGTGAGTGACACAATTGCAACGGTGCCAAGATAGCGTAAAGACCTCAAGGAGGCGTGCGGTGTCCTTCACACGCTGAAAGAAAAGGAAGAAATCAGAACCCCTGTCTGGCGTTCTTCATCATTTCTGTTCGTGACTCACTCTGCCAAGCCCTTTGCAAAGTCTCTGGTATCCAATAAAGAAACCATGGTAGCTGTCGATGGAGGAATATTCTGGTCCCTAGTCATGTTTTCATAATTATCTCCTCCAGCTCTCCATTCTATGAATTTATTTAGTAAACAGCCTGTTCATCAATGCTTTAGCAATGAAAACACTGAATACGTCCTTAAAAAAAAAAAAAAAGAAAATAGCATGAAGCCAAAATTCTCATTAGCTAAGGAGAATCTTTTGGAGGGCCTATCATTTTTCAAGATAGAAGGGCAACCTTTCATCTCCCTTTAAGAGATGCCAGATATATAAAGCCCATTATCAGCCATGCTTAGATGGGTATTTCCTCTTGCTTTTATCTCAGAAATCCCCATGTTTGTATAAGTGATATTTTAAGTGTGAAAAACCTATAAATTATGCAAGATATTTTTACGGCAGGAAGAATTTAGCTGAGCACTTAAGCAGAAGTGTGACTGCTGTTTCTGCAGCCTCATGAGAGGTTTAGAAAATGAGACTTATGGTCAAGCATCAACTGTATATCTTATACCCTGTCTAGCTGCTACATTCTTTCTTTTCTGTCCAGAGTCCCAGTAGGGTAATCTATACTTCATCTTCCCATTTCCTAACCTCCCCTTCTTCACAACCTCGCATGCAGGTTTTTCTTTATCCCTCTACTTAAACTACTTCACCAAAGGAGATTCATCCATGAGAGCAGAGGGAAGAAGTTAACGTGGGAACAGTTGCAGGTTGTAGGATAAAGACAAGGACAAGGGATAGCAGCAAACCACAGGGCAAGGTCATCCCAACACATCCTACGTTCTCTCGGAAGTAGGGAGTACATTCTACTCAGAGGAAGGTAGAGGGACGACGAGGGCCTGAGTCCCCGGAGCAAAGAGAGGCGGATTTGGAACCACTACTTGGCAAGACACCAAAAAGGTCATAGATCTGTGAGGATTGCTGACGGCATGGGGGTCCTTATGAGTTAGAGGTAAATAGAGTGGTACGATACCAAGTCCCCAGAACGCTCTGCAGTTAGAGGTACAGAAGCAAGATGGTGATTTTAGCCAGGGCTGAAGAAATTATGGGGCAGAGGAAACAGACAAATGTGGATTACAGGAACTGACAGGCTTGGGAGCAGAACCTAACAGAAGGGAATACACTTTCCATGGTAAGTGGGAGGGCGGGTTGGGCAGCAAGGCTAACCTGGACCAGTCAGAGAGTAGATATACAAATGAGCCCAAAATTCCTCAGCAAGGGAGATGAACTATTTTTCCTGGAAGAAAACTCGAGGAGAAATGATGAGTGTGATAAGTGCCTGTGCAAGAGATGCAATGGGTTATAGCTCTTTTATTTTATTTTATTTATTTTTATTTTTTTGGTACGCGGGCCTCTCACTGCTGTGGCCTCTCCCGTTGCGGAGCACAGGCTCCAGACGCGCAGGCTCAGTGGCCATGGCTCACGGGCCCAGCCGCTCCGCGGCATGTGGGATCTTCCCGGACCGGGGCACGAACCCGCGTCCCCTGCATCGGCAGACGGACTCTCAACCACTGCGCCACCAGGGTAGTCCAGCTATTTTATTTTGATGTATGAGTTCCAAAGGCTGAACAAGGTTATACAGGAAATGGCAGACCTTCAAAATGAGACACATCCATTTGAATGAACAATAGAGATTCATGTCATTCGGCAGGAAAACAATGTCAGCTGATGCACGTATGCCTATTAATCCCCAAATTATAAATTTTAAATTTCAGTAAGCAGTAAGTTCTGACCTGATGAAAGGCAGGACCTGTTTTTTTGTTTGTTTTTTTACTTTCTTTTTTTTTTTTTTTAACATCTTTATTGGAGTATAATTGCTCTACAATGGTGGGTTAGTTTCTGCTGTACAACAAAGTGAATCAGCTATACGTATACATATATCCCCACATCTCCTCCCTCTTGCGTCTCTCTCCCACCCTCCCTATCCCACCCCTCTAGGTGGTCACAAAGCACCAAGCTGACCTCCCTGTGCTATGCGGCTGCTTCCCACGAGCCATCTATTTTACATTTGGTAGCGTATATATGTCCATGACACTCTCTCACTTCGACAGGACCTGTTTGGAACAAGTGAGGTCATATGACTTTCTTTTCTGAGTGCCATGTACCAGCCTTCGACCCAATTTAATCCCTGTCCCATGACATCCAACACTTCCACCATTGAGTTGTCTCAGTTAGATGAGAAGCTGTCAATTCCCAAGATGGATACCTTTTTTACGTTCTAGGAGAGACTCTTTGTGGATAATTAAGAGCTGTTTTCTCTGGTGCTGAGACGGATTTACTGAGAGGCACGTTTTCACAGGAACGGCTTTAGTAAATAATTGTGTCAATTTAAAGATGGCCAAGACCACACACTAAGCTCTCAGAGAAACACCTGTCTTGAAAAAACTCAGTGTCAAGCCACCTCGGTTAGTCATGAGACAACAGCAAACACTGCAAACGAGCTCATCGTTTGCTTGGCTAGCAGCCATGGCTGACATTTCGGAACGCATCCTTCATACAATCGAGGTGAAATGACATGATGTGCCGTGGGAGAGTGAGACAAAGACCTGCCATGGATTTTCTACCACGTTGTGAATCAATTCCCACAGAGCGAAGGGAGACTCACGACAAAAATTCTAGAGGCGTGTCTGTCTCCATGGATGGAAGCTGAGCCCTCAGGAAGCCACTGGCTCTGGGTCAGACCAAGGCTGAATGAGACGGTAGCCAGATGATGACAGCGGCTCTGGGCAAAGTTGCTGGGAAGCTGCACCACGCAGGTACCTATGGGGCGCGTGGCAGAGGCATGATGAAATGCTGCATCCGGCAGTATGACACGGACGCGAACTGCAGTGAGGAAAGAGCTACGGATGAGTCAAGCCGCAGGGTTGTTGCAATCGTAGCTCAAGAGGCCGGCCCCAAAGGGAAGCATCATACAGCGATTCCAAGCAGCGGGCTCTGTCCTGAAAAAGGCGTTCACAGCTGCTACTCAGAGGACAGATGACATGGAATGTGAGCCTTGCTCTTGTCTGCGAGTGTCCTACTCAGACAGAAGCTCCGACACACACGTCCTCCCTGACTCTGGAGGGTAATTTTACAGACACACATATCAACTGACTGGAGCCAAAGATTCGCTCGTTCTCTTGTGAGCTGTGTCATTGGGTTGATTCCAGATTTTGGGGTTTCCCATGTCATGAGTCTAACGATATCTTTCAGGAGCCCTATGTACGTACTGGGAGTTAACATCAATGCAATGTTTTCTTTTAGTTTTTATTTATTTCCTTACATTTTTTCCCACAGCCCAAACTCTTTTGTTTTCACCATCATGCCATGAATTCATAGGGAATAGATTCTAACAGATCAGACTTATTATATAGTTGGTTCTCACAAAATGCTCTTCTCTGCATAGAACATGGGTTTTCAACTTCGGCACTGTTGACGTTTGGGACCAGATAATTCTTTTTTTGTAGGGAGGTTTCCTGTATAAGAGGGCTAGCAACACTTACCCACCGGTAACAGCTGCTAGCACCTCCTCTGCCCTCTCTCCAGGTGTGATGACCAAAAATGACTCCAGACATTGCCAGATGTCCCCTGAGGATACAACTGTGCCCAGCTGAGACCCACCAGCATGGAGTGTGTTGACATTTAAGTCCCTAGGTGATTCTGTCTTTTGCTTTTCTCTTTTTTTTCTGATCAATTCCTTTCATACGCTTCCAGACACTCCCCTCAGCTCCAAGAGAGCTTAATATGCAAAATGCACACACACGACTACTGTTGGCGTACCAAGTGGCCTTCACTGCTTTGTTGACAACAGTGCTGCCCGCAAGTTCCGTGGCGTTGTGGATGATTCCCGTGTTGCCATGGCAACGTGGGGCACTTCTTGCCGAGCGGCCTGCATGCCCTTGACCTCCACAATAGCACCCTGGTCGTCCATTCAGAAGGAAGTGGCCAGAAACACAGTGTGGTGTTGGCAGAAGCTCCCGTCTCCTTGATCCTTTTGTGTTGCTGCATACTGTTTACTGATATTCATTTACGTGTTTTAGGGGAATTACTGGAGGTTGGTGGATCTAACTGCCAGGCCATGTGACATTCCTACGAAGTGTTTTCAGAGCACCAGCCAGACGGGTTCCATGTCAAGGAACTTTTCTATCTTGCCAGAGAGAACAGTCAAACTTGCTCATCTGTGCTTCCTGCTACCCACTGGAAGTAAGTGTATTCCACTCCCGTCTGTCAGCCAGTCCCTGGGTCGAGTGTGACGAAGTGACTGTGTTTCTTCTGAGTCCTGGAGGTTCTGCCCAACATCATCCCCCTGTGGTTTTAGTCGTCCTGAAGACCCATAAGTGCTAGGAAGGAAGGTAAGAAAGGTGGTGTCTCGTGGGTTCACGCTGACTTGAAGAGGAACCCTCAGCCCTTGAATGAGGTAGATCTGACATGACCAGTTTGCCAAGACTCCAGCGGACACATCCTTCCTGTTAAACTGTAGACCTTGCTAAATCCTGAGCATGGGAGTCCCAAGAATCTACTTTGGCAGAGACAAAGCCCATCCCACTTGCAGCCTGGGGGAAGTTCTACATTCAGATGACCGTGGGTTCCATGTTGACTCCTGGATCACTCTAAACTTATACCGAGGCAAAGTCAGGAAAGACCCTTTCTGCAAAGCCGTGGGTTGGAAACCAGTCCCTGTTTTCAAAGTCATGTAAGGTTTTCCCTTGAGGCAGGCGCACTTCATGGGCAAAATGATGTTCTTACTCTGCTTTTCTTACAGTTGTTCTCCCTTATTTTTAGCACAGAGATTCTACTACCTGTGGGGCATTCCTTTTTAAAAAGGACATTTCAGCATCGCAAAAAGAAGCATGAGTACAGTTCACACTGGGCACAGAGTAATGACGGAAGATCATTAACCGATGGGACTTAAATATAACTGAAAGGAGCCATGGGGTTGAGGAAGGGTTTGACGCACATTGTAAAGTCGTGGAGTATCAAGTTCTTATATGGCGTGGATGACAATAGCCACAGTAGAACTGGGTCCTGGTCCCACTGCCAACCAGCTGTGTGACCGAGGGTAAGTTAGTCTTTCTTTCCAGGACTTGGCGCTTTCATTTCAAGAACGGTGTTCATTTTATGTATCACCTTGACTGGGCTAAGGGATTCCAGAGGGCTGGTGAGACATTGCTTTCGGGCGTGCCTGTGAGGGTGTTTAGAAGAGATTAGACTGATTAAAGCAGATGGCCCTCCCCAACGTGGGTGGGCCTCATCCAATCCACTGAGGACACGAATAGGACACAAAGGCAGAGGGAGGGCAACTTCCCTCGCTCTGCTTGAGCCCGGACATCCTCTTACTCTTGCCCTCAGGAACTCTCACGTCTGTTTCTCAGGCCTTGGGACTCGGACTGAATGACGACACTGGCTTTCCTGGTGCCTCAGTTCAGGCTGCTGCAACGGATTGCCACAAACTGGGTGGCTTACGGACAAGAAGAACGTCTCTCTCACAGCTCTGGGAAGTTCAAGATCAAGACCATGCCGGCATGCGTGAGCTGTGGTGAGGGGCCTCTTCCTAGTTTATAGCCTGTGTGTCCTTGCTGTGCCCTGCCTGGTGGAAGGGGTGAGGGAAATCTCTGGGGTCACTTTTATAAGGATGCTAATCCCATTCATGGGGGATCCACCCTCATTACCTCAGCACTGCCCAAAGGCCGCACCTCCTAATACCATCACACCGGGGATTAGGATTTCTGCATAGGAATTTGGGGAGGACACAAACACTCATGCCATGGCACCTGGTTCTCCAGCTTGCAGAGATCATGGGACTTCTTGGTTACCATAACTGCATGAGCCAATTGCTATAACAAATGTCTCTCTCCCCGAACCGTGATTAATACAGATGGTGTAAAATCAGTGCTGACACCCCATGCTTCTTTCGACAGTTCAGTGAGATAGTTCTTGTAAAGTTCATAGGAAGTCCAAGCATGTGATAGGGGTTGAACTTGTGCATTATTCCTGCAGGGCCCTATCCCTTCCTCCTTCGCGCCCTCTCCCCTACCATGGCGTAAAAGACAAGGGGCTGAGCCCCTCTGTGGGGACCTACAATGCATGGTTTTCTCAACAAGCAACACGGAAACTGTGTAGCCATTATCTGGCTCCACCAAAAGCCTGGACTCCCAGCATCCCTCCTCATTTGCAACCTTCTTGACATGGTTTTCTGGCACAATCATGAACATACCCTATTTCCTTCGTTTATGGCCGCACCTCAACTCTTAATGCTGACAGTGCAATGAAGCCTGAGCTTCTCTTGATTATACATCCCTGGAGGTTGTAGCAGAGGGTGTGATTGCACAGGGCAGCTGCCTTGTCCATCTCCCCCATCCCTGCATTTCTTTCTTTCTTTTCTTTTTAATTGAAGATTAAAAAGAAGATAGATAGATTTAGAAGATAGATAGATATAGATTTCATTTGTATCATATTTTAATTGAGGTATAGTTCATTTATAATGTTGTGTTTAATTTCTGTTGTACAGAAAGTGCTTCAGTTATACACATATACATTCTTTTTAAAAATATATTCTTGTCCATGACGGTTTATCACAGGATATTGAGTATACTCCCTGTGCTCTACAGCAGGACCTTGCTGTTTACCCATCTTATAGATAAAAGCTTACATCTAATTGATACAGCCACTGTGGAGAACAGTATGGAGGTTCCTTAAAAAACTACAAACAGAACTACCATACGACCCAGCAATCCCACTACTGGGCATATACCCTGAGAAAACCAGAATTCAAAAAGAGTCATGTACCACAATGTTCATTGCAGCTCTATTTACAGTAGCCCAGAGATGAAAACAACCTAAGTGCCCATCATCGGATGAATGGATAAAGAAGATGTGGCACATATATACAATGGAATATTACTCAGCCATAAAAAGAAACGAAATTGAGCTATTTGTAATGAGGTGGATGGACCTAGAGTCTGTCATATAGAGTGAAGTAAGTCAGAAAGAGAGAGACAAATACCGTATGCTAACACATATATATAGAATTTAAGAAAAAAAAAAATGTCATGAAGAACCTAGGGGTAAGACAGGAATAAAGACACAGACCTACTAGATAATGGACTTGAGGATATGGGGAGGGGGAAGGGTAAGCTGTGACAAAGCGAGAGAGAGGCATGGACATATATATACTACCAAACGTAAGGTAGATAGCTAGTGGGAAGCAGCCGCATAGCACAGGGAGATCAGCTCGGTGCTTTGTGACCGCCTGGAGGGGTGGGATAGGGATGGTGGGAGGGAGGGAGATGCAAGAGGGAAGAGATATGGGAATATATGTATATATATAACTGATTCATTTTGTTGTAAAGCAGAAACTAACACACCATTGTAAAGCAATTATACTCCAATAAAGGTGTTAAAAAAAAAAAAAAGCTTACATTTGCTGACCCCAATCTCCCACTCCATCCCTCTCCCAAGCCCCTCCCCCTTGGCAACCACAAGTCTCTTTTCTATGTCCATGAGTCTGTTTCTGTTTCACAGATAGATTCATTTGTATCATATTTTAAATTCCACATATATGTGACATCACATGGTATTTGTCTTGCTGACTTCCTTCGCTCAGTATGACAATCTCTAGGTCCACCCGTGTTGCTGCAAATGGCATTATTTCATTCTTTTTTATGGCTAAGTAATATTCCATTGTGTATATGTACCACATCTTCTTTATCCATTCATCTGTTGACGGACATTTAGGTTGCATGCATGTCTTGGCTATTGTAAACAGTGCTGCTATGAACACAGGGATGCATGTATCTTTTTGAATTAGAGTTTTGTCCAGATATATGCCCAGGAGTGCATCCCTGCATTTCCAGTCCTTGGAACAGTGTCTGCTGCAAAGCAGGTCCTCAGGAAACATTTGCCATGGAAACAACTAGCTATGCCACTTGACTAGATAACTTCTGAATGTCCCAGGTACACCTGCCTGGACTGTGAGTCTATATTCTTTTTTTTTTTTTTTTTTTGTGGTACGCGGGCCTCTCACTGTCGTGGCCTCTCCCGTTGCAGAGCACAGGCTCCGGATGTGCAGGCTCAGCGGCCATGGGTCACGGGCCCAGCCGCTCCACGGCATGTGGGATCTTCCCAGACCGGGGCACGAACCCGTGTCCCCTGCATCGGCAGGCGGACTCTCAACCACTGCACCGCCAGGGAAGCCCTGTGGGTCTATATTCTGATTGGATGTTAAAAATATTCTAAGAGGACTTCCCCTAGGGGAGCAGGATTGAGATGCAGATGGATTTGGAATAGAGGAAGGCCACACAGCAAAGAAGGGAAGCTACTTAAAGCCATTCTTCCTCCCCCTCGGATAAGGGAATCGTGGCCCAACGAACTTTACAGGGGTCAGTGCACGTTAAGGAGAAATGTATTTTTAACCATATTTGACATGGTTAAATTTTCTGTTGAAAACATCATGGTCACAACATTGAGGAATCTCTTGGTCCCTAAAATGTTAAAATTAAATCAGTGGTGTTGGAAAGCATAGTTCCAATATAATGAATATGTTTAATATTTTTCCCCATTGGGCTCAGAATAGAACTTTGAAAAATGTCATACCTGAGAAAGATTGTTGGGAGAGAGAGGGGAAAACAGGAAAAGAATGAGTAAGGAAATGAATGAAGGATGTCCTCAAAATAGATGACAAACATCCCTGAAAGAAGAAAACAAATGATGGAGAAAGGAAATAAATTTCAAAATATGGAAAATGAATCCTTAAAATGCCAGGAGAAAGAACCAGCTTGAGAATAATTTTTTAGAAGAACATTTTTCAAAGTAACGTTACTTATTACAAGAATAATGCTCACTCATTGTAAAGCATTTAGCAAAAACAGAAAAGCGTACAAAGGGAATAAAAATCATTCAAAGGCCACCCTACAGAGAAAAGCATTTTAATATTTTTGGGTATTTCTTTCAAGTCCGTTTTATTATTCTAAAAATGGTTTTAGATCCTACCTGTTTTCCAATTGATATTATGTTGTGAGTGTTTTCTCATGTAAAATTGCATTTGAAAACATGATTTTATTTAAGGGGAGAACAAACTGAAACCCAAGGGAATATTGACCAGCATGTTTTTTGTGCAGTTCACAAGCTAAGAGTGGTTTTTACCTTGAAATGAAATAGCTGAAAAAATAAAAATGATATTTCACAACACATGAAAAGGATAAGAAATTCAGATTTCAGTGTCTATAAATGAAATTGTATTGGAACACGGCCTGCCCATCCCTTTCCACGTTGACTATGATGGCTTTTGCCCCATAAGGGCAGTTGAGTAACTGTGATGGAGACTGTATGATCCTTAAAGCCTGAAGTATTTACTATTTGGCTTCTTACAGAAAAGGTTCACTGACCCCTGAGCTACATAATTACATAACCTCTGCATATATCGTAATTCATATGTTTTATCATATTTACATCTTTTGTAATGAAATGTTCCTTATTATTGAGCACTGTGGAATTTTTCCTTGCTATTTCAGGGAACACTGTTGTGAATTTTCTTGACTTAAATTATGGTGGACGTCTCTGAATATTTTTCTGGGTAATTAATTATGGATCAAAGGTCATGGATATTTTTATACCTCTTGATTTCTGTCCTCCAGAAAGGCAGAGAGAGTACATCCTGTTTCATGCCAAGGATGCTTACAAGAAACGGCAGCTCTGAACTGGCACCATGGTGTTTCCTTACGTGGAGGTTTATCATCTCCAACCACTGCAGAACGAGGAAATTATTGGCTGGTGTCTTCCTCTCTCTAGAATCCTTTCAATGCTTTCTCCTGTTGCTGGTAGTTGGTAGCTAGAAAATGATCCCCATCCACCTGTTGCACGCACACGGAGTGCAGCAAAACTTTCACCTTTACACACAAGACACTTTGGCCAGTAAAACAGGCAGTCAAACGACGCAGGCATCAGAAAGTAGGGCAGTAACCACAGAGAGATCCCTGCTACGGCAACGGAACAGACAGACTGATGAGGCGAACTGCTCACGGAGCAGAATGCAAGGCAGATGGTTCCCCATCGTGGGCTGGGCGGCTAGAATTATAAGCAATTATAAAGAATTCAAATTTCAGTGCACAGCAGACGTTTCCACTCTATCCACAGAGCGTCTGAAACAAAGGCAAGGCTGGATACCATCACGGTTTGGGTTGTTAATTTCACGGGGGGGAAATAGTGTATCAGCCATTGGTCTTATTCCCGTTAGTTGCCCATTTTTCTAACGGGGAGTTCACTGTTTTTGTATGGATTTGAGAGACCTTTCTATATTTTAAGATAATAGATGCTTCTCTTCTAAATTCAATTTATGCAGGATTTCTATGCATTTTCAATGGGTTTTTGATGTGTGTGACTTGTAAATGGAAATCATCGGATTAAGCAGGGTTAAACAAGGCTGTTTAAAGCAAGACTTCTCAAAGCCTTTAATATGATATGGTGAATTGTGAATCAGCAAGTGAGGAATTAAAATGAGGCTTTTGCCAAAATTATTGACCATGGGCAACTGTGTTTATCACCCGTCTTTCAGAATATGCTTTAATCTGTTTTGTGCTGAAAATTTGGGAATCTGTGGCAGGAAGCAGGAAATGTATGAGAAATATTCTAAAAGAGACTAAATACTATTGAAAAACAACTAGCATTAATTACAGTTTCCATAAAATGGCTAAATACAATATAAATAACAATAAAACAAGTTTTCCTATGTATAAAAAAAAACAAACTAATTTTAAGATATTACCTGAAAAGGCCCCACCCCAACAGCAAAACACACAAACAAAATCTAGAAATAAACTTAATAAGAAATAAGTAAAAGCTATCTAGAAAATCATAAAACTTTACTAAGGAATATAAAATTAGACTTGTAGAAACAGACAAAAGAGCATGTTCCAGGATTTAAAATATAAACATTTTAATTATGCCCATTTTCCCCAAATATATTGCAGATTTATATGACAATAAAAATCCTTAATGGATATTTTTAGGACCTTGTAAGTTTTTTGCCCAAAAGTGATCTGAAATAATTAGTAAGTGATCCAATCTGTGAAAGCTTTAAAGAATTAGTAAGAGAAAACTAAGGTCAGATAGCAAAATATTTTATGTATAAGGAACATAGAAGATTCACACAAATGTAGCCAAGAGATACCAGAATCCCTCTTTGTGCATACTCTGTGAGCTGTATCTCCCAATTAGAGACAACATAATGGACACAGTCCCTGAAGGACAAGAGACAGAGGGTGAGGCTGAAAAAACCTTGAAGAAATAACGGCCGAAAGCTTCTCTAGTTTGACAAGAGATGTAAAGCTACAAATTCAAGAAGCTGAATGAATACCAAAGAGGATAACCCCCCCAAAATCCATGCCAAGATACATCTTAATAAACTCCTGAAAGCCAAACACAAAGAAAAATCTTGAAAGCAGCCACAAAAAACAACACCTTACCTACGGGGGGAAAAATTCAAAGACAGCAGATTTCTCATCAGAAGCCACGGAGACCACTTGGAAGTGGCACAATATCTTTTGGATGCTGAAAAATCCTTCAGGAATGAAAGGGAAATTAAGACATTCTCAGATGAAGAATATCTAAGAGAATACATCCACAGCAAACCTACACTAAAGTGCTACAGAAATTTTCTAAATAGAAGGGAAATGATAAAAGAAGAAATACTGGAACATCACGGAGGAAAAACAACAATATGCAAAAATTTGGATGCTTATCTTCCCCTTTTGAGTTTTCTAAATTACACTTGAGGGTTGAAGCAAAAATTAGAACATTGTCTCATGTGGTTCTACGTGTTTGATGAAAAAATGCACAATATAATTATAATATAAATGGGTGAAGGGAAAGAGAGATAAGACTTCTACAGTTCACTAAAACTGGTAAATGGTGACATCAGTATACTGTGATAGTTATGAATTTGTAATATAATACCTGGAAAAACCACTGAAAAATTATATAGAGAGATACTCTAAAAATGCTACAGATAAACCAAAATGGGATTCCAAATAACATTCAAGCAATCCACGGGAAGGCAGAAAAAATAATATAGAAAAATGAAAAACAGAGGTAACAAAAAGGTAGCATAATTTAGCCCTAACATATAAAAAATTATATTAAATGTAAATGGTCTAAATATTCCCATTAAAAGGCAAAGATTGATATCCATTCATGTTAAATACTCTGAAAAGGCTGAGATTCTTTGGGGGCTGGGTGGCCGGGGCTAAGAGGAGGAACCCGAGCCCTGCGGAGCTCCCGGCGGCCCGGCCCCAAGGCACTGCGGCCGCACCACGCGGCCCTGCCTGCGCACGCCATGAACACCATCATCTTCGACAAGCTCAGCAGCGCCGTGCTTTTTGAGGACCACGGGGCTCCGGAGCGGGAGTGGGGCGGCAGGCCCTACGGTGGCATTCTGGACAGTACGCATGCTCTCCCCGAGGTGGGCATTACGGACGGCACGCCCCTCAAGGACAACCTGGGCCTGAGACACCGCAGGACCGGGGCCCGGCAGAATGGCGGGAAGGTGAGGCACAAGCGGCAGGCCCTGTAGGACATGGTGCGGCCCCTCAAGCTGTGGCTGCACAAGCACCGCGACAATCCGTACCCCACGAAGATGGAGAAGATTCTCCTGGCGCTCGGCTCGCAGATGACGCTAGTGCAGGTGTCAAATTGGTTTGCTAATGCAAGACGTCAGCTTAAGAATACTGTTCGACAGCCAGATTTAAGGTGGGCCTTAAGAATAAAGTTGTACAATAAGTATGTTCAAGGAAACGCTGAGTGGCTGAGTGTAAGCAGTGATGACTCATGTTCTGAAGATGGAGAAAATCCTCCACGAAACCCCATGAATGAAGAAGGCTATAATAATCCAGTCCACCATCCTGTGATTAAAAGTGAGAGCTCAGTCATAAAAGCTGGAGTGAGGCCAGAGTCACGGGCCAATGAGGACTACGTATCGCCCCCAAAATACAAGAGCAGCTTGTTGAATCGTTACCTTAACGACTCTTTGAGACATGTCATGGTCACAAATGCTGCCATGATGGGAAAGACAAGGCAGAGAAACCATTCAGGATCTTTTAGTTCCAATGAATTTGAGGAGGAATTGGTATCTCCCTCATTGTCAGAAACCGAAGGCAATTTCATCTATCGCACAGACAGCTCTCAGAGGACCCAGGTATTAAGGTGGTGAAGTTACTTTTTCAAGCTGCAGCAGCCCTTCTTCACCTGGTTTTCTGGCACATCTGTGGCTTTGGAGATGCCTCTGGCTTTGTCACGTGGCTGGGCTTCGGAAGAGAGCTTCGCACTCCCTCATTTTCCTGGATTCCCTTCTCTGACTACATGTTGAATTTGAGGAACCTGCCCTTTCTAGAATGATTGTGGATGCAGTTTTGCATTAAAACCTAATGAGGCCTTAAAAAAAAATACTCGGAAAAAAGTAGAAATAGAGGGAAACATTCTCAACTGTATAAAAAGAAGCTACAGTATACGTAAAGGTGAAAAGCTGAATGTTTTCACCTAAAACAGGGAAGAAGGCAAAGATGCCCAGGTTCACAACTTTTATTCAACAAAGTGCTGGAAGTTCGAGTCAGCGCAGTAAGAAAATAAAAGACATATAGATCAGAAAGGAAGAAATAAAACTGTTCTAAGACCTGACACCAAAAGCATAATTCATATAATAAATAATTGATCTTCATCAAAATTTAAAACATTGGCTCCGTTAGGAGGATGAAAAAACAAACTATAGAGTGGGAGAAAATACTTGCAAACCATATACCTGACAAAAAACTTGTGTCTAGAATATACAAAGAACCTTCAAAACACAACAGTGGAAAAGCACAGTCCAGTTAGAATATGGACAAAAGACATAAAGAGACATTTCACTGAAGAAGACATACAGGTGGCAAATAAGAATATGAAAAGATGTTCAACATTATTAGCTATTAGAGAAATTGCAAATTAAAACTACAATGAGCTATCACTCTACGCCTATCAAAATGGGTAAAATAAAAAAAAATATTGACCAGAGCAAATGCTGGCAATGATGCAGAGAAAATGAATCCCTCATACATTGCCGGTGTGGATATAAAATTGTAAAGCCACTTTGGAAAACAGTGTGACAGTTTCTTAAATAATTGACCATGGAACTAACATAGAACCTAGCAATTTCACTCCTGGGCATTTATCCCAGAGAAATGAAGACTCATGTTCGCATAAAAATCTATACACAAATGTTTAAAGCAGCTCTATCTGTCATAATCAAAAAGAGAAACAAGTTAGATTTACTTCAGTGGGTGAATGGATACAAATTTGGAATAGTATTCAGAACTAAAAAGACAGCAAATTACTGATACACAGGACAACCTGACGAATATCCAGAGAATTATATGCTGAATGAAAAAAAGCCAATTCCAAAGGTCATGATTCTATCTACATAATATTCCTTAAATGACAGTACTGAAGAAATGGAGACTAAATTAGTGGTTTCCAGGGGTTAAGGAGAGGGTGGGGGCAGGAGGGGAGTAGGTGTGGGTATCAAAGGATAACATGAGGCAGCCCTGTGGTGATGGAAATATCGAACATCTTGATTCTATCAACTGCCCGGTGTACCACAGGTTTGCAAAATTATACTATTGCAGGAAACTGGGTCCATCGTACATGTGATGTCTCTTTCATTTCTTATAATGCTAGGTCTATAACTGTGTCAAAATAAAATGTTTATAATTAAAATAAAAAGAGTAAAGCTACTGTCAACTTAGCAACAAAAGAGCCTTTAATGAGATGGAAGAACGTGCAAGTTATGTTCACTTAGATGGTATATATTGCTTTAAAAACTGTAACAATACATCAAACCTTTATCAGGAGTGTGAGACTTTTTCTTCACTGACTTTATTTTCCATAACGAGGTTACATTTAAAACTAGGAAACCGTACTCACACGACCCAGCATCGCAAGGCTGTGGGGTCGTTATTTAGCGTAGCCAGGCTAATGTCACATAAAGAATCCGGTCAACAGGGACACGTGTGGGTTCATTGTTAACAAGCGCGAACCAGTGCCATTACTGTGTGACATGCATCTGCCGGCGAAAGCGCTGCTCCAGAGGCACGCTGACATTTGTCCATATCTTCGCTTTATTATGGAATGAGCTCATTAACAAGGCCCCGCATTGTCCTGAAGGAAGACTTCACAGAAACAGAAAGGGGAACCGCTTTCTGTTTTATTTTCCTCATTAGTCGGTGCTGAATGTGGACTGCACGGCTGGATGGGAATAACGATGCATTTTAATGCACTCACCTTGGTCCTAATGAGGACTTAGGACAATGCCCCTTCACCCTTAGTCACAGGTGCCCTTTGTCCACACTGGAATACAACCCCCGGTCATTTCACGCTCGGCCACGAAGCACAGATGGATTCGGAACCAGCGCCCACAGCCCAACCCAGAGGTGCATCAGGAATGAGAGAGTCACATGTGCTTGAAGATCTCTGTCATGATGGAGTGGACATCGTGGTGGGGAGGGGAAAAGGCGGTTCAAGTTCTGTCGGTTTAAGCCTTTAAGAAACTGCTTTGAGGCCCCATCAAGGTCCACCTTCATGCTTCTCTGTGGACGGTTCTTCTGTACATGTGCTTCGAAACCCCGTGATGGCAAAGTCCATAAACCAGGTGGTTCTCATTTTAGTCTGGCCAGAATCAGGGTTGCCTTGGAGAGCGCTGCACTCACCGGAGTTTCTGGGTTTGAACAGGTTTCCCACGTGTCCTCTTCCCCTTATATGTGACCTGTCCCCGCTCCATCCCACCTGAGAAACTAACTTATCAGGCAAGCTTAGGGCACTGCTGAGAGTATGAGATGGGACCACATGAAATCTGCACTTCTGCACATCAGAAATAACTAAGCGTTGGCCGTTTCATGTGGTTCATCCCAGGGGGTTCTCCGTCCGGGCAATTTTGTCCTCTCTGGGGACACTGGGCAGGGTTTGGACCTGTTTTGTGTTGTCAGAACTATGAGGGGGTGGTACTGGAATCTGGGGGGTTGAGACCACGGCTGCAGCTAAACATCCTACAGTACACAGAACAGCTCCCCTGCCCACCCACCCAGGCCAACACAAAGACCCACCCGGTCCCAAATTTCAGTAGTGCCAAGGTGAAGAAACCCTGCTCTAGTTCCTGGAATCACAAAACGGCAACCCATGGGCCAAAGATAACCCCTGCAGGTAGTGTTGTTCGCACTCTCTCTTTCTCCATGCTGCATGGTAACTAGGCAGAACTGACATTCTCGTTACAATGAGCCCGGTCCCTTCTGTATGGGATCTGCCTGGCCCCTGGACGCATCTCGGTTTATAACCCTCTGATTTCAAAGAAGCATATCCTAAATTAGTGGTTCGAAAATGGGCCATGCTGCACTCCTGTTTCCCCCTCCCACTCCAGGAGATAACTGGCTGTGTCTGGAGACATTGCTGGTTGTCACGACTGGGGGGACAAGTGCTCCTGGCGTGTGGGGGGTGGAGACCAGGGATGCTGTTCCACACCACACAGTGCAAAGGACGCCCCACATCAGAGGGTCATCGGGCCCTAAATGTCAGTCGTGCCGAGGTGGAGAAACCTAGGTTCTATGCAACGTGATACGGGGTTTAAGAACAGGGCCTTGAAGCCACTCTGCCTGGTTCCAAAGGTCTCTCCACTTACTGGTCGTGTTGTCTTGAGTACCTTCCCCAAAATGGTAGTAATGATGATTTCTGCCTTAAGGCTGCAGGGGAAATTAAGCAAATATAGATAACTTCCTAGTGTTGAGAACATTGATACTGGCTATTATGACCTGTAAGAATTATTTTTGAAATAAAAATGGCAAGATCCAGAAATCACAGAAAATTCATCACGTATCCAGATTGCTGGAGTTGATCTGAAATCCTGGTTTTTCTTCAGGTTTTTTTTTTTTTTTTTTTCCGTCCCAATAGACAGCATTCCCTTTAACCAACACACATGCATATTTGAAAAGTAAATAATTTTTCAACAGGAAGTTCACAAGGGCAGATCATTATTATACAAGTTTTATGTACAGAAAACTAGCTCATCACAGGAAAGCAGTGGGTTTTATTTGCAATGTTTATTCTTGCTCCAGATAAATGGCCACCCTGTAGAAATCAGCACAGGCTGCGCTGCACTAAGAGCAAAACACAGAAGCCTGAAGTACTACGTTTGTGCGTGCAGGGGGAAGGGGCACGGTTGACCAGCACAGAGCATGGGGTGCCGGGTGAATCATGTGCCCTGTCCTCAGGATGGGTCTTGAAGCCGGTGCGTGGAAGCTCACTGGTCTTCCCAACAAGCCTGTCACTCCTCCAACCCGATTCCGTGTCGTCTGCCCAAGATACGCCATCCTTGAGGGCTTCTGCTTGATTTCAGCATGTAAGGAGGGGGCAGTTTTGCAGAAATTACTAGGATTAGACACACAGGAGACAGCTGGAGAGTAAGCAGGTCAATTTTTCTCATTAAGGTGTGGGAGAAACAGTCGGCCGCGTGCTGACGGCCCTCCTCACCTTCGGCAGGGAAGGCAGGACAAGCTTAACAGGTAAGGTCACACCACGTGGCGGTTCTGCAATTCCTGTCTGGCCCCTCATGAATCCACGGGGGTGGGCGGGAGGGAGCCCGTGACTGTTCATCACTGAGACACCCACGGCAACAAGGCAGGGTGTCAGGGGCCTCCATTTCAATTCCGTGATTCAAACAGACAAACAAAAACCAGGATGATTTTCTTCCCCCTTTCTTGCTTGCTTCTTGTTTATGCTGTCAGGAAGGCTTCATCTGATAGCTTGTGTTTTGAGTCTGTCTTTTGCACTGTCTACGTTTTCCCGTATTTGAGGGAACTGCAGAGGTGTGTAATCACTGCAGCATCTTCTCGCTGCTCAGAGAGCTGCTTTATAGAAAAATCACAGGCTCGTTGAGTCTGTCGGCCAGGATTCCAGGGAAGCCCGGCAGCTGGGTTCTCAGTCCTTCTTAAATAAATAGCAATTCTGGTGGCAAGAAAACAACGATGGAAAGCAACAGTCTCCAGTCACTTGCTGGGATCCATGTGCCCCCATGGAGCCCAGGCGATCCAAAAGGAAGACATGCTGGAAGCACAGCCTGTTCTGCAAATGATCTCCAAAGCCCTTCCAAAGTCTGCCTTGGGAATGACAAGCTTAAAGCACAGGTGAATGGGGCGACTGAATCCGATTCCTTCCCATTGTATGGGTTCTCTTTTAATTTTGTATGTTTCCCCCATGCCAAATTTTTACCTTGACCAAAGGG
The DNA here is from genome assembly GCF_963455315.2 of Globicephala melas. Taxonomy (NCBI): domain Eukaryota; kingdom Metazoa; phylum Chordata; class Mammalia; order Artiodactyla; family Delphinidae; genus Globicephala; species Globicephala melas. Next base: position 121,961,814 of record NC_083335.1, read on the forward strand.
AGCTCTCTCCCATGAGAAATGAAAAGCTCAAGAAAATTCTGAATTTCTCCTTGCCTTCCCATCACAAGATATTCATTCATTTTGTAAATTATATTGAAGTATAGTTGATTAACAATGTTGTGTTAATTTCTGCTGTTCAGCAAAGTGATTCAGTTATACATATATACACATTCTTTTCTTATATTCCTTTCCATTATGGTTTATCACAGGATATTGAATATAGTTCCCTGTGCTCTACAGTAGGACCTTGTTGGGTTTCCATTCTATATGTAACAGTTTGCATCTGCTCATCCCAAACTCCCAGTACACCCCTCCCCCACCCCTCCCCCTTGGCAACAAGTCTGTTCTCTATGTCTGTGAGTCTGTTCCTGTTTTGTAGATAAGTTCATTTGCCATCACAAGATGTTAATAAGGGCTGGGAGAGATCTAGTCCACAGATCTAGTCCAAATCTGGCCACACCTATTCACTGACCTGTGGTCTCCACAAAGGCAGAGCTGAGTTGATGCAGAGACTGTATGGCCCGAAAAGCCAAACACATTTACCATCTGGCCTATTATAGAAAAAGTTTGCTGCCCCCTTGTTTTGGAGTTTAGAAACCAGAGGCCCAGAGTGGTGAGGTGACTTGCCAAGACCACACAGGTAGGTAAGGATGGAGGCAGGTGCGCCACGTTTGTTTTCAGGACTTCGTGATGGACCCACGTCTTACCTCTCGGTACCTATTGGGGTCGACACGTATCACACGCTGGCACGGTCCACCACATAAGTTAACTTAAGTCTATAAGAAACGCCTTTGTCCTATGATAGGCAAAGAAGAAAGAAGAAGATGGACAGGTTGCCAACTTTTAGGTGGGGCTGCATCCCCCCAGCGATATTTCATGCCACCGCTGATGCCTGCTGTGTCCATCTGCATCAAGAACAGAACGTCAACTCCTAAATCATTCAGAACCTGGTCAAACGATACGCAGTGTCAGGCTGCTTGGTGGGTATGAACAGAAGACCTATACCTGAAAGCAAATTTCTCCCATTAGGTGTCACATGATGAGAAAAAGATGGTGACACCCCATTGTCTGATGACAAAAACAATCAAGGGATGGAAGATTTCCCCCACAGAGTAGTAAGGCTTTGCCTCTTCCAATCCAGCCCACTAACACATGCAAGAGTTAAATCACTCTACATAGTTTGTTGCTTTGCCGTCCGAAATTGTTCCTTTGTTCCGTCCGAAATTTGTTCCTTCGACGTCCGAAATTGTTCCTTTGTTCCGTCCAAAATTTGTTCCTTTGCCGTCCGAAATTGTTCCACCCAGGAAGTCGCACCTGCCCCCATCCCAGCTCTGTCCCATCTGCCTTATTTCCCACTCCTCTCTTCTGTGTATCCCAGGCTCAGAGCCTTGGGGCACTGAACCGTCACAGAGGACACCTGAGGAGGTCCCCCTTGGAAACATGCCACTCAGAAGTGGTACACTTGTGCTCTGCTCCAGAAACCCATTTGTCTGGGATACTTCGACACCACCTGCACTGGCCACCTTCAGTCCTGCACCCTGGAATGCCCTTTCCTTTTCACACATTGCATTTCTGAAGACTACCAGAAATACATCTTCTTGATGAAACCTTGTGCAACCCTATTCTGTTATGGGTTTTATACCTTTTTGATCCATCATCCAAAGGAGACACTTTGTGAATATCTCTCTCAAGGCATGTCTGACCCTCCACTTAAGTTCATAGTCTTTTGCATCTCAGCCATTAGACCATCTTAAGGGCAAGAGTTGTTTCCTTTGTCTTTCTAATCTTCACCCCACCATCCACAGAGTTGGTCCTCAATGAAAGTTTGTAGAACTGGGCAACAAGAGTTAAGAAGACTTCATGGATTCCTGTTTGTATTAGCCAGGGTGCTCCACAGAAAGAAACAAAACCGATGGGAGATATGTATCTATATGTAGATCTATCTTTCTATCTATTTATCTGAAGATCATTTACATAAGGAATTGACTGACACAGTTATGGAGGTTGACAAGTGCCAAAACCTGCCCTCTGCAAGCCAGAGGCCCAGGAAGGGCCTCAGTCTGAGTGTGGAGGCCTGAGAACCAGGGTAGCAATGGTGTCCATCTCCGCCCAAGGACAGGACACCAGTGTCCCAGCTCAGCAGTCAGCCAGAGAGACTGAGAGGGAATTCAACAATCCTCCATTTTTTGTTCTTTTCAGGTCTGCGGCAGATAGGTTGATGCCCACCCACCCTGAGGAGGACCACCTGCTTTGTCCCGTGTACCGATTGAATGCTGGTCCCATCTGGATGTACCTTCACAGACACATCCAGAAATAATGTTTAGCCATCACAGGTGGATATAGGTTTTTGTTTTTTCCTTTTAAGTGTTGATACTTTAACTCTCCCTATCATGAGGTGCATGCAGAAATAACTTCATATGCAGAAGTGTTCTGTTAAGGGCCAGAACTGCACAACTGCTCTGCCGCGTGAAAGCAGCCGTAGACAGTATGGAAATGAACGAGCATGGCCGTGTTCCAAAAGAAGTTTTCAAAATCAGATGGGGTCTGCATTTGGCCCATAGGTTAGAGTTTGCAGCTCCCTGCGAAAGCTCAACAGAGAAATTGTGCATGTTCCTAGGAACACAGAACCAAAGGCATGTTGAACAGAAGATGCTTTCACATATGTCCTCTATCCAGGAAATAAATAAATACGCAGATGTTAATTTTCTCACTAGAAAGCCTTTTTTTAAAAGACATTTTCCTCAATGCCTGCAGCCTAGTAGCAATGAGCATCATTTCACCTCATTTTATTTGCTTCTGCTCACTCGTTGCTTCAAACTGTTTGCGAATCACTTGTTTTATGGAACCGTTAAATCTCTGGAAACTAACTGAGCTCAGAAATGTGGGCCTGGGCTGGATATTCTTCTTCTTCTTTTTTTTTGCGGTACGCGGGGGCTCTCACTGTTGTGGCCTCTCCCGTTGCGGAGCACAGGCTCCGGACGCGCAGGCGCAGCGGCCATGGCTCACGGGCCCAGCCGCTCCGCGGCATGTGGGATCTTCCCGGACCGGGGCACGAACCCGTGTCCCCTGCATCGGCAGGCGGACTCTCAACCACTGCGCCACCAGGGAAGCCCAGGATATTCTTTTGACTATATTAAAATGGAAAAAAAACTGTCCTCATTTTTCTACAATGGTTATTGTCATCGATTCATGAAATCTTGAGCAGAAGTGAAAGCTAAGGGGCAGCTTGGGTTTAAAGGGCTACAGATAGAGTCATCATTCCATCTATGAACTAATATTAAAAGATTGACACGCAGCACAGGAAAATCATTTTCCATCACTTCAATATTGGAACCAATCTCATCTTTGCCCTCTGAGGTCCGCATCCACACACCTTCTTGAATGCATTGCATCAGGTTAAAAAGTGCATTGCTCTTTCCAGCCATTGCCAGAAAAACAAATTTGAGTATGATTTATCAGATATTCAGAGAACTACAGAGAGGAAAATGGTCTGTCGATAGGACAAAGGGGGCTGTTGACGTTTTTGTCCACAAGTTCATGAGCTTTCTTTCCTGTCTGGGTAGATTTATTATCTTGTAGAAATTGAGTCATCTCAGCATGGATTTGAAAGACACATATTAAACTTTTTCTTAGGCATTAGTTGGGCCAATTGTAACCTGGGGATATTTGATAGACAAGTCCATGGTGCTGGTGATGAGTGGAAGGCGGAGAATTTTGCAGGCACATGCCCAGTGTGTCTAGACAATCTCACCTTTCCGGTTTAGCCTGACTGTGGGCTGAAATTTCACAGGAGTCTTCCTGGCTTAGGATGAGAAAAGCCACGTTGTAGAGGAATCCTGCCCCCCCCCCAACTTCCACATCCCCTCTTGTCTTAAAGCGGCACATTTCGGTGAAGTCTGTGGTCTTTTCTATCTACCGCTTCTCGCTCAGTGTCTTTGGATACTGAAAGATAGGGTCACTACAACATTCAAGGTGGGAGTTCTACAACATTCAAGGTGGTTTCTGAAGTTCTACTGGATAGAGCAGGTTCTACAACATTCAAGGTGGTTCTACAACATTCAAGGTGGTTTCTGAAGTTCTACTGGATGGAGCAGGTCCAAAAGATTCAAAATTGTCCTGAAGCAGCAATTCTGCCATTATCCTTATAGAAAAGGACGAGCATCCGTCAGCATCGGAAAGTGGTCCTTTGAAAGGAGTCCCACTTTCCAAATAGTTTGGGACAGGAATACACATCAAACCGTGCAACGCTCACGGAGAGTAGTCAGATGCGGGAGGTTCTCGAAGACTCAGAGATACCCGAGGATATGAATTTCACCCACTTTCTTACAAGCAGCGTTTCTAAAACCCCTAGGACGATAGAAACCCTGTGTCTCGGGAGAAGGAATCGTAACTCTTCGCATGAAACGCGCCATCGGAGAGGCCGTGCAATCGCTCCCGTGCTCCTGGAGCGTCAGCGGGTAGTAAACCAGGCGGATCTTGCCAAAAGTCAGACCGTGACTCAGGAGGTCTGGGGAGGCGCCGCCGGGTCTACATTTCTGACAAGCTCCCAGGCGGGGGGATACTGCTGGGATACAGACATTGGGTAGCAAAGGGACAGAGTCCACCTGCGGAAGCTGCCCCTTCATCTTCTGAAGCTCCACTCATCCCCTTCAAGGCTACCTGAGTTACTGCTGTTGGAATCCCCACCCGGCCAGTGGTTTTCAGTCAATCCCAGCTGCGCCTTGGCATCAACCGGGAAGCTTTCAAAGAAGGCTCATCCCAGAACTGTGAAATCAGAAGCTCTACGCTGCTGCCTGGACATTCTTTTAAAAGTGAGATAAAATTCACATAACATACAATTAACCACGTTCGAACGTACTATCCAGTAGCTTCCAGTACATTCACAAGGTAGTACAGCCACCACCACTAAGACGTTTCTGAACATTCTCATCACCCCAGAGAAATCCTGTAAGATTAAGCAGTCCCTCTCCATTCCCCCTGCCCTCAGCCGCTAGCATCCGCTTTCTGTCTCGAAGGACTTGCCTATTCTGAACATTTCCTGTAAGGAGAATGATACACAATATGGTCTTCTGTGTCTAGCTTCTTTCCCTTAGCCTAATATTCTCACGGTTTGTCCACGCTGTAGCCTGTGTCACCCCTTTACAGTGAGTACTGTTCCACGGGACACACAGACCACATTTTCCTGATCTCTTAAACTGTTGATAGACATCGGGCTGTTTTCACCTTTGCTGACTCTGAGTTGCCCTGTTTGTGTACATCTGTTTGAGCACCTGTTTTCAGTTCTTCTGGATACGTGACTAGGGGAGGAACTGTAGGGTCGTGCGCTAATTCCATTTTTCATCGAGGAAACGCCCAACTGTTTTTGACAGTGGCTGGACCACTTCGTGCGCCCACCGGACACTGACATTTTTTAAAAGTTCCCCATGGAGTCCGAACGCCAGCCAGTGTTGACAAGCTCTGCCCCATAAGCAAAGATGTCCTTGTCAGCCCTCTAAACACATAATTGTTTAATTCAGTGGAGTCCCTGGACCAGTGGCAAGAGCATCAGCTTGGAACTTGGCAGAAGTGCACATTCTGGGTTCCCACCGCAGACCTACTGAATCAGGAGCTCTGCACGCAGGCAGAGTCAGCCCCCGCTTCATGAAAGTCCCCAAGGCAACTCTATGGTTTCACAACTGATGCCCTACATACAATTTCATAACTTGCAATATTTTCACCTAACTCTACATCTTGTCCATTTTCCCACATCATGGATCATTATGTGAAAATATAACTTCCCACTTTTATCTATGATATCCTAACACAAAACAAGCCTATGATTCACTTAACCATTCCTTCTGGGGGGCCTTTTGGCCTTTCCCAGTTTTTCCCCAATATAAATCGCGCTCAGTGAATATTCTTGACAATAACTCTTTGCCGACCTCTCTGTATATTTCCTTTGGTTCCATTTAGAATTATAATGAGCAGATCGTAGAGTTTGCACATTTTCCTCCTTACCCTGAGCTGAGTACTTCTTCGGGTATGAGCTCTTCCTGTGGATGGAAATCCTACACGTCATGAAATGAGGAAGAAGAAATGAATTACTGGTTACGTTGAGTATATAGGAAATATTGGCTTGATTGTCCTACCAAACCAGGGGGGAAATAAATACAGAGCCACGTTTATTCTCTAAGACTGTTCCAGTCTCCCTCTGTTTCTTCGGTATGTATGATGCTTGAGCCAGGCATTTAAATTCTCCTCTTATTTCTTTATCCACATTGGAAGCGGGGAAACACACTCTGTCTCCTTCCCGGGAGCTGCTCAGAATCAGCAGAGGAGAGGTGCTCCGTGTGGGGAAAGCACTTTGTAAGCGCAGAGCACAGCGCAACGTGTGAGGTGTTTTTATAAGTACATTCACTGCTTTGAACAGTTCCCTCCCAGAGGTGCCCCAATGGAAATATCCTCATTTGCTTTGAGCTGACACTTTCATAAGCCTGACCTATGTGGTTTTATTTGCTCTGAATTCGTAAGTGGCCGGCTCTTTACACGTGCCTATTTGAACACACTCCTTAAATAGCTGGGTGTCAGTTCACCTCAGTTAGATTTTGTAATTAGCGCATTTCTGGCTTTATTTTCCATTTCTCAAAAAAAGAAAAAAAAAGGCCACGGATAAGGACATGCCTCATTTTTCTATGACCGTATTTGGTTTGGAGTCCCCCCGAAAGTGTGTATGTTGCCTGTATTCTCATTTTTATACAATTTTACTCTCTCATTGGTTTATATGATCAACAGGCACAAATAAGAAAAAGGATGGGTAAAAAAACAGCCAAGTAATAAGCCCTACAAACCTGGGGAGCCTACTGTCAGGATATGTGAACTCTGCAGAGTTGAGTCAATGTGGAAAGCTCTTCTTTTCTTGACGGTGTGACATAAAATGTAGAAATATCTTAAGTGTAAATACCCTTCCCACTTTGTGAAATCAAAAGCCCAAATCAAGCTCTTGGCACAATGAACATTAAAAAATATCCCAGGTATGAGAAGTAACTCACAGTTCTGCTGCAAACTTCTCTGATAACAAAAATATGAATAATTTCTTCCCCTCCCTCTTTTTGCCCCCTGACCTAGGGCGTTAAGAGGAAAAGCTGATGTTCTTGGTTAAACCTTCGTGTGTTTGGTGTCCGCTCCTGTCTATGCCCTTGACACACTGTTTCCACTGTATGCATCTTGATGGACGTTTCCTTTGGGGGAAGAGGTAGCGGAGAAACACACAAAGAAAACAGCACAAAGATACAGTGATGTGCTGGGTAACATACTTGATACTGCAGTTTCCTTTCTAAACCTTCAGAGCAGGTTCCCTACTTAATGGAAACTCTCAGACCAAAGCGAAAATAGGTAACAGTGTCCATTTTCACCCGCGGCTGTAAAAAGCCTCGGCTTTCCTTCTAAACGAGGAACATTTCTAGACCCGGAGAGGGGCAGTAAGCAATAACGGACTACAGCTCCGGAAGATACCCATCCCCCATGCCACGAATAACACTTCTCCCAGTAAAGAGGCGTTTTGAAAAGACTATTCTGAAGCACAGAAGAGAAGCTTTCAGGGTGCTGCAATGAGCCAAAACGAAAAGGCAGGGGGCTGCGAGAAACAGAGCTGCTTATCGAGCAGGGGGCTCATCTGTCGTTTCGCTCCCTTTTCTCGCTGAAATTCTGGCTCTTCCCAAAGTGTGGAAGCTGCGACTTGCTAAGTGGGCAGCCTTGAAAGGTAAGGCTGAAAACGCCTTTTATCGGCCACAGAACGCCTGCCTCGCGACTAGGATGAAGGTCAGCCACCAGGAGAAAGGGATGCAGATCTACCTGGGACCTTGGTCCAGGACTCAAGGCTCAGCCCGCTGCCTTGATTTCAGTAGGCGAACCCTGTCCGCGTCCCCCTGTGCGTCTCCGGGGGACTCAGGGCTCGCCCGGAGGGACGTGATGTTTGATTCAGACCCTCGGAAGCGTCTGCTCGCCTAAGTGTCAGGAGCCGGGAGCACAGACTCATTTGCATCCGTCCTGCTGGAGGCAGCCCTCCCAGAGCGAGCAGCCCTCGGCTCGGGAGGCTTCCGAGGCGGCGGCGGAGTCCCCGCTTGGTTTTAAACTCAGAGGGGTGGGGGGAGAGGACTGAAAAAGAAAATGAAGCCAATTTCCAACAGACCTGACAAAGGCAGGATTAGATGAAAACGGTGGCGTTTGTTTAAAAGTGGGGAGAGCGTGCCGGCTACAGCCTTGATCTCACGTTAGTTACTTGGTACCGGCTGCAGCCTGAGAAAGCCGCATCTGTTACGCAGACGGCGGGGGTCGCCAGCGCTGATGGAGGGTGTAAGAGCGCCAGGCAGAAAATGAATTAGGTCTTGGAATGCCAAACTGGAAAACCCACTGGAACCAGAGCGCGGCATGCCGGCTCCGGCAGGATGCAGACACACTAGGCGCCCGTAGAGCGTGCTTCGTGGCCGCCGCTCATTACTCGCTATTTTTAGGCACAGCGCTGAGAAGGGACAGAGCAGGGCCGGGGGAGCGCGGCCGCCCAACAACAGGCTCATTTAGGACCAGCCCCCTTCCCATGCTCTGCAGCGGCCTCTCTGTGGGACTCGGGAATTGATTATCCACCCTCCTTGTGAATGTTGGGAATGTCGGCCATTGCGAGCACGCTACACAGGGCGACCTGTGCTCTTCGCGGGCAGAAAAGCAGAGGCTCACTGTGCTCGAGAGCAAAGGCCCAGGCGGACTCCGGCGGAGGCACAGGGCTCTCAGGACGTTCCGCCCCGCCCTGCCCTAGGGGTCGGCCTGGAAAAGACTCAAGGGGCCCCCGGGCAGGGAGTGCGCTGCTGAGAACGGGGTGCATGCAGGAGGCGCCAGGAGCTAGGAAGGGCTACTGGGGTCCTACACACAGGGATGGCGGGGAGTGGGGGGCACAGGTGTGCATCACATCTTGCAGCCCCCGGCGTCTGCCGGGCAGGTGGCCTCCAGCACCCTCCACTGCGGCTCACTCGCGTCCCCATTCTCACACTGCCCACCAGCACATCGGCTCAGATCCCAAGCATTTCAGCTGCCCCTGGACCAGTCTGGGCGCCACGTGGATGACATTCGCTTCCCCACCCAAGGCAAGGAAGGCGTCATCACAGTGCCGCCCTGACATTAAGGGAAAGAAAACTCGCCACCCTAATATTCGGCGGTACGTTCTGGGACTCACTTGATTAATGATGACAAATGAATCCAGCCAAGTGTCTCATCTTAGAAGGATGGGCTAGATGGCTAAATGTGTGGGTGCGCGCGCACACACACACACACGCACGGCACCAAGAACTACAGCAACAAGGAAAAGCCAAGCAGGAGAGAGGGAACACGTGAAACATGATCCATTGGGAGGAAATATCCATTCATCAAGCTTCAAACACACAAATCCCACGAGCAGGGAAGGAAGCATTATCACAGGACCTACTGGGGAAGGAGCACCGATTCATCGAACTTTCACGGGCCCGCATGGCAACAGGTCCAGATGATACCCATCTGGCTTTGAGACACGCATCTCTACCCAAGAGGCTGATCGCAGGGCCCTGTTTTATGCTCATCCTGACGCGACCTGGTGCCGCGTGGTGGTTTCCTGGGGTGACCCCGAATGCAACATTCCCCACACGCTCTTGTTTCCAATTTGGACAGAGGAAGGTATTGACACATGAGCAAAGAAGGGAAGGTTCCTGCCGTTCCGAGCCTTCTCGAGGTTAAAAGTTAGGTGACTGAGCTGCCTGCCCGATTCCTGAGAAGGCCTCTGTATTTGTTGCAGGAATAGAAACTACATGTCTTCAACTGTCCAGATGTCTTTCTCTAGGGTGTGAGTTTCATAATCCTCTCTATCTCCTTTGCCTCCATTATAAAGTCCCAGGGGAGTTAATTCCTCTAGGGAACTGGTTCTTAAGTGGGGGGTATTTAGTAAGTATGGGGGTATTTGGGGTTTTCAACATGGCTGGAGGTTTGGGGGATTGCTACTGGTACCTAGTGCAGAGGCCAGGGCTGCTGCTAAACCTCTTACAGTGCAAAGGACAGCATGTCTGCAGCAAAGAATCACCTGGCCCCAAACGTTACCATGTCAGAGTCTATTCTAGGGTGGTTACAGATGGATACCAGGACAGGCTGAGCCCTACCTGAAATAAAAGTACCTGGACCTGGCAAACCACTAAGCAGCATGTGGGATCTTAGTTCCCCGACTAGGGATCAAACCTGTGCCCCCTGCAGTGGAAGCACGGAGTCCTAACCACTGGACGGCCAGGGAAGTCCCAGGAAAAGTCCTTTCTGCAAGTGGCTTATTTGTTCTTATGTGCCGTACAAGCTTTGTGGAGCCCATAACCACACCAGGTCTGCACCACCTAAGAGAAAACTTGGGCTCTACAGAGTGTTACAAATGTGCAAGTAAGTCCTGGGAACACAGGTGTATTAGCTGTTGCCAGGTCCATGCCTTTCCGGTGCCCGACCCCTTCCCCCTTTTCCTCTGTGCAACCCTGCCTGGAATACTGCAACTGCATCCCTGGGCACCAGGCACACTTTTAAACACATGGTAGATTTCTGAGCGTATGTGGTAATGGTCTCTGGCCTAGGACTGGCCTTTCCCTGGTGTCCCGTCTTCTAAAACACAAGAGCTGGTCTAGGAGCCCATGAACAGCAGCCTGGTCATCTTGAAAAGTGTCACTGGAAAGAACCATAATTAATAAATGTTCTCGGTATTATTGTAACTGAGCAGGACCCTATGGGGCCTTCCCGAGACAGACTCCCACCCCCCCATGTCGTCCACCTGCCTCTTGTCTACAGAAAAACTTTCATCGAACAATAAATTTAATCAGAGAAGCGAGAAAATGCAGAAGCAAAGGGAAACAGTCAAAGAGGACAAAATAATAATAGTTTAGTCATTAGACAAAGTCAAAGGCCCTTAGTTCCTCCTCAAGGGCTGTAGATCATATTCTGAGCCACGTCCTGTGAGCTGTTTTGTAGATACTGAAACCCCCGCCAGGTGGGAGAAGTTAGCTACATGATGACCAGACTGTAGCCATGACAGAGGCTGCCACAACTCTGAGAACTGGTGTCAAGGAAATGGGAACAAACTGATCCTGGAGCTGAAGACTAACTGTACGTAAAACAATCAAGATGACACTGGTCAGACCACCGCAGGACCAATTTCAAGATGATGGTGAGAGCTGACTGTACCACTTCTGCATGGGGCTCCCTGCCTCCCCCTGAGCACCCCTGAAACTCCCCTTTAAAAGCTCTTGCCCACTGATCGGCAGGGGGGAGTTGGCTTTTGGACATGAGTCTGCCTTCTCCCCACGCTGCCGGTCTCCAGAGTGAAGCCGACTTTCCTTGCCCGCCAACACTTGTCTCTCGAGTACGGGCTTTGGAGCAGCAGCAAGCGGCCGGACCTGAGTTTAGTAACGTTTTGTGGAATGAGGTTCTCCAGTGTTTTCAAAATACGAGAGCCGGTTGGCTCACCAGGAAACGTGAGCTCACCTTATCCGAATTAGATGACCTCTCATGATGTCTCGCCTGCTATAAAGTGAGGAGCACATAAAAATTAAAAATAAAATAACTACCTACTGGGGCCATAATAGACCTCAATACCGGTTTGCACCCGTTTTGAATTTCCTGTTTTGCACAAAACTCTGGTTTGCACAATCAGCCGTTCTCGCTTCTGTAACTATGCTTGCTGGTTACCCCATAAGTTTTAAACCAATCAAAATACAGGATTAATGTTCCCTAAATAAGATAGCCAATCTGTTCTGCCCACCACTGGAAAGTCCCGAACTTGTTTGTACCGATGTATAAAAGAGTTAAAACGGCCTCTTTGGGGGCTCCCTGAGTGCCTTTGGAAACAAGGGCACAGGGGCCCAGGTTCGAACCTGCAATAAATGACCCTCGCTGTTTGGCTTTGACTCTCGACTCTGGTGGCTTTGTGAGGGATCTCGCGACCGTGGGCATTTCAAAAGCATATGTGCATCTCTTCCAAAGAGAGCCGACCCGGGCCCCAGATAGATCACTAGCCCATCCCCACACTCAGCAGGTCGGGAGAAGAGGGATTCAGTGAGTTCTGGGTTCCCCAAGCCCGGGAATTAGTGCAGGCTTCCGAGCCGCCAGGCAGGCATTTGGCGATGGAGGTGGGTGGTGATAGTTTCCATTAGTGAACACTTAAGTCATGAATGGGATTCTTATTTATGGAACATTAGAGATCACTGCAGTTTTCTTTAGGATTCAGGAGTGGAGTGTGTCTACTTTTAGGCAATTCAGGTGCCCTCGGGCAGAGGCTCTGCAAATGCATTCACATAATCACCTTCGAGCAACTAGATCCTGTGTACTGAGGGCCCTTCCAATCACGGCTTTCTATATACTTCTTATCTTCAGGCGAGGGGTGCATATGCCATGTGTGTATTATGCTGCTTCTGCCCAAGGCTGCAAGTATTGGATTTTACAGACAGACATCGGTTCCCAAAGGCAGGGCTGACATCCTGGAATTAGATTCTGTTCCTGGGCCACTCAGGAAAACCATGTACTGGACCTGAGACGATGGAGCTTCTAAGGAAAGGGGACCACTTCCACACCACCAGTACCATTAGCTGTCTGACCCACAGGGGAAGGAAGCACCTGTGCTCTTTAGTTGTCCTACAAATTCCGCCTGCTCCATCTTTAGTTGGAGTCTGACTGCAGGCCGTTATTTCCTCATCGACAATAATACAGACTTGCCTCCCGGTGGGCTGTCAAAGTCCTACTCGATGCATTTTCTGTCCCCACGCTGTCCCAGTTACCCTGACTTCTGGGAACAACGTGTATGTCAGGTCAGTGCTTCATGTCTGCAAAGCGCAGAGTGAAAACGAGCTGAGTGTGTCACCTGGGTGCACATGCCTCTCGTGTCTGACAATACCAAGAGTATCAGAGAACATCTTTGTGAGCCCACACCACACAGAGATGCGAGGATGGGCGAGATGCACAGACACAGAGTCAGGGAAAGAACTGAAGGCAAGACTCAGAGGCACAACTGTAACCCAGGGCGATGGTTTCACCGAGTCTTCCGCAGACACTCACCAGGGCCCCAGGTCTCTTAAATGTCATTGTTGGTGGCAATCATGCAACATAGAATGCACGACATTATATTTTACATGATTGCCACCAGCTACGACATGTAAACCCCGTCTCAGAGACTCATGCCATGGCGACGAGCATCCTTTCTTCCACCAATTTGCACGTCTTTTCAGAGAGTAATTCATTACCTCTGGTTTGATCTGAGTCAACTGGTGATAACTCAGAAGGGTTTTTCCTCTTACAGTCACTATTACCTAATTTTAGAGACAGCCTTTTCCCCATAGGCACCTGCTTAAATTAGTAAATCGAACAATGCTGCGTTACCTGTGGTTTTATTTTGCTTTTAAGATTCCTCCATTCTGCAAATGCCTTACATATGGGTAAGAAAATGCATTAGCTAATTTCCTTCCTACCCAGAGATGCGTTTCCAAGGGATTTTCCATTTCGATATTTGAACCTTCCTCTTCAAATCATATTTTCTTTTCTAACGTTTTTCATTTTCATAGAAATCGACACGTCTTGCACCTTCATTGCATTATCGCCCAGGATGGTGTTCCCCTCTTACACACAGCTCGTAGGTCGGATACGTCTTCCCATGGAACCGTAATCATTAGGTAACTTGATTGTCAAAAAAAGTTCACTTTCATTCCTAAATGTTGCCAACCTGAGTTTTAAGTTAGTTTTCCCTCAATTTATTAACTTGGAACAAGAAATGATTAATAGGTCAAATGCTTGCATCTCAGTATGGTTCCATCACTCCTTCCTTTTCCTGCCCCTACCAGCAAAGAAAAAAATCCCAGCAGCTTTGTAAGGAAGATGTTTTCTATGTAGCGACAAAACGGCAGCAGCATCTATGATAAACAGACGCGGGTCTACGGCCAGGCGTCCGTACAGCTCTGCTTTCTTACCCACCGTACACGTCTCTCTTTCAAGTTAATGGGACTCTTTCTCTTTCACTCCCATCACATGGAACCGGACATGCCTGGTTCACTGTCCTCTGGGGATGTCCAGATTCTTTCTCTAGAAATCTCATCCCTCCTTTAAGGTCTCAACCAGATCCAACCACCTCCATGAATACGCACTGCCCTGCCCCCTCCTTTTCTAAAACCCTGTAACATTTATGGCACAGGAGACTAGTTGAGTCAACTCAAGCCCGTTTCACTTTTCACTGCCTTCTTCAATAACTATTTATTAATCATCTACAATGTGCCCAACAAAACGCTTGGCCCCTGGGACATGACAGTAGAAGAGACGTGCTCAGGGCCTCAGTCTTGGAGTTTTAAGAGACTTGATGCAGAAACAGACATTCAGCGGAGAAACATACAAGGCATTTATTTATTAATAGGGTGATTCCCACGTCGAGAATAGTACATCTGTACAAGACACACTATAAGAAGCTGTATGGCTTCTCTGAGTGAAATTCCCAGCAGGTGCTCGAAAGAAAGAAAAGAGAAAGAAACAAGGGAAGAACTAATGAAAGAAACAAAAGGAAAGAAAAGAATAAGACACGGTCTGGGTGAATACTTCCTGTTACTGTGTACAGACTCTGGTTCCTTTTGTCTGAAACAGCACCCACCTTCCTGGGGAGTCCTGCTGTCAGAAGACCTAGCTCTGATTTTAAATATTTCAAACATTCTTTGCCACTTCGAGCACCTGCACCTTATAGCCTTCCAAGCAGGACAGGAGTGTGCAGGCTTCTGGACACCAGGTTAGAGCATCCAATCCACTAAACGCTGGGCATCCCTCACCTGCCCACCTGTGCACCTTTACTGCTGCTTTCTTCTGGAGCCTGCATTCACTCACATCCATCTTACTGCTGGGACTCGTTCCTAAGCATCTTAGGAAACATTCTACCACCACCTCCTACATCTCGTTAAGTCAGCGGAAACCTGTTATATTCCTTTTAAAACCCATGTTTTTCTCAACTTCCTCCTCTGTCCTGTGTCCTGCACTTCCAACAGACTCTCTGTTTCCATCCCATCCCATCTCTCTCTCTCTGTCACAGATTCACACTGGAAGATGACGACAATGGTCCATCGCCATGTCACTGGTTAATTTTTGTACAGCTTACCTGGTTTATATGACTTCCTCTCAGTAGACAGAGCTCAGAAATGATGTGGTGGGCGCTCGACTACCCATGAATCCGCCAACATGTCGTCAGAATCCTGAATAGCCTAAAACAAAATGCAACGTGAATTATGACAAGAGAACGTACAACTCCTTGCTCTGGCCTCAAATGAACATGTGGCCTTTCGACCTTGGGCTGGTGTCTAGATATAAACCGAAGCACCTCCGTGTCTCATACTGGTAGCTGTGAGCATTGGCACAGATCACCTAGCAAAATGTATCGAGGGGCAAACTGTTTAGTTAGAGAGCTGTGGAAGAAACAAAGTATGTCTCGTGGTTGCAGACAATGTCCCCGTTTCGTGATCTGTTACTGTCATATTCGGTTTTGCTTTTTGTGCTGTGGAATATTATTATTTTCTAAGATGCTGTGGAACTAGGGCTGAATCCAATCCAAATGATGCAACCGAAGGGGAGCAGAACGTGCCACCCCAAGATGTGAGTGTAGGGGTTCAGGACGTGCTGCCCGCAAACGTACCAGCAGGGGTCCAGGACGTGCTGCCCGCAAACGTACCAGCAGGGGTCCAGGACGTGCTGCCCGCAAACGTACCAGCAGGGGTCCAGGACGTGCTGCCCGCAAACGTACCAGCAGGGGTTCAGGACGCGCTGCCCGCAAACATACCAGCAGGGGTTCAGGACGCGCTGCCCGCAAACGTACCAGCAGGGGTCCAGGACGCGCTGCCCGCAAACGTACCAGCAGGGGTTCAGGACGCGCTGCCCGCAAACGTACCAGCAGGGGTCCAGGACGCGCTGCCCGCAAACGTGCCAGCAGGGGTCCAGGACGCACCATCCCAAGATACGCCACTTTGGTATACTGACGATTTTAGGCTACAAGCACGTGGAAAGTAGCAAATGCAGGGAGAAGCTTTCTCTAAACCCCCCTTTACCTCCTAAAGACAGATCCTCCCAAAGGAACCCAGGTGTCATCAGTCCCCTCATGGGAGTGTCATCAACCTGGCAGGCTTGACTCCCAGCACAGGACAGGAGTCTAGAGACATAGTTATGTACGTCTGCAGCATAGAGAGGAGAGATGCAGACACTGAGGTGTGGTCCACACCACACCCAGACACACTTCATCACAAACAGTCCCCCCTCCCATCCATCCTTCCAACGCCCCATCATCTCTCCTAAAACCCACTGACTCTCCCCAAAGAGGCTCATGTCCCACCTCGCCTTCCCCAAAAGCTGCCTGGGGGAGCTGCCCATTTGCCCCTGCGTATCCCCCATGTGGACATGAGCCAGGCAGGAAACGAACTTCTGTGTGTTTCTCTCTCATTAAGCTGTCTTTTATTACAGGGGTCTCAGAAAAGAACTCAGAAGGGTGGAGGGAAAATTATTTGTCCTCTGCTACGCAATCCTTCATGTAACTGTAGGCGATTATTTTTCCCTGAAACTCTTTTACACAATTTTCTCATGTTTATAGCATAATAACCTGAGAGTAAGACTTGGAACATCATTATTTCTTATTTGCCGAGAACGGAACAGTATGGTCATCAATGACTTTCTTCTCACGACTAATTTTCTTTGATACTTGAACTTATTATATACTTACTGGTCAGTTGTTTGCTTTCATTTTAATCATTGGACTCAAGCAGATTTTCTGTAGTTATTGCCAAAAGCTTGGGAAAAGTTACATTTATAAATCTTGAAGCAGACTAATGTTTTCTACACTTTGGCCACTCTGGTTTTGTTCCTAAAGCTTGTGCTTATGAGAGAAAAAGAAACAAACAAAACTAGTTTATATGTAGCCTCAAATGTTTACTTATCCTACTTCATAGGCAAAGAATTAAACCTTCATTCTACAAATACTCAGTGAGCACCAACTCTGTGTTCTAAGTGCTGGGGAGGGGGCAGGACAGATAAAGTTGCTCTTAGGAAGCCTAGTCACTATAGCAGGAGCGAGCAACCAACAAACCAACAGGTACATGAACAAAATAATTTACATCACCTGTGTTTAGTGTGAGAGGGAGTGTGAAACATAGAAATGGAATGAGTCATACGGGTGAGGAGACTAAGAATGACGCTAAGTTGGCAGATAGAGAAACACTTCTGGACAAGCGGTCAGGGAAGGCTTCCCTGGAGAGAGGACACCTAAACTGTCTTCATGAGGAGAGGCACCAGGTGGAAGCAGAGCCTGGGGAAGGCAGTCGTGTTTGTCAGCAGAAAAGAAGAAAGGATGGTAAGGTCGGAGGCTACTGAGCCAGGGAGGTAGAAAGGCAGCCGGCTCAAGAGGTGGGCAGGGTAGGGGGGGCCACGCGGAGCCCTGGGGTCTTGAGAACGAGTTTGCCTTGTGTACGGGGTGGAATGAGAGGCTGCTGGAGGGTTCGCCCAGATCACTCAGTCTGCAGTGTGAGCACGTTGTGGCAGGGAAAGCACAGCTGGAAGCGAGACACAGATGAGCCCAGCAAGGCTGAGCGATGAAGGATGTAGTTTTATATCCATGTCACCCTACCTGTTCTTCTCGTCTGCATCGCTGCTGTGAAGGACCACCCCCTAGAGAAAGGGCCACTTGCTGCTTAGATGCCCACTTGGACTGTGGCCAGGCTGGACAGTAGAGATTGTTAGGAGTAATATCAGACTAATTAGCAGAGAATGATGGACTTGGGAAGCCTTAAACCCCAGACACATCAGTACTGGTTAGAAAGAAAGCGAAATTGGCCGGACCTTAAAAATACTGTTGGATACCATGTGACCCCAGAGTGTAGGTAGCTTCTCTCCTTCCCCTGACCTACTTGTATCTACTGCACTCGCTGTTAGCATCCCTACCGTCCACCGCCTCACCAGGAACTTGGGGGCTTGACCAGCACCGAAAGAAAAAAGTATGAAATATGAGGTTATGAGTCCCAGCAGGGAAGAACCTAGCTGCTAGAGGTTCTACAGAAGCTGTGGCTTAAAGGGCATATTTATATTCATATAGGATTCACATCATTGTATTTCTCCCTGTTCTTCAGCTGGAGTCCTTTGTTAAGAATGGTGAAGGACCTCAGATGTTAGTGTGGTTCCATTCCAACTAGCCAGCCTACCAGAGCTTCACAGATGATGGCAGAAGACAAGAGACTCCTGGGTCAGAGGCAAAAGATTGTCTGTTCTCACAGTGACAGCAGGAAGCAGAGTAGCAGCGTTCGTGCTGGTCCCCACAGGAAACATGAAGAGGGCTGGCTGATGCCTGCACACACAGTGGATTGTGTGACGGGAGAGGGACCCTGTGCTTAGGGAATGTGATAATAGGCCAGAACACTGATAATAGGCCGTACACCTGTCTGATTGTAACAGCAGAGGAAGACATTGTCTTTATTAAATGGGGAGTGTAATAAGCAATAAATAAAGCAAACCTGACATTTGCTTTAGAGGAAGACCCTGTCTATCTTCCAAAGCTGTTAGCTATACTAACATCTGAGCAGGACCCTGTGGGGCTCCTGGGCACAAAAACCTTTTCCTGTCCCCCATTTCTTATTTTCAGGATAAAGGTTTCAGCCTCCTAGATCTCCCTGAGTTCCAAAGGGCAGGTTCAAACAGTTACTAATCAGGGGAGGGAGGGGATGCAGAAACAAGAGAGGAGCAGTCAAGACACAACAGCACAGCCTTGGGACAGGTCCTGGTTCCTCCTCAAGGAATATACGTAACAATATCTTTGAGTCCTTCTGCAAGAACTAAAGCTCCCACCCAGGTGGAGGATGGCAACTTTAGGTTGAGAACAAGATTCCTGGAACACTGCCCTGTTACCTCACCACCAACCAATCAGAGGAAGGTCACATGCCCTGCAGCCCTCACCCCAAATTTTGCAGATAAAAACTTTTCCCCCAAAACCATCATGGAGTTGGGGGTTTTGAGCACGAGCTACCCGTTCTCCTTGCTTGGCCCTGCAATAAACCTTTCTCTGCTCCAAACTGCAACATTTGGTTTGCTTGGCCTCACTGGCACACAAACTTGTGTTTGGTAACACATCCTTGAAAAGATAGCTCAGAATAAAGGCCGTCAGTACCTCTGCTTGCAGTTGATGCAGAAATGCAAGAGATCCCAGATGAATTGTCTCCCCACACCTTTTTAATGTGACTTATTGAATAAGAAAATTATGTAAAGGTATAATAGAGCCTAGACTACATCAAAAACTGAGACATAATGACTCTTCAGTCCCCATGAAAAATGGGGTGAGAAACTCCCCATGGGTCGGTCTCCTTCCTCAACATTAGAGCTTTACTATTCCCAACAGCAGGTTTCACTGCTGCTTTAGAGCTTTCCAGTACAGTCCTAAAAGAAAATTGATGTTCAGACATCTTAGGGGCTTTCAACAGTGAGTCATCTTGACCACCTGAATTATGAAGTTAATTGCTACTATAACCTCTCTGAAAAGAAGTGAAGCTCAGTGATTCAATATCATTAGCAATCCCAAGTCAATGTCTTATTCATTGTGTGAGTGCCAGCTTTGTAGACCATAAGAAGCCCTGAATGGAAGGCTATTATTGTCTATCAACTGTGACACTTTTTATATCATTAGAGATGCCTAAGGGATGGAAGTTGATGGTAGTTTGCTTTAATTAGGTTCAGAGAGCGTGTGTGCACGCATGCACGTATGTGTGTTGATGAGCAGTAACTTTCAGCAAGTCCCTTTGTTATGACTGATATTTTGGACTAAAGTTATTACTTAAGAGAGATCAAGTTATGGATGGAAAAGAACGAATAAAAAGAAAGATCCAAAGTTTCCTGGACAAAATGGTAAAACACACTAAAGTGCTTCCTCCACCAAATTGTTTTTAATTTTTCTACCCAGTTAGTTTCCACCCATCTATTAGCTCAACTCTCCTACTTCGGGCATACAGAATTGAGTAAAGAATTCACTTTAAAACACGTTATATTTTGTACTTTACATCTGGCAGAATCACTGGAGCACCCAAGTCTTTCTAGATTCTGTACTGATATGTGTATGTTTGTAATCAAAGACCAAATAAGACAGAGAGAGAGAGAGAGAGAGAGAGAGAGAGACAGAGAGAGACAGAGACAGAGATAGAGAGAGAGAGAAATTAGGACAGGAAGCCATATCACTCAATCATTCCAAAGTTATTCACCTCATCTGAGCTTTCTGGAACAAAGCAGAGATCTTATAAATGGGTGAGATGTGACTAGTGTAAAGGACGTATTCCTCCAGATTTTTGCAAATGTCCACCGTGTAGCTCTGTCAGGTACATAGCAGATGGTATAATCTCTGGTGCTTTTGAGAGAAACAATTTGAACTCTGTTGGTTTAGGGAAATAATTTTCAACCTAAATGAGGAATTAACTATGGAGGAGGAAAAAAATTAAATTGTTGAAATGTTAAAAGAATTATGCTAAAAATAAAGGAAAAAGAACTTGATAAATTAAGAGACTGCAGTTAGAGTCTCCCTAAAGGTTATCTGAGTGACCACCTTCTTCATGGTGGTCATCATACACAATAAATTCAACATATTGGTGATGAGACCAAATTATAAAAGGAATTCACTAGACTGTAGGCAACTGAAAATTTGATTAAAACTCATCTGTCTTTGGCTCCTGAGTGAGAACTCAAAGTGTCAGTTCTTCAAGCGGCTGTTAGCTGCTCTACACAGCCCACAATGATCTCTGCCTCTGCTTTTCACACCCTTATATACATCTTCCCTGCACTGTTTCACAGTGGGCTTGTTTGACCAATAGGACACTACTGTTCATACAGTGATGGTGCCTGATTCCCAAGGTCATAAAGTGCATTATGGTTTCTGTCTTGCTCTCTGTCTTGGTTCACTCATGCTGAAGAAAGCCAGCAGCTGCTATGTAAGGACACTCAGGCAGCCCCATGGGGAAGGCAGCATGTCAAGGATCTGAAACCTTCTCCTAGCAGACAGTAAGGAACTGTGACCTCCAGCCAACAGCCATGCAAATCAGTGTATTCCCAGCTGACATCATCAGATACCCTGATATAGAAATAACGAGCTCAGCCACTCCAAGGTTACTGAGCCACAGAGACTGTGAGAAAATGAACACGTGTTACTGTAAGCCACTCCACTTTGCGTTGCTTTGTGACACTGCGGTAGATAACTAAGTGATATAATCACCAACACCATCCTCTACGTTAGGAACAAGATAAAAATACTGAGACTGAAACCAAGCAGGACCCTTTGGGGCCTTCTTGGGGACAGACGACCCCTTGTGTCTCCCAACCTTTGTTTGTAGAAAAGCTTTAGTCTCTGAGGCCTTCTCTGAGTTCCAAAGAGCAAATTTAATCAGAGAAGTGAGAAAATGAAGAAGCAAAGGAAAACAGTCAAGCTAGAGAAAATAATAATAGTTTAGCCACTAAACAAAGTCAAGGACCTTTACTTCTTCCTCAGGGTTACAGATCATATTCTGAGCCACGTCCTTTGAGCTGTTTTGCAGAAACGGAAAGCCCCACCAGGTGGAAGAAGTTACCTGCGTGCTGCCCACCAGGACACAGACCCCAGACCAGCTGGAACCAAAAGGTTGATGATGCTGACTCCCGATGACCTCACCACCAACCAATCAGAAGAGTGTCCACCAGCTGATCACACAGCCCACGACCCCCCTCCCTCACCCTGCCTTTAAACACCTTTTCCTGAAAGCCATCAGGAGAGCTTGGGCCTTTTAAACACCAACTACCTGACTCCTTGGCTGGTGCCTGCAGTAAACACGGCACTTGCCTTCACCACGACCTGCTGTCAGGAGATTGGCTTTACTGCACGCGGGCGAGCGGACACAAGTCTGGTTCAGTAACAAGACTATGGCTTAGATGAGAAGTATTCAGTACTTCACACATTAGTTGACGTTGGTGGTCAGTGAAACTGGTGTCAATGACATTGACGGTGAGACTACTGTACTCGTCACGTGTGCACAATTCATCAGTTGGTGTAACCCCACGCTTGCAGATATTAGAGCCAATGTATTACAATGCAGAATCTTTCCAAATGGCAGTAACAGTGGATACTTTATTTTTTCATTATTCTCACATGTCCACATTCACACTTGAGAAAAAGATAAAGTAACCAAATTTTGTCTGAATTAGACAAGCTGATTCTAAGATTCACAAGAGGGGGGAAAACATGCAAAAAAGCCAGTAAGATTCAGGAAAAGAAAGTTAATTAAGGGGGAAAATGAAATGGAAGATATGAAAATCATATTTTATGATTTTCCTCACAGATATGAAATCATATTTTAAAGCAATAGTTATTAAACAGTTTGTTTCTGGCCCATGGGATATGACAAGAATATTTATTGCATGATTATTCATAGCAATACAAGTTTGGAAGTAATTTAAAATGTCCACCAATAGAATAATGGTGAAGAAAATTATGGTATACCCATTCA
The DNA here is from genome assembly GCF_963455315.2 of Globicephala melas. NCBI lineage: Eukaryota > Metazoa > Chordata > Mammalia > Artiodactyla > Delphinidae > Globicephala > Globicephala melas. The sequence goes on from NC_083335.1 coordinate 121,984,334, forward strand.
ATAAAATGCCATGCAAGCATTTAAAAAATAAAGCATGTCAGTATGATTATGGAGCAATCTCCAAGTGACCAGTTTATGTGGCTAAAATAAGATGTAAAACAGATGACCCAGAGACGTGCTATGTGGTTAACTGTAAAACTTTACTCTTGTTCCTATAACAGATTTTCAGTTCACCATGATGATTCTTTACTATGACATTTCATTCTTATTTACCTAAGGGACTTAGAGGAAGTGTAGACTCATGAGGTGATAGTTTTAGTGGTTCGAATAGACCTAAGTCTTTTAGAAAAAATTCATAACACACTTGACTAAACTTGCAAAATAGATAAGGTATTTTAAGATCAATGACCTCTTGATATTCAAGACACCGTTGAAGATTTTTTAAGGTCTTTATTTCTTTATGTTCAAACACATTACTAAACCAAAAGATGAATAGTATATTTTGCTATCAAAGAAGCCTTGGAATAAACAGGGTAAGACGCTATGTATTTCATTTCTCAAAATGTCTTGGGAAGACAGAAATAGAAATTGAACATATGTTGATTTTTTAAAAAATCGTTATTTTTATTCCATCAAAGATTTTTAAGAATTGGGCTTTAAAACTATGATCCACAAATTATTTATAGTCCATTCATTAATATGATTTTAGGAATAACTATTTCTTAATTAGTTTCTCAAGAAAGATGAAATGGATACCTATTTGAAGAGTGCTATACAGAAGACTGGGGGTTTTTTGGGGTTTTTTTTTGGTAAAGTCTCTGAAATCCTAACAGAGGGGAGCTACTTAATTAAAAAGTTGCTCCACTGAAAAACTGGAATTCAGTAAGAGGTAGTATATTCTATACATACTGCAGATGCAAAAACACGTCTGGCATCTGTAACAGCCAGACAGTTGATTAAACTCTCTTCTCTCTGATTCTAGTCTAAGTCAGAACTTCGAAACAATCCTCCCCACTCTGCCTCTCAAAGGGTTAAATGACAAACTTCCATTTATTAGATTTTCCGATGCTAGCAAATCATGGTAAATCTGTATTCCCTACTATCTTTATCTAATGGGAGAAAAGTCTTAATCCTCATTAGAGGAAAAATAAAAGAAAACAGCCACCATAACTAACAGTCCCTAACATTAGCTCTTTCAGGTAAATTTGGTTAATATATGTAAAAATTGGCTCTGAGCCGTAATTAGAAACAGAAAGTATTTGTTTGTCAGCCTCTCCCATGCAAACTTTAAAAAGTTTCCTTCTTTTCTCCTCTGAAATGTTTCCGCTCTCAATGGGAGTGCTGTTTCCTACCACTTCAACTTGATTTTCCACTATTAGGTGAAGGATGCTCAGACAGCATCACATTAATTTCGGTGGCACTAAATTCTACCTAATTCAGCAAGCAGGCCTCTGCTAATGAGGCCGCACATGACAGTGACGGCAAGCCCGCCTCTAAGTGTGGCTGATCGATGCTCATCGCTCAGGCGGCTCTGGTGGTCAATTACGCGGGCTTCTGAGCAAGGCCCTGGGTCCCTTTCCATTAACGACCCAGACCTGCCTAAAGTCACAAGGCGCGCTTGCCCTGGCATCTCTCCCTCTGTGCCCTGTTGGTCTTTGCCAGGAACCCCCGTGGGGCGTGGCAGGGGAAGCATGCTCCCGGCAGCCACTTCCACATGGCCCCTGCCTTCCGGCTGGGAGCTGACGGAGGGGGAGGTCGAGAGGCAGACAGAGCCAGCGCAGACCTGCTGTTTGACCCCAGGACGCGAGCCTTGTTTGCTGAGGCCCCAGGGAATGAGTACAAGGAGCTGAATTTCACATAATCCCTCTCTGCACTTGCTGAGAAAGGAAAGTGTGTGAGATGCCCACACGATGTCCTTTCCTTCCTGGCCACCGTCCTCCACAAAAAGCCCTACACGTACACACTGCCTTTGGGCCCAGATACCACCTAGGCCAAGGGCTTCAAAAGTCAGCCCTCTGTTACGTGGTCGAAACTGGTGTCTCCCAGAAGACTGTCTCAGTCCCAGAAGACGATGTCTCCCAGAAGACTGTCCCAGTCCCAGAAGACGATGTCCCAGCCCACACTCCTCTACGGGAACCAATGCAAAGAAACGTCGTCATTAACCAAAGGAAATATGTTGCTGCCTTCACAGATACAGAAGTAATTACTGCTGGTCGGGACAAGGCGGGGTCTTGGGAAGGACGGGGTGGGGGGGGGGGAAGAAGGAAAACAAGGACATGCTGATGGGTGGGAAGTGTCATTGTTTATTTAAGTTGTTTATTTACTTTGCCAAGAAAGAAGAGAGATGTGGTAGCCCATCCAGTGCCTTGCGCATTATGACAGGCGACTTTCTCCATAAGAACTAATTCATTCTCTTCTGGGCATTGGCATCCTGAGTCCCCCCAGAGGGTCTCTTTTCGACAATAGAAGACACCCTGGTCTGAATCACCTCCTGCTGTAGGTTGGCATGCACCTCTTCGTAAGTAATTTCAAATACGCAGAAGCTCTTTTCTGCGGCCGCAATTAATTACACCCCGTTAGTAGCTGGTGCTGTGTGTTTCCTGGTGGTGGTCTGATTTCAAAGTGAGGGGAAAGCAGCGATTTGGTGGCCACTGGGGAGAGGGCATGGCATAAGAAGGAAACAGACATGGGAGCAAGTGGAGCGTGTTAGGGGGGGTGAGGGTGACACTGAGTGGCACGGATGCACTACTTCCTTGTCCTCAGACTGACGACGAACAGACCAGGAATGAGCGGCCCAAGCAGGACTGTCCGCAGGCGTGTTTGCGTACGTTTACTTCCCTGGTAGTACTGCGCTCGACAAGCACAGCCATTGGTCTGTGCTTCACGTCTTCCCTTTACTATACAAAAGCCCTCCGGCCCCCACTGTGATCACAGGACGGAGGCCAACGACGGTACACGCTGTACAGGCAGGAGACTGCGCCTCAGAGAGCGCGAGCGGATAGACCACCCTCCTCCAGCCTCCGAGCTGACGTGAGACACTCCAGCCTCACGGCACCTGACTTCCCTCCTGTGTAAAAGGGGCCTCAGAATGCCAGCTGGACAAAGGACTATGCTCCCCACTTCACTCGTGGGGAAACCGAGACTGGAGGAGGGGACAGGCGGCGAGACATCTGTTATGTCCTCTTGCAGGGGGGATCCTTACAGAAACGAAGTGGAAAATGGAGGCAAAGACAAAACAAAGATGAAACGCATTTTTCGGTTTTTAGGCAAAAAGGACAGCACGCCGCCCACCTCATCATCCCTTCACGTCAGCCAAGGGGAGCATGGGAAGAAAGGCAGGTGAGGGACCACAGGAGGACAAAGTGGTGGCCCTCTTTGGAAGACTGCCTTAGGGGAATCCAACCTCATGCCGAATTTCTCTCTTAGCAACAGGATAATTCCTAAAATTCTGATACAAGATTTACATTTGTCCGAGTTTGACGCATGTCTTCACTGGCCAAGGAGACGGTACGATCCTGGTTTACGCTGCTGAGGGATTTACATGCTAGGAGATAAGAGAAATAGGTTGGGGCCTCTGAGATCCATAGATGAACAGTCTCCACCGATCAATCGACCAGATAATTGCACAACCCTTCACACCTCCTCGCGGAGCCATGGCTTAGAGGGAGACAAGACTGACTTTCTTTCTTTTGGGCCATCTTAATGATATCTGCGAGAATTAATTCGGGGGAATGCGTTCATTATTTCAATATTGTAATTCGTATTTCTTCATTGATTATTTTGATGTTAGAGAATTGTCTGAAACGACGTGATCCCAAAGGCTCCAGAATTAATGACACCCAGAGGAGTGTCAAGAACGCTGTGAGCTGCAGGAAATGGTCACATGCACACACCAGGGAGGCTGCACACACGTGTGTATACAGACCACGGCTGGTAATCAGGGCAAATTCAGACAATCTGATGCTTCCTCACAGTATGGGGGCCCTTTTCGCTTGGAGTTTATCCATCTGACTGAAGTTCTCTCCCCGCTGGAAGGCTCCAGGGAAGGGAGTGCAAATCTGGAATCGGCAGACATGGCTGTGTGCTGTGTTTTTCGTTGAGGTCTTAGAAAAGACATTTAACTTCACAGCGGCTGAATTTTCCCACCTTTCAAGACGGGATCATTGTTTCCGTCTGTCTAACCTCATGGTGTCTGTTAAATGGGGAAAAAACGGTGCCCAGATAAGTCTTTAGTATGTGGGCCTGTCCTGGGCATTGTGGGATGTTTGTTTTATTTTATTTTTCATTCTGTTTTACCTGGGTAAAGAGGCATAGGCATCTTTTTATTTAGTTGGCGTATTGTTGCTGTACAATATTACGTAAGTTACAAGTGTACCATAGAGCGATTCACAATTTTTAAAGATTATACTCCATTTATAGTTATTATGGAACATTGGCTACATTCCCCGTGTTGTACAATATGTCCTTGTAGCTCATTTATTTTACACATAATGTCCATAGTTTGCACCTCTTAATCTCCCACCCCTATGTTGCCCCTCCTCCCCTGCCCACGGGTAACGACTACTTTGTTCTGTGTATCTACGAGTCTGTTTCTTTATGATATTCACTAGTTCGTTGTATTTTTTAGATTCCATAAATGCCCTCTGGGGGATAAAACTGTCCCCAGTCGAGAACCACTGATTTAATTCAACCAGCGTTTCCTGTGCATTCACCACGCGGAACAGGCAGAGCGGAAGCAAAAGCGGATTTTCTTCCTGCCCTCACTGTGCAACGAGGTGCTGGGGAGAGAGAGGCATGACCCTGAATCATCACCACAGTCTTTGTGGTTCTTTTCTCGAATGTGTGTCTCCCTCCCCAAGCTTCCAGCAGCCACACCCTCTTCCCCGAACTGGGGGCCTCTAGAGAGTCACCTAGGCAGGAATTTACGGTAGATTTCAGGTCGGGAGGGGAGCAGCGAGAGAGAGAAACACGTGCTGGCTGAAGCCCAGGTAGCATGAGTCCTGGATCTATGCGTGTGTGCTCAGGCTGGAGCAATGGCCAGGGAGAAGGGAGAGGCCCGCGGGGGTGGGGGTGGGGCGGGGCGGGGCCTTCTTCAGGCTGAAATTCCCCTGAGGCATCTAAGTGGATTATGCTGATTAGGCAGGAGAGTGTACAGTCTTGGGAGTTCTCCAGAGAGACGGGCTGGGACACACGGATATAGGATTCTGTTGGGAGGCAAAGGGTATGAGGACGTGCTCCACAAACCAGGAGACACAGCGCTGGGCTCTGAGAACGCCGAGAGTTACTGGCCACGAGGACGACGACCACTAGGCGATGAAGGGTGAGATGGAGCCGCTGGAAAGGTGGCCCATGGCAACTTTCTGTATTTGTTTTTTTCTTGAACAGCCTAGGTCATCTTTGTATAGCTATGCTCAAGTGCTGTTTTCACTCAAGAATCCCTAAAGGACATTGTCATTGTGTGTGTTTGTTTCTGGTTTGCTTTCACGTGTTTTGCTGTCCATCTAATTCCTCAGAGAGGTCATTCCATCAATGGTTAACGGTGTGCGGGCAGAATAACCCTTAGGACCCAGCTCCGTGACCCCTACGTTGGCGCTCTGTGCCTGCTTTCTTAGGTGTGGGGTAATTGCAACATAATAAGACCATGCATGGATGCCACTGTCTTACTCTTTTCCCTGATAATCAAAGCACCCACCTCAATGACATGGCTCACTGAATTACCTGTAAGTCAAAATTTAGTTTTCAGTGTCTCACCATCGGTGCTGTGTCTGAGTTTCTCACTTGCATTTGCAAGAGAAATTGTGTCCCTGTTTCTGTGGATTTTGAAATTGAAAGAAGAGGATTTGGGGCATAGTGGATTTTTTTTTTTTTTTTTAATGCTGGGATAAAGCATTTTATTCAGGCTACGTTGAGAGATTCCTCACCTGGCTCTCTGAGAAGTATTTCTTTTTGTGGCTGTGTTCCAATAAAACTTTATTTACAAGACGGGACTATGGTGGATTTGGCACATGGGCAGTAGTTTACTGGGCCCTGGTCCAGGTGAGTGGTTGTCAGACATTATCACGCATGGGAGTCATTCAGGGGACTTGTGGAAACCCTCCCTGCTGGCCCCCCGCCAGAGGCTCTGATTCAGTAGGCTGGGGGTCGGGTGGAATAACGTGTGTTTCTAACAACCTCCCAGGAGATGCTGATGCTGCTGGACCCAGGACCCCACTTGGGAACGAGCCACATTTACAGAGGCGGATAGTAAGACCAGATAGAAGGAAAAACCGCATATGCAGTCACACAGCTGGTGAAGGGCAACGCTCGGAACCTGGCTGTCCTGGCTCCCGGCATTGCTACATGGGGTTTTTAGTGTGTGGATACAGGTAGCGAAGGTGTGGTGCGTAAGGGCTTGTTTTGGGGGCAGACATGTGACATCTCCCTCCAGGACGACAAGCACACGGGAGCCCCACCCTGGAGGAATGGCGGCGGCCGGCTCGAAGGTCAGAGGGGACTCCCCGGGGCGCGCCATCGCAGGACGGTGCTCAGCATCTGTCCTCATCTCTATGCAAGAGGACAGATTACTCCAAGCGATCTCCCGATGGGATGGAGTTTCCTATCGCCGTATGCAGATAGATGGAAATATATGCGTCTCTATTATAGATGCCGGGAAGCATTTGTTCACCACGAGAGACAAGTAAAAGTGACTAAACTGGACTATGGAAGAACATGTTCGTGAAGCGAATAGCCAAAAAGATGGTGCCCGTTACATTTACAAAAAGGATATCTGGTTAAAAAAAAAAAAAAAAAAGACAAGACAAAAGACGGACATCCCATGAATGAGGAGCAGAGTGGCAGAGAGGTGATTTCAGAGGCAGGATAATCTGTCCCTGACATCCCCTCACTTATTAGCACTGTGACCATGGATCTGGGTCCCAGCCCCCTCATATTGCAAAGATGAAGAGTTCTACCTTAGCAGGCTTTATAAGCATTAAATGGGATAATATGTATCAGGGTGTCTAACAGTATATGGCAAGGCATGTGATTCATGCCCAGGGGAGGCTAGGCTTTCATCAGAAAATGTTTCAACTATTCATGTTTCTACTCTCACGTCTGAAGAATAGTGGGGGATACACCCACGTGCTATAAAATATTGTTCACACCTTGGCAAAACTTTAGGCATCGTCTCTATTAGAGAACCTATAAAAAGCTCATAAACATGAAACTGGAGCCTGCAGGAGTGTATATTTTATTCTGTGCTTTTGATGTGTGCCTGCAGGAAATGACCCTTTATATGCAGAAGGCGGCACCACATTTATGCTCTGATTCTGATGCCTGGATGGGGGAAACAGAGCTACCGTTTGCCTGACGTAATTCCTTCCCCGTTCCCCTTCTCTTTCATCCAAAATTGTCAAAAAAGGGAGCATTATAGTAACTACTGTGGTATCCAAGCAGGTTTATGTTCATTATTTTAGTTAGGCATTGACGATGGTTCTCCTGGCTGATAGAAATTGGTCCAGTTAAAGTCATTGAAAACATGCATGGAAACTTTTGTACCCTTGGGATAAACTTACAATTTAAATAGTGCACTGAGTCTGCAAGCATGTTTGAAGTGCCTTGTAGTTTTCAGTGCTCAAGTCCAAGGTCACGAAGATGAACAAGAAAAATTCCCTATCCCCGAAGAGAATATGGCTGTGGAGCTATACCTGGAAACAAATCACAGCAAAGCAGGGTGAAAAGAACTAACCTCCCCAGAGGCGGCCGCATGAGAACAACTCCCTGGCGGTTGAGTGGACAGTCACCTGCTGGACATGGGTGTTTGGCATTAGGGACGTGAAGAGACTTGAGACTAGAAGCTGTGTGCATGACCCCATAACCTGTGGCCAAGCCGGACACAACAGTGGCCACTGCGCCTTCCCCATTCCCAGGCTGGACTCCCCTTTGAACCAGGGTGTTGGCCCATTTGCCTGACGCCACTGTGAAACGTCTCTTCCGGCAAAACTATGAACCCCTGTCTGTTACTCTCTCACCAGGTCGAATCATCACGTTTTGATTCTGAAAAAATACAAGTTTAGCCTATGTATGGTTGAGATAACGTTTGCGAGGATGCAGCTCTTATTTCTCTCCACATCTCTAACATTTGGGGAAGAGCAGCTGACCTATGTAAGCAGAGACGCGTTGGACCTGAAAACAGGGAGCTTCCCCTACCGGAACCATCCTCTGTGTCATTTTCCAGTGTCAACACTTCCGGCTCAGGTACGCGAGGAGGAAGAAGCTGTAAGTCAGAGGGTCCATCCACACCCTCAGCGTGAACGTGAACGGAGCGCGGCCAGGCGCCCCTGAGCTGCCCTGACTGACTACAGTCAGAAGTGAAACACAGGAAGGGGCTCCAGGAAAAGAGGTCCTGGGGAGAGACCGTGGGAGGGGGACAGCGGTGACCAACAGAACGTGAGGAAATGACATGGAGATGTTCCCATGGTGGGCACCACGCCAGGAGACAGCACCACGGTGGCCCTGTGACTTCCCGGGGCTTGTCCGGGAGAAGGATTTGCAGCCCCGGGTGAGCACCACGGCTGTAAATGATGGTGAGAAAGGCGTGCACAGACTTTAATCTCCCATCCTGAGACTCAAAGCACACGGAGGGGGAGGCGGCGCGGAGACACACCATGCAGGGCTGTGGATGATGTCACACGTGTCACTTTGAACAGCTCATCTTGCCAAGCTGACGCCTCGGAGTTTTGACAATTCTGTCAAACCCTTCGAGTCTTAAGTGAAAGTCCCCGTAATCCCTTCTTTAAAACAAGGGGAACTGCATTCTTCCACCAGCATGCAAATGACCTTCCCCAAGACGTCCATTTGAAAGTTCTGGGGCAGCAGGCTTGGGCACTGGGGGTGGGGGTGAACACAGAGCTTAGGAATGATCCCTTCATCGGGAATATTTAGAGTGATGTCCCTTGAAGGCATGATTTTAATGGAATATTTTATGCCTTTCTGTATGTGTGGGAACCACGCAAGGATGAGAGGACTTGCAGTCTGCACGGCAATCAACAACGATAGCCCATACTTTTGTACTTTATCAGGGCACCAAGCGACCTCGGATTTCAAAGAGAGCTCAATCGAGGCACAAATTGCAAACTGTGCGAAACAGGAGGTTAAAGGCGCTGACTCTCCAAGTGGGGAGAGTGTTAGTAAAGCGGTTGGAATGGCGAACCCGAGCACCAGGAGACGAAAAATGAGGAGTTGCCGGGCTGCCACCTGCTAAACAAGAGGATGTGTCACCCACACCTGCTGCTGGAATTTCCCCCCGGGCAGAGGCTCTTGGTGCTGCAGCCAGGAGTCTCAGTGCTGTGCCTCTGAGGTGGGAGAGCCAACTTGAGGACACTGGCCCACAAGAGACCTCACAGTTCCATGTAATATCAAATGGCAAAAATCTCCCAGAGATCTCCATCTGAACACCAGCACCCAGCTTCACTCAACGACCAGCAAGCTACAGTGCTGGACACCCTATGCCAAACAACTAGTAAGACAGGAACACAACCCCACCCATTAGCAGAGAGGCTGCCTAAAATCATAATAACTCCACAGACACCCAAAACAAACCACCAGACGTGGACCTGCCCACCAGAAAGATAAGATCCAGCCTCATCCACCAGAACACAGACACTAGTCCCCTCCACCAGGAAGCCTACACAACCCACTGAACCCAACCTTAGCCACTGGGGACAGACACCAAAAACAACGGGAACTACGAACCTGCAGCCTGCAAAAAGGAGACCCCAAACACAGTAAGATAAGCAAAATGAAAAGACAGAAAAACACAAAGCAGATGAAGGAGCAAGATAAAAGCCCACCAGACCTAACAAATGAAGAGGAAATAGGCAGTCTACCTGAAAAAGAATTCAGAATAATGATAGTAAAGATGATCCAAAATCTTGGAAATAGAATGGACAAAATGCAAGAAACATTTACCAAGGACATAGAAGAACTAAAGATGAAACAAGCAACGATGAACAACACAATAAATGAAATTTAAAATACTCTAGAAGGGATCAATAGCAGAATAACTGAGGCAGAAGAATGGATAAGTGACCTGGAAGATAAGATAGTGGAAATAACTACTGCAGAGCAGAATAAAGAAAAAAGAATGAAAAGAACTGAGGACAGTCTCAGAGAACTCTGGGACAACATTAAATGCACCAACATTCGAATTATAGGGGTTCCAGAAGAAGAAGAGAAAAAGAAAGGGAATGAGAAAGTATTTGAAGAGATTATAGTTGAAAACTTCCCTAATATGGGAAAGGAAATAGTTAATCAAGTCCAGGAAGCACAGAGAGTCCCATACAGGATAAATCCAAGGAGAAATACACCAAGACACATATTAATCAAGCTGTCAAAAATTAACTAAAAAGAAAACGTATTAAAAGCAGCAAGGGAAAAACAACGAATAACACACAAGGGAATCCCCATAAGGTTAACAGCTGCTCTTTCAGCAGAAACTCTGCAAGCCAGAAGGGACTGGCAGGACATATTTAAAGTGATGAAGGAGAAAAACCTGCAACCAAGATTACTCTACCCAGCAAGGATCTCATTCAGATTTGATGGAGAAATTAAAACATTTACAGACAAGCAAAAGCTGAGAGAGTTCAGCACCACCAAACCAGCTTTACAACAAATGCTAAAGGAACTTCTCTAGGCAAGAAACACAAGAGAAAAAAAAGACCTACAATAATGGACCCAAAACAATTAAGAAAATGGGAATAGGAACATACATATCGATAATTACCTTAAATGTAAATGGACTAAATGCTCCCACCAAAAGACACAGATTGGCTGAATGGATACAAAAACAAGACCCAGGCTTCCCTGGTGGTGCAGTGGTTGAGAGTGTGCCTGCCAACGCAGGGGACACGGGTTCGTGCCCCGGTCTCGGAGGATCCCACAGGCCGCGGAGCGGCTGGGCCCGTGGGCCATGGCCGCTGGGCCTGCGTGTCCGGAGCCTGTGCTCCACGGCGGGAGAGGCTGCAGCAGTGAGAGGCCCGTGTACCACAAAAAAACCCAAAAAAACCCCCCAAAAAAACCAAGACCCATATATATGCTGTCTACAAGAGACCCACTTCAGACACAGAGACACATACAGACTGAAAGTAAGGGGATGGAAAAAGATATTCCATGCAAATGGAAACCAAAAGAAAGCTGGAGTAGCACTTCTCATATCAAACAAAACAGACTTTAAAATAAAGACTATTAGAAGAGACAAAGAAGGACACTACATAATGATCAAGAGATCTATCCAAGAAGAAGATATAACAATTGTAAATATTTATGCACCCAGCATAGGAGCACCTCAATACATAAGGCAAATACTAACAGCCATGAAAGGGGAAATCAACAGTAACACATTCATAGTAGGGGACTTTAACACCCCACTTTCACCAATGGACAGATTATCCAAAATGAAAATAAATAAGGAAACACAAGCTTTAAATGATACATTAAACAAGATGGACTTAATTGATATTTATAGGACATTGCATCCAAAAACAACAGAATACACATTTTTCTCAAGTGATCATGGAACATTCTCCAGGATAGATCATATCTTCGGTCACAAATCAAGCCTTGGTATATTTAAGAAAACTGAAATTGTATCAAGTATCTTTTCCGACCACAACGCTATGAGACTAGATATCAATTACAGGAAAAGATCTGTAAAAAATACAAACACGTGGAGGCTAAACAATACACTACTTAATAAAGAAGTGATCACTGAAGAAATCAAAGAGGAAATAAAAAAATACCTAGAAACAAATGACAATGGAGACATGACGACCCAAAACCTATGGAATGCAGCAAAAGCAGTTCTAAGAGGGAAGTTTATAGCAATACAATCCCACCTTAAGAAACAGGAAACATCTCGAATAAACAACCTAACCTTGCACCTAAAGCAATTAGAGAAAGAAGAACAAAAAAACCCCAAAGTTAGCAGAAGGAAAGAAATCATAAAAATCAGATCAGAAATAAATGAAAAAGAAATGAAGGAAACGATAGCTAAGATCAATAAAACTAAAAGCTGGTTCTTTGAGAAGATAAACAAAATTGATAAACCATTAGCCAGACTCATCAAGAAAAAAAGGGAGAAGACTCAAATCAATAGAATTAGAAATGAAAAAGGAGAAGTAACAACTGACACTGCAGAAATACAAAAGATCATGAGAGATTACTACAAGCAACTCTAGGCCAATAAAATGGACAACCTGGAAGAAATGGAAAAATTCTTAGAAATGCACAAACTGCCAAGACTGAATCAGGAAGAAATAGAAAATATGAACAGACCAATCACAAGCACTGAAATTGAGACTGTGATTAAAAATCTTCCAACAAACAAAAGCCCAGGACCAGATGGCTTCACAGGCGAATTCTATCAAACATTTAAAGAGCTAACACCTATCCTTCTCAAACTCTTCCACAATATAGCAGAGGGAGGAACATTCCCAAACACATTCTATGAGGCCACCATCACCTTGATACCAAAACCAGACAAGGATGTCACAAAGAAAGAAAACTACAGGCCAGTATCACTGATTAGCATAGATGCAAATATCCTCAACAAAATACTAGCAAACAGAATCCAACAGCGCATTAAAAGGATCATACACCATGATCAAGTGGGGTTTATTCCAGGAATGCAAGGATTCTTCAATATACGCAAATCAATCAGCGTGATATACCATATTAACAAATTGAAGGAGAAAAACCATATGAACATCTCAATAGACGCAGAGAAAGCTTACGACAAAATTCAACACCCATTTATGATAAAAACGCTGCAGAAAGTAGGCATAGAGGGAACTTTCCTCAACATGATAAAGGCCATATGTGACAAACCCACAGCCAACATCGTCCTCCATGGTGAAAAACTGAAAGTATTTCCCCTAAGATCAGGAACAAGACAAGGTTGCCCACTCTCACCACTCTTATTCAACATAGTTTTGGAAGTTTTAGCCACAGCAATCAGAGAAGAAAAGGAAATAAAAGGAATCCAAATAGGAAAAGAAGAAGTAAAGCTGTCACTGTTTGCAGATGACATGATACTATACACAGAGAATCCTAAAGATGCTACCAGAAAACTACTAGAGCTAATCAATGAATTTGGTAAAGTAGCAGGATACAAAATTAATGCACAGAAATCTCTGGCATTCCTATACAGTAATGATGAAAAATCTGAAAGTGAAATCAAGAAAACACTCCCATTTACCATTGCAACAAAAAGAATAAAATATCTAGGAATAAACCTACCTAAGGAGACAAAAGACCTGTATGCAGAAAAGTATAAGACACTGATGAAAGAAATTAAAGATGATACAAATAGTTGGAGAGATATATACCATGTTCTTGGATTGGAAGACTCAACATTGTGAAAATGACTCTACTACCCAAAGCAAGCTACAGAATCAATGCAATCCCTATCAAACTACCACTGGCATTTTTCACAGAACTAGAACCAAAAATTTCACAATTTGTATGGAAACACAAAAGACCCTGAATAGCCAAAGCAATCTTGAGAATGAAAAACGGAGCTGGAGGAATCAGGCTCCCTGACTTCAGACTATACTACAAAGCTACAGTAATCAAGACAGTATGGTACTGGCACAAAAACAGAAATATAGATCAATGGAACAGGATAGAAAGCCCAGAGATAAACCCACACACATATAGTCACATTATCTTTGATAAAGGAGGCAGGAATGTACAGTGGAGAAAGGACAGCCTCTTCAATAAGTGGTTCTGGGAAAACTGGACAGGTACATGTAAAAGTATGAGATTAGATCACTCCCTAACACCATACACAAAAATAAGTCCAAAATGGATTAAAGACGTAAATGTAAGGCCTGAAACTATCAAACTCTTAGAGGAAAACATAGGCAGTACACTCTATGACATAAATCACAGCAAGATCCTTTTTGACTCACCTCCTAGAGAAATGGAAATAAAAACAAAAATAAAGAAATGGGACCTAATGAAACTCCAAAGCTTTTGCACAGCAAAGGAAACCATAAACAAGACCAAAAGGCAACCCTCAGAATGGGAGAAAATATTTGCAAATAAAGCAACTGACAAAGGATTAATCTCCAAAATTTATAAGCAGCTCATGCAGCTCAATAACAAAAAAACAAACAAGCCAATCCAAAAATGGGCAGAAGACCTAAATACACATTTCTCCAAAGAAGATATACAGACTGCCAACAAACACATGAAAGAATGCTTAACATCATTAATCATTAGAGAAATGCAAATCAAAACTACAATGAGATATCATCTCACACCGGTCAGAATGGCCATCATCAAAAAATCTAGAAACAATAAATGCTGGAGAGGGTGTGGAGAAAAGGGAACACTCTTGCACTGCTGGTGGGAATGTGAATTGGTACAGCCACTATGGAGAACAGTATGGAGGTTCCTTAAAAAACTACAAATAGAACTACCATATGACCCAGCAATCCCACTACTGGGCATATACCCTGAGAAAAGCAGAATTCAAAAAGTGTCATGTACCAAAATCTTCATTGCAGCTCTATTTACAATAGCCTGGAGATGGAAACAACCTAAGTGTCCATCATTGGATGAATGGATAAAGAAGATGTGGCACATATATACAATGGAATATTACTCAGCCATAAAAAGAAATGAAATTGAGCTACTTGTAATGAGGTGGATAGACCTAGAGTCTGTCATACAGAGTGAAGTAAGTCAGAAAGAGAAAGACAAATACTGTATGCTAACACATATATATATGGAATTAAAGAAAAAAAATGTCATGAAGAACCTAGGGGTAAGACAGGAATAAAGACACAGACCTAGTAGAAAATGGACTTGAGGATATGGGGAGGGAGAAGGGTAATCTGTGACAAAGTGAGAGAGTGGCATGGACATATATACACTACCAAACGTAAAATAGAGAGCTAGTGGGAAGCAGCCGCATAGCACAGGGAGATCAGCTTGGTGCTTTGTGACCACCTAGAGGGGTTGGATAGGGAGGGTGGGAGGGAGGGAGATGCAAGAGAGAAGAGATATGGGAACATATGTATATGTATAACTGATTCACTTTGTTATAAAGCAGAAACTAACACACCAGTGTAAAGCAATTATACTCCAATAAAGATGTAGAAAAAAAGAGAGAGAGAGCTCAATCGACATCAATGCAGCATCTTCTCTTGGTAAAGAACTGTTCACAGGCTTTAAAAATGAATAAGGATCAGTCCAAAACAAATGGAGAAATGACTCTTGCATGGAAAGAAAGCAGGAAACAGAGGGATGTTGGCCGGGGGCTGGAGAAGAGGAGAAATGGTGAGTTTTGTTCAGTGGGTGTAGACTTTTGATGATACAAGATGGATAAGTTCTAGGGACTTCCGTGGCGATCCGGTGGTTGAGGCTCCACGCTTCCACTGCAGGGGGCACAGGTTCGATCCCTGGTCAGGGAATTAAGATCCCACGTGCTGCATGAGGCAGCCAAAAGATAAATTAATTAATTAATTTTTTAAAAACAGACGGATACGTTCTAGAATTATTCAGAAAACTGTTCCAGCAGTTAACACCCCCATTACCACCACCACTAAATAGCATCAGATCTTGAGGTGAGAGACAGTGGGTCGATGGACGTTTGTGGTTTTATTTTGGTGATTGCTTTCAAATCATTTTAATGCTAACAGAGAAGAGCTACCTCTAAACAAACAAGAGAATAAACATCTTCCTCTAAATTCCAGAAGGATTAGTAAGAGTGTGGATGGCCTCTGGGGAAGCAGTTGAAAATGGGAGAGGTCATGGAGTAGGACACTTCAGTGTTTTTTGTGTTATAAGCCTTTTTAAACAACAGCTGACCTTTTTATTGAAGTATAGTTGATTTAAAATATTATATTAACTGCCGGTACACAGCATAGTGATTCAATTTTTTATAGATTATACTGCATTTAAAGTAATTATAAAGTATTGTCCATCTTCCCTGTGCTGTACAATATAACCTTGTAGCTTGTTTATTTCATACCTAATAGTTTGTACCTCTTAACCTCCTCCCCCTAACTTGCCCCTCCCCCTTCCCCACTGGGAACCACTAGTTTGTTCTCTGTATCTGTGAGGCTGCTTCTTTTTTGTTATATTCACTAGTGTGTTGTATTGTTTAGACTCCACATGTAAGTGAAATCATACAGGATTTGTCTTTGTCTAACTTAGTTCACTTTGCAGAATGCCCTCCAAGTCCATCCACGTTGTTGTAAATGACAAGATTTCATTCTTTTTTCATGGCAGAGTAATATTTTATTGTATATATATTCAAATTATTTGTGTGTAAGTCTTCAAATACAATGAAATGCAACATCCTTTTCTGATGGTTTCCGCACCAAGACCTAACATGATCTTCTGAACTGTGATTATGTCACTCTCTTATTTAAGACTCTGCAGCACAGCTCGAAATGCCCTAAAAGTCTTAAGGCTCTAATGTGGCCTAAGGGATGCTTCCATCTCTCCTCGAGATATCTCCCCTTCTTCCCTCAAGTCTGGGTTTCCTGTTTCGTAGCATGTCAGGCTTCTGCTTTCGTATCTGAACTTCTCTGTGCCTTCTCTGTGCCATCTGAAGATGGAGCCTTTGTTCACAGCTATTTCAGTGCCAACACCACTGCTGAATATTTACAAGGTGAATGGACACACATGCTTATCTCATCTCCCTGACCGATGAGTCGCAAAAAATTCAGGTTGTCAGAAAAGACACCTCGATGAGGGTTGACTGAAAATGGAAGTAATTCAAGAGTTTCTGTTTGCTGACTTGATAAAAATTACATGCTTCCCAAATATGGGAATGTTACCACATTCTTCTCAGGGAAGAGATTCTCCATCCAACATTTCCCCATGCCCACTTTATCCTAAATGGGGGGAAAGATATACTTGGCAAAAAAAAAAAAAAAAAAAAAGTAAGTCTAGGAAAAAAAAAACTGGAATTAACAGAGCATTCACTACATTGGTTACAGTCATTTAAGTTGGAAACTGAAATCCAAAGTGTGGGCATCTCAAGGTCTTGCCAGTGTGGTAAGTTCCAACATCAGTCCTTGGACCTGCTGTATCAAGGAGAGATGGAGGACTTGCCAAATATATGCGACTTGCAGTCTCACTGCCAACCTGCTGGATCAGAATCTCTGGTGGAAAGGCTTAAAACTGGGCATTTTCTAAAATTTCCCCATGTAATTCCAACGGGTATCCAGGTTTGAGAATGGGATCTGGTCCAGCCTCGATGCAAGACTTGGAGAGATGGGTCATTTGGTCTTTGCCTGAAATCCTTAGAGGAGAAACTGGTCACTGAGATAAAAACACACAACGTGAGAGCTGTGAGTTTCAGTTTTATTGGGGGACCTTACTGAGGACCGTAGCCTGGGAGACATCTCACATAGCTCTGAGGAACTCTTCCTGAGAGGTATGGGAGGAGCCTGGATATATATGACTTTTTTTTTTTTTGGCTGGGAAATACATGTAGTCAAGCATAAATCTTAGTAAAAGATTATTGCTAATCACACACACACACACACACACACACACACACACACACACACACACAAAAACAAAAACAGAAAAACCCCAGACATTTCAAGTTAATGTTTTTAGTGCTTATCCATATATGGGAAGATGCAAGAACCTGGGGTCACTGAAATCCTTCCTTAGATAGGCATCTTAACTATCTAGGGGTCATGTATCCAAAACACTGAATACTTCATCCTGTTTTCCCCCTGAATTCCTTTCAGGGTTTACTGAAGGTCAGTGACTGCAGTGGCTAATGATTTGATCCTTGTAGAACTGGATGGTGGGCAGCAGTCTTTGTTTTACAAAACTCACTGCTTTACATGGAAGTTTACTCTATTTTCAGAAATCTCAAATGGTTAGAAAGTATTCATGTCAAATTACCTATACCTACACCCCTATAACTTTTATTCATGGGCACTTATTTGCTCTTGCAGAATCAACAGAACAAATCTAAACCTTTCTCTATATTGGAAGCCCTTGAAATATTTGAAAAGGACTACCATGTTGTATTGATTATCTATTGCTGTGTATCCAATTATCACATTATCTCAAATTTGTGTATTGAATCATCCAATTAGTGACCTGAAACAACAACATTTATTGCAGTTTCTACAGATCAAGGCTCTCCTTGGTCCTCTACCTTGAGAGGGTCTCTCACAGGCTAAAACTCAAACTTCCAGTCAGGGCTATGGTCTCCTCTCCAGAATCCACCCGGGAAGGATTTACGCCCAAGCTCCCTGATGTTGCTGAAAGGATTCAGCTCCTCATGAATTGATGGACAGAGAGCCTGTCAGTTCCATCCTCTGTTGGCTGAAGGTTGCACTTGGTTCCTTGCCATGTGGGCCTCTCCAATATGGCAGCTTGCCTCATCAGCACTAAGCATAGATGGCAACAGAGAGAGCTGAGGGTCTCTTAGCAAGAAAGAGTCCTGGTCTTTAATAACTGTTATGGACTGAATGTTTGTGTCCCCTCCCCCTCCCCCCAAATCCATACGTTGAAGCCCTAACTCCTAATGGGATGGTATTAGGAGGTGAAGCCTTTGGGAGGAGATTAGGGTTAGATGGGTAAGGTCATGAAGGTGGGACCCCCATGATGGGATTAGTGCCCTTTAGAAGAGGAAGAGACACCATAGTCCATTTTCCCTTTGCCATGTGAGGACACAGCAAGAAGGCGGCCGCCTGCAAGCCAAAAGGAGAGCCCTCATCTGCCATCACTTTGGTCTAGGACTTCCCAGACTCCAGAACCGTGAGAAATGTGTCTGTTGATAAGCCACCTGGTGCACTGGTACTTTGTTACGGCAGCCTGAGCTAAGACAACAACCTCGTCTCTGATCACTTTTTCCTGTACTGTGTCCATTGAAAAGCAGCCCCCCAGGAGTCCTGCACACACAGAAGTGGAGGGATTTACACAAGGGTGTGAATAGCAGGAGGCAAGGTTCATTGGGGCCATTTCAGAAGGTCTTCCATCACACATATGGTCCTGAGTTTTCTTTTTATTTATTTATTTATTTATTTATTTATTTATTTATTTATTTATTTATTTATTTATTTATTTATTTTTGTGGTACGCAGGCCTCTCACTGTTGTGGCCTCTCCCGCTGCAGAGCACAGGCTCCAGACGCGCAGGCTCAGCGGCCATGGCTCACGGGCCCAGCCGCTCCGCGGCATGTGGGATCTCCCTGGACCGGGGCACGAACCCGTGTCCCCTGCATCGGCAGGAGGACTCTCAACCACTGCGCCACCAGGGAAGCCCCGGTCCTGAGTTTTCTTTTCTGCAGATCCTCATTTCACTTAATCACCTCTCATAAAAGCCATGTTTGCATCTCTTCATTCCCTGCACTGGTCTTTGCTTGCACTGTGATCTTTGGCCGTGGATGTTCTAACATCTCATTCAAAAATGAAAACAAGAGAGGATCTCTCTCTTCTTTCCCCCAGGTCCCAGTTATTTTATTTTAGGAAAGTGTATTTCAATCTGCCCAAAACCATCAAGATATTTTCTGCATAAGTCTAAAAGCAGCTCCTAAGAAGAGATGAGTAGATGTGTGAAAGTGTGTTCTGACACCCACTGTCCAAGGATCCTTCTCGGTCTTCTGGCTTCCGCTTGATGTCTCAAAACCCACCTTATATGTGAAATCTCATCGCTCAAGCTGAGAAAGCTTTGTTCTCCAATAGCCCTGAACTTTCACATGCACACAGCAGCTCCATAGTGCCACACAGACACCCTCGGTGGCATCCTTTAGGTTATTCTGAACTCTTCCAAATCCCAGCAGTTTGAAATGCACATGCTGAGTAAACCTCAGCAGAACTGAGAAAGGTCTATAAAGATGATCTTACAGTTAGCATCGGCTAGAGGATTTTATTTTTAGTTTCCTTTGGTCTGTTTCAAGTCACAGACAGACTACCATTGTAAGGACCCAGCAAAACATTTAAGATTCAATAGATCTGTTTATCTGCCAGCCATAGGTTCCCAACTGAAAGTGAACAAATTTATAAATATGCTGGGCGCACAGGACAAACAGAACCAACCCTCTGCTTTTCCAACTTCTTCCCTACAAGAGTTCGTGTATTCAAAATGTACCGAATTGGTCAATGTCCACTCCTTCCCTTCCCCACCAAATAGGAATAGAAACCACTGTCATTAACATATTTATTGTTAAATCTATGCAGGACTTACCTTGCGTGTCTACACTATGAATGTGCCTTGGGAATAAACCCAGAACACAGCTAGCATATATGAGCAGCTAAATGTCTGCTTGCTCTCTTCCTCTGGCTTGCATCACACGCCACAGGTAAAACAGAGCACCCAGGTAGTACGGTGAAAAAAACTCACGTGCTTTTGAGCTATACAGTTTTGGGTGTGCAGGTGAATTTCATTAAAGCACTGGAGAAGTGTGTGCAAATAATTCATCCTTCCTAACTCTCCTTTGTTTTCATTTAAGAAATATGAATAATACATTTTATGATGATGGTGGTGACAGTTCAAAAGGTCAATGAAACAAAGAACAAAATGTATGCAAGTGTTGTCTGTTGTCTTTCTCTCTGCTATTTCTAGAGTTAGCTGTGAAATTCCTTCCAAACAACAAGGAACTAGCGTATAGCCCAGGGAACTATACTCAATATTTTGTAATAACCTATAATGGAAAAGAATCTGAAAAAGTATATGCATAACTGAATCACTTTGCTGTACATTGAAACTAACAAAACATTGTAAATTAACTATACAATTAAAAAAAAAAAGATATTCCTTCTGGAAAGACATTCCTGTTACTGGAGATATTTGGTACAATGTGCTCAGATCCCCAAAAGTTTAACACTCAAGGGGCATTACTTAAGTATAAACAGAGAATGAAAATCTTAGCAATATACTGAAGAAAGGAAGGATTTTGATAAGACTCTAAGGTAAGTCGAGAACATGAAGATGGGTCTTCTGTCCAAGAGGAAAATGGGATTCCGAAAATTACTCATTGCTTTCCATGAAAGCCCTGTTCCCACAATTATTATTTATCCCCTCAACCTGAATCTTACTAACACTTCTCTCTGCACCCACTGCCCCCGCCCCGCACAAGGGTGGTCCATGTAGAGGCTGCCTGGACTCATTTCGGGCACCTCTGGTGCAAAGATGTGTGTTGCTAACTGACATGTGTCATTTCTCTTTGGTGTCTCCATAGAATGAACGAAGCGACGGAAGAGTGGATTCACTTAAAACCATATTTGAAAAAAAGTCTTCTTGGATTCATGCTACTGTTTTCTAAAACCAAGCCTGCAGGGGCAATAGTTTGTCTCACTTCACAGCTACGGGGTCCGGGCAGGGAATTCTGCGGTCTCCTCGCTTTTATAGGAGAATTTGTTTTTCAGCCTATATTCGTGTTTAACCCCAGACTAGGTGTAGTTGGCCGCGTTTGGCGCCTTTGTCGTCTGCATCATCTTTTGAGAGGGGAAGACAGAACACACAGGAAATAGTTTTTTAAAACGAGTATCGGCTGCCATGGGTGAAAGCAGCCCTGAAGCAGCAACACAGGGGTCGGTGCCGCATGTTTGTACCATGATGAGGTGTGGGTCGGCATCATCACAGAGTGTGGGGCGATGTGAGCAAAGGCAGGAACGGGGAGATACCCAGAGGGCTGGAGGTGGGGTTCAAGACAGAGGCGAACGACTTTCCTAGGATGGAGCAGGGAGGGGGCCGAGGGGGAGTCACCCTCTTTCAAACAGGAAGAAAGAAACGATGGTGCGGAAAGCCTGTGTGCAATTACATCTGTACTCTTTCCAATAAAATTGTGCATGTCATGGGCATACGCATTACAAAATTAAATTTTAACAGGTGAAATTCTTAAAATCTCTAAATAAACATGTTTGGGAAACCAACATTTCTGTAGGTTCAAGGAACATTGCAAGGGTGGCTACTTGAAGGAAAGGGAGTCCTGGGAAGGAGATCTTGGGTGGCAGTCTTGGGGATTCGGAGAGCGACCCGGTTAGAGGATGTGGGAGTGACTAACCACTGCTACCGCACACCATGTCTCAGGACCACATTCGGTGAAAGAAAAAGACCTGTTGGGCGATGTCTTTCACCAGATGCCTCTGCGCTGCTCTTCAGAGCGCCCTAGGAAACTCTCGTCAGGCTTTGCTGATCCCAGAGAAATAAACATCACACCTCACCTTGGGGGACAGTGGTTTCTAAGTGAACGGGGAGAATCAGGGCAGAAAGAGATAGCCGTGAGGGAGTCATTCCCAGCCCACCCGCGTGGTCCCGCCACGTGGATCGCTCAGGCCCTGGGCACCAGCAGGCAGGCAGTGGATTAGGTGCTGAGCAGGAAAGGAAGGGCCTGCAGGTGGTGCGATACCAAAGGCCACGTGTTCTTCTCCCTTGGGACACTGTGGATGGGGGCGGATGTACTTCCGGCTCCTGTTGGATCATGACGTGAGGGCCTTAACCCCCACCAAGCCTCCTGTAGGGGAGAGGAGCAGTGGGGGGCAGAGTGTCGGGTCCCCCGCATCCTCCACACAGGAGGAGTCTAGGCGAGGAGCCCCAGCAGCACACCTGGGATGAGGGTGCAGGTGTCCTGGAACCTCCTACCGAGTCCGCCCGTTCTGGCCCCAGCTGAGTCCTGCCCCGGCTGCTGGGAATGAGAGAGATCCTCTCATCGCCTGAGACCTCCGCCTCACACACAGGACGGATTTGTGAGTTGTGTGTTTAAACCTAAGCCTCATTCAAAGGAGCAGGTGGCAGCTGGGCTGGGCGGTGGGCGGGCCCATGACCAGTATCAGCTTACTGACTTGACCTGACTTATGAAAACAAAGTGCAATTCATACTAAGAATTAAAAAACAAACAAAACTTGTAGAGTCAATTCTCATTGTCGTGGCGAAAATGTCTCTGATCTAAGAGATCTGTCTAGATCTAATCTAATACACTGCTACTGCTTCTACATATTCTCTTGAGCTCATCAGAAACAGTATTCAATATTTTGAAGATTCTCCCATATGTAGACTAGCACCTACTCTTCTTCCTTCCCAAGGGAAGATGATCTTAGCTGGAGCTTTAAGAAATTTCTTATGTACTTTTGAATGGGGAGTCTGTTTTACTTCCTTTTATAACATACCTTCAAAGTATATCTTTATTGCAAAGTTTGACACTGGAGAAAATACCTATACGCAACTTGAGGCATGGCTGTAATGAATGTGCAATCTACATCAGAGAGTAAGGATGCTAACTTCATTTTTGTCTTTACTCGGGAGCTTCACTGAACCCTTAGAGAGGGATCTGTCTTATTAGAGAAGATGGTTCTTAACTTGGTCATTCTCCACACTCCCTTCTCTGCACCCAGACCACCAGTTAGGGCCAACTGGAATGCAAGGAGGTATAAGAAAGACTCTTACTGAACAGCAGCTGAAAACGCACATGGATATTATGTGCATATATATATGCATAAACTTTACGGATATACAAAGTAGTATAACCTCAAGTGTATATGCATGGCAGTGTAAACTTACACAGATACACATAGTAGCACAAGCTTACATACATACGTATGCATGGATATAGAGTAGCAAACAAGAAAAAAAAATTCAAGAAACCTTGATCTTGATGTCAATTTAGCAACAAACTAGTTACGTGTCCTAGGTTTGAATATCTAGAAATAAATACTCAGTCTTCCCACTAAACCAGAAACACAGGCACAGGGCTGGCTCTTGATCTTTCTGCTGTTTGATCAGATCACCTGTAAGGTTTCCTCTGTCTCCCCAGAATTTTCCATATAAAGGAAAGCCAGAGACGCACCATCATCTCCAGGAGAAACTGGGGTCAAGTTCCCCTCAGTGGTCTGGGGGCTCCGGAACCATTCCCCTCTGGTGCCATGAAATGTCCTGGACGTGGTACAGAGGCCAGTACCCAACAGGTGTCTGGGAGAGCAGGGGTGTCCGGCAGCAGGGAAGGATGGGATTCTCCGGGACAGCAAGAACCTGGAGCTGAAAACTTTTCCAGGGACTCCTGCCCAGTGGTTCTGTCTCCTGCCTTCAGACAAGAATATGGCCTGGCTGAGGATGAGCTGGGCTCAGTCATTGAGAGAATCCCGTGTCGTGCAACCTTACCTTCCATAAACCTCAACGTTAGTGGAAATTTTTTTTCGCATCGGTGACTTAAGTCCATCACTTTCATGTAAGGTCAAGACTTTCACCTCTTTCTTAATTAGAAAAAAAATGCCCACGTGAGGAGGAATGCCATACACACACGAGCCCCCCTAAGGGAGACAGCGCAGCCAAAAGATTCTCCAAGACGCACTGTACCTGCCCCCGCTTTCTCAAGCTCTCCCCCTTTCCACCAAGTTCCACATTGAACACACAGAACACACACTGAACACACAGAACAGGCGGGATATCACCAGTCTGGGGCCCACCTGTAACCTGATTCAAGCTCCCAGGAAGGTGCACTTGGTGAGCGGTGCTGCAGTGTTAGTGCTGGATTTTCCTCAGGGCCAAACACACTTCTCTGATTTTTACTGTGAGTTGTGCACGCGTTTGTGTCCGGTGGCAGTGTGGGGACGCAGACACTGTTTGAAGACGTGGAGAAGAATGCTGCTGCTCTCAGCCCCGTGCTTTAAAAAGTTATCTGTTACCGAGATTGTCTATCAATAGACCTATACACATGTACTACTTTTCTACTGCTGTGGTAACAAAGTGCCGTTCGGTGGCTTAAAATAATACACATGGGGCTTCCCTGGTGGCGCAGTGGTTGAGGGTCCGCCTGCCGATGCAGGGGACACGGGTTCGTGCCCCAGTCTGGGAGGACCCCACATGCCGCGGAGCGGCTGGGCCCGTGAGCCATGGCCGCTGAGCCTGCGCGTCCGGAGCCTGTGCTCTGCAACGGGAGAGGCCACAACAGTGAGAGGCCCACGTACCACAAAAAAAAAAAAAAAAAAATTTATTTTACAGCTTTTTAGGTTACAAGTCTGGCATGGGTCCCGCTGGGTGAAAGTCGAGGTGCCTGCAGGGCTGCATTCCTTCTACAGGGGCACTCAATTTCCTCGCCTTTTCCAGCTTCTAGAAGCCACCCCAATGCCTCGGCTCAGGGCCCCCTTCTCCATCTTAAACACAGCGAAGTTGCGTCTCTGGGTCCATTCTTCCATAATCACAGCTCCTTGTCACTGACTCACTCATCTTCCACTTTTAAGGACCCTTGGAATGACATTGGGCCCACCTGGATAAACCCCGATAATCTCCTTAGCTTAAGGTCAGCGGATGGGGCATCTTAATTCCATATTCAATCTTAATTCCCCTTTGCCAGGTAATGTGACACAGACAGTTCCAGGGATTAGGGTGTGGACATCTTTGGGGAGCTATGATTCTGCCTACCATAATACATCGATTCATGTATATCTGGGATGAGACCATGTTACAACACCTTTCTGTAATCTATACAACCTACAACACCTGTTTCATAACACCTAGTTTTACAAGGTATACTGGAGCAAGCAGGCCAGCTAAAATAAGTGGGGTGGATGCACACACCATTTCAGGCTGTAAATGGAGCAGAAGACAGAACCCCCCAACGATACACACACACATTATATTCTTGCTTTTTAAGGAAGAATGATGGTCCTTCCTCCTTTTCCCAGCTCCTCTGCCCTCAGAGATGGCAACTCTCAGGAAAAAAAAAAAACAGAGCAAAAAGCACAGAAGGCTGTCAGCAGCACAGAGGGTCCCAGGAAGGACGAGTCCAGGATACAGGATGCTGGATGACTGGGGGTAGGCAGTGCTCTGACATCAATGCACTTGGGGAGCTGGGACATGGACCAAATTAATCCAGAATGGAGAATAAAAAATAATCTATCTGTGGGGTAAGAGTAATGTTCGCAGAAAACAGCATCACTTTGTGAGATAATGCCTGTGGGTGGCAGGAAATACAGCTCTGTCGTGTGAACCTGAAATAGTATTAAGCCTCCCCCGGAAGAAGGGATCAGAGAGAAAGCAAAGAAGAAGCCACAAACCCAGTCTGTTGGCACAAATCAGGCCTACATAAATCTCTCTTCATTCGAAGACGTAAGAAGTGAAAATCAACATGGATCTATGAAAAAAAAAAAAAAAGTACGCACGAGGAAACACAGTATCAACCTGAAGATTAAGAAGGACCTACTGGGGCCAAGACGTAATCTGGAATTTTTCTTTTTCTGAACTATGAGGATAAAGCACAAATGTTCTTCAAGAATTCAGGCAGAAGAAGAATAACAAGAGGCTATCTACAAGGAGCCCAAATCGTGAGGTGCTCAGATATTTCCTACAGAAGCCTGGATTCAAAATATCTTTTTCCTAGTAAAGTAGAAAAATTGGCACCCAAAGAAGTTATATCCAACCAGGAAGTCTGTCATACAGAAAAGCAAAGAAGAAAATACTTTTCAAAATTAAAGAATTTTTTAATAACCCAAGTGCTTTTCTCAAACATAAAATATATGTTAACTCACGAGAGAAGAAACACAAATGTGAACTCAGGAATGGATAAATTACGGAATCCAAAGTGACTGTTCATACCAGATAATCACAGTGTTTTATACCAAAAAAAGTGTCAAATACAGTTACCCAAATGAATTAAAGGCTACAAGTTGTTGCAAATGGGTATATTTCTTGTAACATAATTAGTAAAAATAATTTGGGTTTAAAATCCCGTATTCTGTTAGAAAAGAATATGAAAGTATGAGTCAATAAAATATAAATTGCCCTCACTGGATACAGTAGGAGTTAAAAGACAACCATTTCATTCATGATCTTGAACAATGTAAGTATTAATAAGAATGAAAATAACTAATATTTCTGAGACGTTTGTTAAGTGCCAGGCCTTACTTGCAGCATTTTTCATGTAGATTTGTAATATGGGTTCAATTACTGTCTTAGTCCATTTGGGCTGGTATAACAAAAGGCCATAGACTGGGGGTCTTATAAACAACACACATCTGTTTCTCACAGTTCCAGAGGCTGGCAAGTCCAAGATCAAGGTGCTGGCAGATTCAGTGTCTGGTGAGGACAAGCTTCACGGTTCATACATGGATGTCTCCTTGCTGTGTCCTCACATGGTGAAAGGGGTGAGGGAGCTCTCTGGGATGTCATTTATAAAGGCACTAATCCCATTCATGAGGACTCCACCCTCATGACCCAATCACCTCCCAAATGCCCCACTTCCTAATACCATCACATGGCAGGTTAGGATTTCAAAATATGAATTTGGGGGGGCGGACAGCATCAGTCTATAGCAATTATATTCTTGAAAAACTAAAACAGAACCACAAGCATATTTATAAAAGGAAGACCTGCTTTCCAATCTTTGGAAAAGACACAAACAAGTGAGACATAATCATATGACAAAAGACAGAAAACAAAGGCAACAGCAAGACATCCTTACAATCCCCCACTAGCAAGGAGACAGAAGTGAAGCCAACCATACAACTTATTGTGTTGGAATGGAGAAAAGGCTCACTTCTCACCTCAACAGGTAAAGTCTCTCAAATTGGGCTAAAAAAAAAAAGGGAAACATTTGGGGGAAATTAAAGCTTCAGAAGAGATCTCTTAACCCCTCTGCTCCTAGTTTTAACAAAACCTACAGAACCTGACAAGAATTACCAAAGGAAACAGAAGAGAGAGAAGAAAAACAGTTGTGATGCTCAAACTAGCAAAGGGCACCAAGGAATGCCACCTACTTCAAGGAAATTCTGCCCTGTTTAGAGCAAACTGGCCCAAATTCAAGAGGCCGCCAGGAGCAGCTCAACACTTCCTGTTACAAACAGTTATAATTTGGTAATAAATAAATGGGAAATAATCTGGAAAACTGAAACAGCATCACCTATGCTGGACTTACAAAGGGCAGGGTTGTGGCCAGTTCACAAGAGGTGAACAAAGCTCCCCATGACTGGGACGTCAGGCCAACGTGTTAAATAGGGAATGGAAAATCAGTGATGAGTTGTCATTTTTCTCTAAACTGGCTAGTAACAGCAGTCTCAGACTCCCCCAACTGGGGTAAAAAGGAGGATGAAGAGGCTGGGAATCCTGGATCTTGAAGCAAGAGCTCACTGCTCAAGATGAGAACCCATCTATCTGAAGCCATTTCTGGAGCTACAGAATGACAGCAGCAGAGACAACCCAGCAAGAAGCCAGCAAGAAGCTAAGTCCATAGATGAGTGTCTGTCCCAGAAGCCAGGAGCCACCCCAACTTCTTCTCTAGGCTGGAACCCACGGAGGTCCTACGCTGGGGTGCAGTCCCCAACCTTCTGCCCTCGGTGGCTGGACCTGGACCACTCAGGTGCTGCCCGCATTCTGAGTCTGCAATGGAGGTCAGCACTTTGCAGGTGCCTGATGCCCATTCCTCATTGTTAACTGGCCTGGGTATGAACCAGGGCTGGGCCAAGATCTGCCTTAGAACAGATCTGAGGTTATCTGGGTCCTCCTAATCTCCCTCTCTCTCACACGCACACGCACACACACGCACAGGTGTCTGTAGATAACAAACTATCAAAAGTGACCATTTACAACCACGTAAAAATGGGATGACGGGAAGGTAGGGTGAAAAGAAATGCAAAACTACATTTTCACAATACCAATGTTGTTTAAGAAGCATATCTGTAATATACACATATAACTATAATGTAGATGGATGGCTAGATAAAGGATAGATACCTACCTACCTACATACATACATACTTGTATAGATACATACATACATTCATAGATGGCTGGATAGATAGATAGAGATACTGAGATAGAGAGAGAGAGGGAGGGAGAAATAGATGTATATATAGACAGATATTCAGATAACTGTCTATGTCTCTTTGGAGTCACGCATGAACATAATTCTAACAATTACAGCCCAGTGCCCTAGAGAAAATGATCTAACTCTCTGAACTAACGTTTCCTCATCTGTAAAGCAGAAATATTAATTGTATATTCAGCCCATTTCTTGTAAAGATCAGATGCTATCATCTGTCACACACCTGACCCATCAGAGTTTTTCAATAAATAATAGTTTCTGCCTCTTACAATTTAGAATTATATGTACCCATAAAGACATTTAAAATAAAAACAAGCAGCATTAAATCCTGGACCATTCTGGAGCCCATGAAAATCAAATCCCAAACTGTAAGTATAGCCATCCTATAATTGTGCATTATATTTTAAGAACGTTGTCTGAGATAACCAGAAGTATTACATAACTGTATTTCTTCACGGAAAAGAAAAACTGGAATACACAGAAGATTAGACCATAAACAGATCTACATTATCTTTTTATCTTTATAAGACAGGGCAGGAAGGGAAAGGAGAGAAAACTGGAGGGCTCATTTTTCATCCGTCGCAATGACCCAACACAATAAGGAATAGGTGCTCCCTTCTCAGTGGGGGGGTGCAACCACCCTGCTGCATGAGATGCTTCAGGCATCACCTCATCTAGTGCTGACTTTACAGCTTTCTGCTCGTTCTGCCATCTATCAGACCCTTTTACTAACAGCCCCGAGGACCTGGTTTCTAAAGTACCCGGCAGGAAAAGGTTTAGGAGGAAGTTGCCCTTGTAACTTCTGGTTTGGCTCACGGGTCCCCATACTGTATTTCATGATATCCATTCATATATAACCTTCATGTGGTCCCCAAGAAGATTCCACGTCTTGACACCCTGGAGTGAGAGCATGTGACTTCACATGGCAAGGGGGACTTTGCAGATAGCATGAACCTTAAGACGGCACTGACCTGAAGACAGGAAGATCACCCTGGATTATCTGGGTGCACTCATGTGGTTAGCAGCAGAGGATGAAGCGGTAGGAAGATGCAGTAGATTGGGAGCCAGGGCAACATGAAGCATGAGAGAGAGTCTACCTGTGTTTGCCAACTTTCAAGGTGAGAAAGGGTGACCTGAGGCCAAGAATTCTGGGGTCTCTAGAAACTGGGAACAAGCCCAGCTTGCAGCCAGCATGGACACGGAGACCTCTCTCCCACGGTTACCCAGAACTAAACTCTGACATAACCTGAATGAGTGTGGAAGCTGATTGTCGCCCAGAATCTTTATACGAGAGCCCAGCCTGGGCGCCCAATACCTTGAGTTAGCCTCATGACACTGTGATGAGAGAGCCCAGCCATGTCACTGCTGACCTACAGAACTCGAAATACTAAACTTGCACTCTTTCGAGCTGTGAAGTTGATGGTTATCTGTTACGGCAGCAATGAAAAATTAATAATGTAACACATTACAGCATGGAATATTTATAAGCAAAGATGTATGAAAAAAATCTAGTTAAAATGTAATAGACAACAATGAAGTGGCTATTTCCTGAGAAATCTGACTCTTGCCTACGAGAAAAAAGTGTGTCGACTATCCCCAGGTGGCAAGAAAGATTCCCTTGTCTTTCCCCAATGTATAGACTAACTTCACCAGTTATGAATTCTAGTACTAACTAGGTTACAATAATATTAAAAATAATTCTAGAGTATATGTAACATAATATATATATCATAAGTTCTACGTTCTAATTATACAATTTTAAATGTTGCTTTTTATGTACATAACATTTTGCATTTGTTTGCATTTATACTGAACATGCATATTTATATATAATATCCAACAACTTGTAAATGTTATGTTACAGATTTCTAACTTGCTGTTTCACCTCCCCCTCAACTCACCGCCCCCTGCCTTTGTTGCCTGTATTAATTTTCTATTGCTGCTGTAACAAATTACCACAAACTTGGTGGCTTAAAAACCCCAAATGTATTATTTTATAGTTCTGTAAGTCAGAATGCTGATGTGGGTCTTGCTGGGCTAAAATTAAGACGTTAGCAGGGCTGCCTTCCTTCTGGGGGCTCTAGGAAAAGATCTGTTCTAGAGGCCGCCCACATTCCTTGGCTCGTCACCCCCTTCCTCCATCGCCAAAGCCAGCAATATTTTATCTTTCGACCATTCTTCCATAATCTCCTCTCCCTCTGCCCACAGCCAGGAAGGGTTCTCCAATCTGAGGACTCACGTGATTAGTTTGGACCCACTTGGATAATCCAGTATAATATCCCCACCTCAATATTCGTAATTTACTCACATCTACAAAGTGCTGTTTTCTAGATAGGGGAGCATGGTCACAAGTTCTGGGCATTAGGTCATGGCCATCTGCACTGTGGTCTACAATGAACAGAAAGTCAGCACTGAGCAATGACTTGCTTATAAATTTATCCACAATTGGTCCTGATCAAAAACTCATACAAGGCAGTGTCCCAAATTCCTATTTTCTGTCCTTGCCACCTGTGACCAGATCGAGGCAAAGGAGGACCCCCAAAGATGGGGTCGGAAGAAGTCCTACACGTTGGCCAAACATCCAAACACAGCTGTTACATGTGTATTTTGGTACCACTAAGCTCACTTAATGTTATAAATGTAGTTTCCATGTCCTTATTTCAACAAGAATGTGGATGGTGAGAGGAGAATTGAGTTAAACAATTAGTCTGTGACACATAGAACGTGAGTGCACGCTTTTAAATGTTGCCCAGAGCATAGATTACCAACCTGGAGATCCTCCAGATCTTTGGGTACACCTTTCACCTCTAGTCAAGAACAAATAATAACCCTGTGGATTGCGGGGAAAGACATCTCTGCCACCCCATCAGGCTTGCTTGTGCCCAGGGAGAGGGGAACTGTCAAGGCAGTTGCCTGAGTTTTAACTCACGGAAGCTCTGGTGGAGGGAAGAAGGCAGCCACCACAGTGGATACACGTGAGTGTGTATCTATCTTTTATGGCAGCAGAACCACAGCTCCAGGGTGGAGCTTTTCCTCCTCACGTCAGGCTAGTTTTGTCACACTCGAAAAAACTCTACTTTCAGCAAATTGTGCTCTTGTGCATACACACACACACACACACACACACACACACACACACACACACAATTGGAAAGGGAGTTAGAACTCCTGTATCCCACTCCTGGCTCAACCATCCACCGTCTGGATGCCTCAGTATTTATTTCATCCTTTTTACTTCAAATCCCAAATTTTTAAATGGAAAGTCATGGTGTAAGATCCTTGACACTTGCAGCTCTAGAATCTGGAATTCTATAAACGTACAGTATGTTGACCAGCTGGTGAAAGCAATGCTAAACCCATCTGTGGCTCACAATGGAAAACAGTCCTGATCTTTATCACTCTATGTAGCCCATGTAACCTCCCCACTCCGGAGGGAGGATACATGGGCTACCCTCTCCCCAGCAAGGGGACCTGTCATCACAGGAGACTCACTCTGCTTCATAAGATGACAGATATGGTGTAACATCTATCTATCTATCTATCTATCTATCTATCTATCTATCTATCTATCTATCTATCTATCCATCCATCAATCCATCTATCCATCTATCAGAGATGATGTAGTATCTATGTATCTATCAATCTATCTATGTATCTATGTATATCTATCTATCCATCCACCGATCCATCTATCCATCTATCAGAGATGATGTAGTATCTATGTATCTATCAATCTATCTATGTATCTATCTATCTATGTATCTACGTATCTATGTATGTATGTATGTATCTATCTATCTATCATCTCTATATGTAAGAATGATCTCTCCTAATAGATTTTTCTTTCAAGGTCAAGCACAGAAAGACTGTTTAAATATATCAACCTCTGACTCAGGCAGACAGAACAATCTTAGAGGTCTGAATGGGGATGGTTGAAGAACTTTTGGATATTTCTTTGCTAAGACTATATATACATACATACATAAATATATATATATGTATATATAAAAAATCTCATACATATATATGTGCTACGTTTTATAATTATCTCAACACAATAGAAATTTAAATGTATCATCGAAATTTAAATACATGCATACATGCTCAGGTTCTTATTCAATCATGCTTTTCTATAATAATAAAGACAAAACCATTTCATCCACCACTCTGTCGCCAGAGTTACCTGTGAATCCAGGATGCCAGGACAGAAATGACTTATGAGGATAGTTCTTTACCCCTTGTCAGTGAGGAATCATTCACTAAGATAGTCTTTCCAGACCCTTTTTAATTACTTGGAAAGAAAATAAAATGGAATGTAGTGAAGGAGAAAATCCTCCGAGAATGTTTATCCTCCATCTTTAGAATAAGATTTCAAGATCCAGGCGACTTAACCCATTTGCCTCTGCGATTTCAAGCTTGGCCAAGTGCTCAAAATTAGGCAAGTGGATGGAAGCATCCAGTCCCTGCCATCTGTCT
The DNA here is from genome assembly GCF_963455315.2 of Globicephala melas. NCBI lineage: Eukaryota > Metazoa > Chordata > Mammalia > Artiodactyla > Delphinidae > Globicephala > Globicephala melas. The sequence continues at coordinate 122,017,527 of NC_083335.1, forward strand.
CCCAGAATTAAAACAGTCACACGAATAACTCAGACCAAAAATCTCTGAGAAACTTGAGCGAGAATGAGCTAGAAGGACTTTGTGTTGATGACATCTCTCGTTGCCCATAATGGATGGGCGTAGGTATGATATATATATTTAAATAGTTTCCAAATGCTTCTGACACGTTCGACTCCCCCATCCAAACGTCCTGGTTTCTCTTAACCCTCATTGTGGTCCATCTGGTAACTGACTCAGACCATCACAAAATCAGCACAGTACATCCAACCAGATAAATAATGAGATCTGGCTGGAGAAGGGTGAAATTTTGTAACAGATAAAGCATGAAAATGGGGATTTCGCTGTTTGGGGATTGTGTGTTGGTTGTTTGTTATTTTGCCAGCAAAACGCCCTTGTCAAATCTTCTACCCTTTCTGGGCCTAGTGTCTCTCGGCTGGTAGGATGAAGAAGCTGAACTGCAAGCCATCCACGCTGAGCCAAGCTGTGCCTCTTGGTTGGCAGGGCCTCAATTAGGAGAGTTTCTTCCCTAAGGGTCTAGTTCCCTTTCTGTCAGCAATATCCAGGCTACGTGCTTCAAGTCGTACTGACAGGTGAAGACTGAGAATGCACATGTGGCTGCCTGAGCCTGTCTGGAGCACCACGGCAGGTCCCATGCACATGTGAAAATGTCCCTCTCATGATGAAACCCCAAGCCCGGGCTTCCTTCAACTCTTCAGTGTTCATGGTGCATTTTCTTCATTGCCTCTTTCTCAATGGTGCATGTTCTAGCTTCCGCATACTAAGTAACATGTTCCATTTCCCAAGCTCTCTCCCACCAGAGGACACCCACCAGGGATTCTGCTTCAGTTCCCACAGGCTGTGCTGATGAATTCAACCCCCAGCGCAACACTGGCCATCTTTCTTATTTCCAAGCAACACAGGTTAAGGGCGATGTTGAGAGCTAACACAGCCTCCTGCCCACCATGGACAGGATGGGAAGAGGGAGGAAAACTGTGCCACTGGAGGGAGTAGGAAAAGCTGGGCGTGCTAACCCTGGCCACTGTATCGAAAAGGATTTGAAGTATGCATGTAAATATAAATACATGTATATTCATATGTATGTTGCAACATAAAGTATCTCAGGGTCAATCTCATTTATCAACCTTTCAAAACCCTCAAGTTCGTATTTTTTCACTGAAGCAAATATCTATTGTAAGTTGACTGCTGACACTCCTGCAGGTGTAAGCTTAACAAAGCCACTTTAGAGTACTGAATTGTGTCTATCCGAATCACTGACAACATGATCCAGGACACAAACAGTGGTGCTGTCTTAGGCGCGTTTGGCTAATAGAATTGCTATAAGTGCACACAACATTAAAACAATAAAAATGTTAAACAGATGAATATTAACAACTGAAACAGTTGCATCGGTGGCACTGTCTCCAAAACACAGAACTTGGGCAGGAAAAAGACATTCAGAACTCGTGTATGGATTATGACCTATGTTGTGAAAATATATCCGTTAAGTAGTATGCACTAATGAAGCTGAAAATGGAGGAAGATTTTCAAACACCACATTTCTTAATAGCTAGTGTTTGGTCTAAGCAACATCAAAGGACTTCAGGATGAGCAGCTCACAGCTTTCATAAGAACCTTTCTTCCAACGGCTTTTAGTGTCGTGTGTTTCGTTCCATCGGTTAAAGGTCACATCACCGTTACTAACTTATTTGAGTAGTCTTACAGTGGGTCTACACACTTAAAAAAAAATCACTGATTATTAGAGAAATGCAAATCTAAACCACAATTAGGTATTACCTCACACCTGTCAGAATGGCCATCATCGAAAAGTCTACAAACAATAAGTGCTGGACAGCGTGTGGAGAAAAGGGAACCCTCCTACACTGTTGGTGGGAATGTAAACTGGTGCAGCCACTATGGAGAACAGCATGGAGGTTCCTCAAAAGCTAAAAACAGAACTACCATACGACCCAGCAATCCCACTCCTGGACATATATCCAGAGAAAACCATAATAAGAAATTATACTTGTAGCACTATTTACAACAGCCAGGACATGGAAGCAACCTAAATATCCATCAACAGATGGATGGATAAAGAAGATGTGGTACATATATGTTGTACAATGGAATATTACTCAGCCATAAAAAAGAACGAAATAATGTCATTTGCAGCAACATGGATGGACCTAGAGATTATCATACTAAGTGAAGTAAGACAAAGACAAATATCACATGATATCACTCATATGTGGAATCTGAAAAAAATGATACAAATGAACTTATTTACAAAACAGAAACAGACTCACAGACATAGAAAACAAACTTATGGTTACCAAAGGAGAACGGGAGGGGAAGGGATAAATTTAAGAGATTGGGACTAACATATACACACTACCATACAGAAAACAGATAACCAACAAGGACCTACTGTATGGCACGGGGAACTCTACTCAATATTCTAAATAGAACAACCTATATGGGAAAAGAATCTGAAAAATCATGGAGACATATATACATATAAAATTCACTTTGCTATACACCTGAAACTAACAAAACATTGTAAATCGACTATACTCCAATAAAAAATAAAAATAAAAATGTGCTCTACTTTTAGTCACATGTCAAATGACTTAAAAATCTCATGAGAGAGCCCGAATTAGAATCATCCGTTTAATTTGCTCCAGAAGTTCTGACCCTCTGGAAATCCTAAGGCCAAAAATGCTCTTTTATTTTGCCATTTCAGACTGCTGAGTTTTCAGACGATTTATTATGAAGGGATAGGTAACGAATACAACCATCTTCTTTCACCTGGGGTGTCCGGAAGCTCCCAGAGCCCAGAGGCAGAACATGACATGATTAAGCACGCCCTCCATCAAGGAAGCCTGGACTCGAGCGCAGGACTGTATTGTCCTGGAGCCTCCTGGAGTGTAAGGATACTGGGGGGTGTCCCTCCCTGGGCCCACAACCTTGCAATGGTAACCCTTCCATAAATTCAACACTCCTTTGTGTTCCAGTAGCCAAGATAACATATAAATTCAGCCTCAGGCCTATTAAGAGACTCTTAAATTGGCTCGGGGCCCCTGGTTGGAGGGTTTTAAGGAGAAAAACAAGAGATGAACACCCCATAAAAGAGAAAGGGAGTGCCGTGAATGCTATCCTAGGTCCTGTTATCAAATTAATGGAATTAATAATAAGAGAGGGGGCTTCCCTGGTGGCGCAGTGGTTGAGAGTCTGCCTGCCGATGCAGGGGACACGGGTTTGAGCCCTGGTCTGGGAGGATCCCTCATGCCACGGAGCAACTGGGCCCGTGAGCCACAACTACTGAGCCTGCGCACCTGGAGCCTGTGCTCAGCAACAAGAGAGGCCGCGATAGTGAGAGGCCCGCGCACCGCGATGAAGAGTGGCCCCCGCTCGCCGCAACTGGAGAAAAGCCGTCGCACAGAAACGAGGACCCAACACAGCCCAAAATTAATTAATTAATTAAATTTTTAAAAATATGTATTAATAATAAGAGAACCTAGTGGACAAAAAACAAGAACAAACAAAGAGTGTTTTGTCTATACCCAAAAAAAGTCACGATAGCTTGAGAAATCAGAGGTTCAGTAACAGAAAGTCAAAGACATGGAAAAAAATAGTCCAAGAAAGATGGGTTTGCCCTCTGACCCGATGCAAACGTCTCCCTCCAGATTCAACACTCTCTTAATTAAGCTCAATCCTGTCCACAAAGGGAATTCTGGACCTAAACTTCACTCACTAGCCATCAAAGCAGTTTTGCTGTTCTCCTGCAGGTGAATTTTGCATTCATCTGTCCAAACAAATATATAATAGCATCAAATATTTATAAAAACTGTCTTCATTTCCTATTGCAGCTGTAATGAATTACAACAAAACAGCATAAATTTTCACCTTACGGTTCTGGAGGCCCTATGTCCACAAAAGACCTCAGTGGAGTATAATCAAGGTTTCGTGGGCCTGTGTTCCTTCCTGGAAGCCCAGGGAAGAACTCACTGACGGCCACGCCCAGGTTCCAGAGGCTTCCTGCCTTCCTACAATCCTGGCTGCCCTCCCACCTTCAATGACAGAAATGGCTGGGTTGGTCTTGTTACCCTGCAGTCTCTCAGGTTCTCTCACCTGTCTTCACTTTCATCATTTATAAGAACCACTGTGGTTCCATTGGGTCCATCGGGATAATCTAAACACTCTCCTATTTTAGGGTCAGTTGATTTGCAACCTTGCTTCCATCTGCAGCCTTTACTCTCCTCTGCCAGGTAACACAATATATTCACAGGTTCTGGAAATCAGGGCATGGACATCTGTGCATGGCTACTGTTCTGACACTACTGACACATTACTTTGCCCAAGGATGATACAACAGGAAATACAACCTAGACTCTGCATCTAGGGCTTCCCAGTAGAAAGGGAAAGGAGATAGGATGTAACAAAATAGTGCAGCTACAGGATCCCACTGGACCACAGAAGAGGAGATGCTGGGGGCTGGAAAAGTCTCCTTGGGTTGGTGACGTTCAAGGTAAGTCTGAAAGAACAAGAGGACTGTTAGCAAACAAACGGAGACGTGATACTGAGTTCCAAGGAAAGGGCAGAGTATGGACCAGTCATGGAGGCAAGATGTGATGAGCTGAGGTGCAAGTGGGTTTTTATGGCATTTTCTTACTGAAAAATAGAGTGAAATTAAGAAACTGAGGATTTGTCATGCTAGAAACTCTGGGGCTTGTCCTGTAAGATTATAAACAAGGGAATCTCTTTACTTTTTCCAAACACAGTCTAATGGGGAAGCTTCGAATAAAATAAAGTACAGTCTATGTTTGGGAAGAGGCATGGAAGGAGGATGGGGCGGTGGTTTCTCACACCTACCCCTAAGAAGCGGGAAGTATATGGACAATTCCACACAGAAGGAGTCTTAAATAGAGTTCTCGTTTATAAAACAGTAGGGATGTTGAGAAGCTGGGGGATGAGATGATCAGACTTGCATGTTGACTAACTACTCTAAGTACAGGATGGAGAATCGACCACAGGAGGAAGGGGCTGGAGGAAGCAGATCAGTTACCCTACTACACTCTGACTGCAGTAAACATGCTCTTATTCTGACTTCTGATTACAAACAACCTTCCTTTCATTCCCGTCCAAAAGCGGGGCCCTTTCTATCCCTAAATGCATGCTTTAATTTGCAAACCAACATTCTAAGGTCCTTCCAGGGCCTGGTAAATAATGTCCTTCAATCCTGGTCTCCTGGTACATGAAGAAATCATCCTGATTCATCTACTTCGATTTGCGTAGGTTCCCTTTTGGAGCATCCTAGCAGGAAGGATTGTGTTCTGTCATCCACCCACTGGCCCCCGTCTTTTCCAAATCCTTACTGAGATCTTGGAAAGAGAAGCTGAAGCTTTCTAGAAACGGAAGAAACCACCTCGTGAAATTACAAGTGGTCCTTCCCTAGAAATATTCACAACCATGATGATGGTCATGAGGAATACCGCCCAGGGAAGGACTGCATGGTGAGGAAGGTTCACTCAGCGACCTTTTAGGACAATGCCTCCCAGCGTGTGGTCTGCGGCTGGCTGCCCCCTGCAACGAGTCAAGTACGAAGGAAGAGTAAGCATTCCAAAGCCTGTATAGTCACTGAATACAGTAATTGTCTGGTGACTCTCAATGAAAAGGCGAGCTTATGTTTTGTAGGTCTTTTTATTTCATCTTTCTCATAACTCACATAATTGGTTTACAAGGCTTGGTCCATGAAACATTGGAAACTATTTCTTTGAAATGTTGCTTTAGCATTGTTTCCACCTCCCCAAGGCTGTGTGTCAGGGAGCCTCAGGTCCACGGATGTGAGATCCCTCTACGACCTGCCACTTTTCCTCCCTTTCAGTGAACCCTCCCAATCTTCCATTGCTATTGTAGTCACTCTTTGACCTTAGCCTTGGTATCGTAAATGATGCTCCTAAACCCCAGAACCAAACAAAAGCACGTCCTCAAGCTTCTAATTTGTATTCATAGAAAGTTACTACCTATTGAACGTCTAAGATGTTCCAGGCACTTCGGACCACCTTATATACATTATTCTTTATCCTTTAATAACCACCAGGGAAGTGAGCCACCTTATGGAGGAGGAAATGAAGTCCAAGGAGATTAACTGTCCCAGCTGGTTTGGGGACCAGTGCACAACATTTCCATGCTGCCACCCTTAATTTATACCGAAGTATCGTGTCTGATTTCACCAAATAATTATAATTTAATCTTTTCCTAGTTCAGGGTCATCATCAATCTTAAGTCCAGTCGTGCTGACCTAAAACTATAAAAATGTTCTACAGGAAGTTCAGTGGCCACTTTTCACGAAACCCTTTGAAGATCTGAATTCTAAGTAGCTAATTGCAAAGGCTCTTTGCTAAACAGTAAAATTAATGATTTCAGTGGCATCATTTAAATAGGATATAAGGGGCTTCCCTGGTGGCGCAGTGGTTGAGAGTCCGCCTGTCTATGCAGGGGACACGGGTTCATGCCCCGGTCTGGGAAGATCCCACATGCCACGGAGCGGCTAGTCCCGTAAGCCATGGCCGCTGAGCCTGCGCGTCCCGAGCCTGTGCTCAGCAACGGGAGAGGCCACAACAGTCAGAGGCCCGCGTACCGCAAAAAAAAAAAAAAAACAAAAAAAAAAACCCACAAACAAACAAACAAAAATAGGATATAAATTTTGATAAAAGCTGACTGAATGTCTTTTGCAGAAATCATGAAAATGTCACTTAAATACCTTCACTTTCTCAAAGGCAGGTTGTCAGGAATTGACATTTGATGATGGAAATCTATTTTTCAAAACCAAGGAATAATAATGGACAGATCTGAAACAGAAACGATTTTCAAGCTGTGCCCTGCCACACCCCAAAAAAAGAAAAAGAAAAAGAAAAAAACCATTTTGCTTAAATCCAAAGTCTTTTAAAAGAATTACCATAGTATCTAAAATTCAGATACAATATGGCCAAGGAGAAGATAAGAATTCTTGTCTCACATTAAAAATCTGTTCTGTTTTCAGACTTGTGGTTGCCAAGGGGGACGGAGAGGTGCTGGGGGGAGAGGGGGAGGGAAGGATTGGGAGTTTGGGGTGAGCAGATGCAAACTATTATATATGGAATGGGTGAACAACAAGGTCCTACTGTAGAGCACAGGGAAATATACTCAATATCCTGTGATAAACCATAATGGAAAAGAATATGAAAAAGAATGTACATATATGTACAACTTGCTTTGCTGTACAGTTAACACAACACTGTAAATCAACTATACTTCAAGAACTTCTTTTAAAATATGTAGAAATCTGTTCTGTTTTCATCAGAATCTCACTTCTGAGTGACACAAAAAGATCTCAGTCTTATACATTATCATCCTTAAATTCATAGTCACCAGTTGGATATCTTGTATGTCCAGATAATTACAAAGATCTTTACATATGTTTATTTCTCACAATATCCATATGCAATAGGTATTGTAACCCCCATTTCACAAATGAAGAAATCACGTGCATCAGTCAGCTACTGCTACGTAACAAACTGCTCCAAAACTCTGTGGCTTTAAATCAACAGCCACTTATTTCTCACGTATCTGTGAGTCAGCTGGGAAGTACTTCTGATCTAGAATGAGATGTCTGATCTTGGGGGGGTTCCATCCTGCATTTGTGATCAGGTGGTGGTCTAGCCAGTGGGCTGGCTAGTCTAGGGGTACCTCTCTCGGGATCTTCCCCTAGACTAGCTTGGGCTTGTTCTCATGGCAGTGACTGAAGTCAAAGAAAGGAAAGAGATGTTCAGAAGTGCTTTCTGAAACCTTGGATTATATCACATTGGCCGAAGCAAGTCAGAAGAGCAACTCCAAGTTCAGAAGCAAGAGGGGACTACAAGGTGAGTTCTGAGTTGGTTTCTGGATCTGGTCTAAACCTACAACATTTTTTTCCATTTTGCCACACTTAATTTATACCAAGGGATCATGTGCATTCCCCTCAGACCATTATCATTAATGCCCATGAATTTCAGAGTCATAAAACAACTAACATCCAGCCCTGGTGACCCAACTGATAAAAACACATTACAGGAAGCAGAGCAGAGCTTTTTACAGAGCACTTTAAAGTTCTGAATTGTAAGTAGCTAATTGCAATGGACACAGATTTAGAGAGACTATTATGCAATCAATCTACTACATTAAGGCTCAGAAAATTTAACAAGTTGTCCATGGTCAGGCAACTAGTAACATGAAACCAGGTCTGTCGGACTCCAACATCTACATTTGCTTCCAAAAAGCCACATTGTCTCTGGTATCCTGTGGTACTAACAGGATGGACTTCATCATCTGGTTTACTTGCTGAAAACTGTGACTACATTATACATGTGAAGGATGAGAGCACTGCAGCTTTGACTGGGGCACTGGGATGTCATGGATGCTGCGTACCAACCCAAGGTGAGAGACAGGATGCTGAGTTTAGAAAGGAACTGTTCCCCAACTCTGAGCCCCTCTGCAGATCAATGACACACCAGCAGATCCTAACGTGGAAGGAACGTTTCTTTGGGGAAGTGACAGAGAGAGGAAAGAGCACGGGTTTATCGGAAGCTCTCAGAGACCTTGATGTCGTTCCCTGAACGTACGACATACTGAGAACCGCCTCACTGACTGAGTCTCACCTGTGAATAGAAAGTGGATCTGGGCGTGGGAGCCGGTGGCTATGTCAGTGCTGGCCTGCACCCCTGTGTGTCCACGTGTGCTACCTGCAGGCCAGGTGCTGGATGCCCGGGAAACAGAGCCATCTAGATTTTTCCCAAGAGGATGGCTGAGAAGGCAAGAGCGCTCCAGCAGTAAGAATCTCCATGGAGCAGAATGAGATAAAGTTAGAGAAGGAAGCAGAAAAGCGAGGAGATGCATCGCATGCATCCAAGTTGCTGTAGGAGAGACTCTCAATGCAGGAGGGTCTCCAAGGAGCCTGCTCATGTCATGAGAAAGATTTCCTTGAGCTTCTGCTAAGCCCAGTGTGCCAGGCGAAACATGCCGCCAGAGGTGTCCACATCATAATCCTCAGAACCTGTGACTATGTTACCCTGGGTGGCAAAAGGCACTTTGCAGATGGGATGACGTCAAGAATCTTGAGATGGGGAGATGATCCTGGATTATCCGAGTGGGTAGTTACGGGGTCCTTATAGGAGAGAGGCAGGGAATCAGGGTGGGTAGGAGGCTTTGCGCAGACTGAGTAGGAGATCAGAGTAATGGGGCTATAGATGGGGAGTGTAGGATTCCTCCCTGGAGCCCCCAGAAGGAATGCAGCCCTGCATTCCTTGGTTTTACCTTGGTTTTACTCCCATGAGACTGATTTTTGCATGTATAACTGTAAGATAATAACTTTGTGTTGCTTTAAGTTTGTGGTAATTTGTTACAGTAGCAAGAGCTAACTAATCCCCTCAAAGAACATGCTGTGGAGCCATTCCAATAAGTCAGAACTACTCGAAGTCCTTCACATTTCCAGCCTCCATACCTGATCCCCGGAGATTCTGAAACATGTAGATAGTAACTGGGGGAAGAGAATTCCACCACGACCTCTTCCCAGAGGACTGACGGTCTACTAACTACAGTCCTTAGCTGTGGAGGCACAGAGGATGCCTTAGCTTTGAGTGAAACGGAAATGGTGATTAATATCTTGGACTAGACCTTCTCATAGATGAATCAAGATGTGATACACACACACACACACACACACACACACACAATGGAATACTACTCAGCCATAAAAAAGAACGAAATAATGCCATTTGCAGCAACAAGGATGGACCTAGAGATTGTCATACTGAATGAAGTCAAAGACAAATGTCATATGATATCACTTATATGTGGAATCTAGAAAAATGATACAAATGAACTTATTTACAAAAGACAAATAGACTCACAGACATAGAAAACAAACTTACGGTTACCAAAGGGGAAAGGGAGGGGGAGGGATAAATTAGAAGTTTGGGATTAACAGATACACACTAGTATACACAAAATAGATAAACAACAAGGACCTACTGTATAGCACAGGGAAGTATACTCAATATCTTGTAATAACCTATAATGGAAAAGAATCTGGAAAAGAATATATGTGTGTGTGTGTGTGTGTGTGTGTGTGTGTGTGTGTGTGTGTGTATATATATATATATATCTCGCTTTGCTGTACACCTGAAGCTAACACAGCATTGTCCATTAACTGGATTTCAATTTTTAAAAAATGGTTAAAATGTCAAAAAAAAAGATTGCATTTTTGGACGTAACTTGTCCGTAGCCTACTTGTTGCCCTAGAAGTGAGCGTAAAGCATGGTAACTGAGGGCCATGTTTCCCCATTAAATAACAGCTGAAGAGGAACCAGAGATACCATTAATGTGCATCTTGAATTCCATCATAACTGTTGTGCACTTTCATCTGATTGGGTAAATGTGAGAAATGGGAGCCAATAAATGAATCACATCAGCTCTTTCCATCCCCTCCTGGCACCTTAAAGGCTACCTGCACTGCTCTCTCCTTTTCGAATTGAACCAGGGGGAAGGGAAGCAAGCTTCACAGATGCCTCTTGTGCACTTCACATGGAATGTGTACTGAACCCCCCGGTCCCGTTACGAGGTGGCCATTATCCCCGTGTGACTGGTGAGGATGCTGACGCTCAGAGAGGGGCAGCAATGGTTCAGTTTGTCCCTTTCCAGAGCCAACCTTGACCCCTACCAGCCTCTCTTCACATCTCTATACGTGAATAGTACATGGATCTGCTTACAGCCCACCAACTCTGCAGTTTTCTGTCATCTGGGTTCCCCCCCTTTCCTTCCGTTCTGCCCAATTCACTTATTCAATGCCTCACATTGATAAACACTGATTCACTGAACTCGGGTCTCACATGACCGCCCTCAGTACTGAGGGCCATCTACACCTCCACGTGACTCCTCATGTATTTTATCAGAAAACCACACAGGTGGCCCTGAGTATCTTTCTAAGCTAGGGTTGGCCCCTCCATCTCCCTCTGGGCAATGTTACACCTCTCGGGGTTCCCCAACATTCACCGCCCCACAACGTGCAGCTGCATCTTGGCATGAATACCCTCCAATGAACGGGCACCATTTAATTTCTCTCTTCCCATAGGTTGATGTTTTGGTCCACTTTGGTCCATCTTAGAAGAACCTCAAGTTGTGACAATCCGGCACAAGACAAAGAGTAGGAAGCCCTTCGTGGGAACACAGTGTATTCTTCAGTCTTGAGCTGTGTGACCCTGGGCAAGTCACTCAGCCTTTCCACGTCCTCTTAAGTAACCCAGACAATATTGATCTGGCCAAATTCACAAGTTTTGTTGGAAGCTTAAACATAGTCACGATTGGGCATGTCTCATAAAGAGCAAAAGGGTTACACAAATACACTTAGTCACCCCTTCAATAGAGTCTCGCCATGTGTCTTGCAAAAGTGGCTTATAATTTTTTAGGTCCTAAGTGCTTCTGAAGCAAGCACCGTATCTGGGATGTGATCTGGATAAACTCTGTCATGAATCTACCGTGAAAATGAGTGTGCGGATACATAAACACAAAGAATGGGATTTCTGTACGTTGACTATGGGACGGGCTTTAAAATGCTAAGTTGTTGTCTTCGTAGCACAGGGGGGAAAAAAACCAACCCAATGGCCTGGCTTTGTGCCTACATCACGCCATACAGTATTACGTACTCCTGGACCGCTTCTGTTCCAGACATGTGATATATCACGTGTCTAACAACACAGACCAAAGCAGAGGTTTTAAGTGGCTTTTGATTTGCCTTCGTTAGGACACATGGGAGCTTCTCTAACTCCTGCTTTGAATCAAGACTTGACATCGTGCAGGCACATTGCTGTGGCCCTAGAAGAGGTGAAACATAGGTAAAACAGGTGAAAGTTGGGGCTCTAAACGAACAACAGCTTCAAAGGCCCCAACGTCACCAGGCCCCAGGTGATTTAAATGTAGTCTACGATGCGTGTTTCAGCACATGCCCCTTCTATATACTCGGTGATCATGATGCTCTGCACAGAGTCTCCGGACAGAAAAGTGAAGCACAAGTCCACTGTTAAGGAACCTAACATCTGGGTGGCCAAGGCCCTTTGCTACGGCTGCATTCATTTTAAAAAACGGGATTCATGTGGCAACATAGATGCACCTAGAGATGATTATACTAAGTGAAGTAAGCCAGAGAAAGACAAGTACCATATGATATCACCTGTGTGGGGAATCTAAAATAGGACACAAATGAACTTATCTATGAAACAGAAACAGAGTCACATAGAGAACAGACTTGTGGTTGCCAAGGGGAGAAGGAGAGGGATGGAGTGGGAGTTTGGGGTCAGCAGATGCAAACGATTATATATATACAGGATGGATCAACAACAAGGTCCTACTGGAGAGCACAGGGAACTCTATTCGATATCCTGTCCATCATGGAAAAGAACATGAAAAAATGCATATATATTTATAACTGAATCACTTTACTGTACAACAGAAATTAAACACATTGTAAATCAACTATAGTTCAATAAAATTTTTTAAAAAGGGGAAAAAAACGGGACTGATAACATACAAGGTTGGAGTCGGTGGTGGTGGTTATTACGGACAATGTCCCAGGGTAAAGGATTACTGTCTTTAAACTGAAAACTGAAATTCAGGCCAACGCCAATTTGTCACAGATCCTAAAGGAAACCACAGAATCGAAGTATTTAATTAATCTAGATGACAAATTACCTGTGATCTCAAACCAGGCAGGCAGCACCCACGAGCAGGAGGCCCATGTGAGAAACAGAAATAAATGAGAATACTGGTTTCGGGAATTCACCTTATAAACAACATTCTTCTAAATTTACAGCCTAATACTTTGGAGTCTCTTAATGTATTTCCTCATGATCCCTGAAGGAGAGAAAAATTAGGAGTATTCTTTAGGGCCTCTCCCAAGATGTGTTGCCCTGCATGTTTGCTATTACCAAATACATCCATTAAAATGAAGTAGCTGACACCACAGTCACCCTCTGGAGATGTAGATAAAAAACATTAATCTGAGGTTAACCCAACAACCCCATACATACATGATGTATCATACAGAAAAGTAAACAACCATGTGATTATTCATCTGACAGAAACCCTGTAGCCTCTTTAGGGAAAAAGATAAAGGGAAAAAAAAAAGGACTATTCTGAAACATTTTTTTTAACATCTTTATTGGAGTATAATTGCTTTACAATGGTGTGTTAGTTTCTGCTCTATAACAAAGTGAATCAGCTATACATATACATATATCCCCATATCTCCTCCCTCTTGCGTCTCCCTCCCTCCCACCCTCCCTATCCCACCCCTCTAGGTGGTCACAAAGCACCGAGCTGATCTCCCTGTGCTATGCGGCTGCTTCCCACTAGCTATCTATTTTACGTTTGGTAGTGTATCTATGTCCATGCCACTCTCTCACTTCGTCCCAGCTTACCCTTCCCCCTCCCCGTGTCCTCAAGTCCATTGTCTATGTCTGCGTCTTTATTCCTGTCCTGCACCTAGGTTCTTCAGAACCTTTTTTCTTAGATTCCATATATATGTGTTAGCATACGGTATTTGTTTTTCTCTTACTGACTTACTTCACTCTGTATGACAGACTCTAGGTCCATCCACCTCACTACAAATAATTTCTTTTCTTTTTAGGGCTGAGTAATATTCCATTGTATATATGTGCCACATCTGCTTTATCCATTCGTCTGATGATGGACACTTAGGTTGCTTCCATGTCCTGGCTATTATAAACAGAGCTGCAATGAACATTGTGGTACATGACTCTTTTTGAATTATGGTTTTCTCAGGGTATATGCCCAGTAGTGGGATTGCTGGGTCATATGGTAATTCTATTTTCAGTGAAACATTCATTTTAAATAAAATCTTACAGGCATCTAACTTATATGTAGGCTTTGTAATCATACATATATATGTGTGTGTGTGTGTATTTGAAACGTCTTCCCCTGGAAAATCACCATTCTTTAAGGAAAGATCCTTCCTAGAATATATACCCCCTCCCCACCTGCCAAAAAAATCATGTTCAAGTGAAAAGATGATCATTTCCTTTCTTGCATTGTGAAGCACCTCTGAAGAGCGTGGAGAATTTGCAAAAACGGGAAAGAGCTGCTCTCAGAAAACCCAATCGCCTTTAAAGCAATGATACAATGCCAGATGTTAAAATTTCTCTGAGCATCTCCAGAGAAGCGAAAGCAATTAGGCGTTATCCTTGATTTTTTTCTGTTCAGAATCTCATTACCAAAGACAGCAGACGTGTTGGTGATGATGTACATAGAGCAGGTGGCATTTTGCCACTGCGAAAATAAAGTGTGGGCCGAATTTTACTATAAGTTTCCTTGAGGGAGAGAGGGAGGGAGGGAGGGGCAGGGGGGAGAGAGGTAGAGAATGCTAAGTATATAAAGTAAACCTCATTAATTACATTATTTTGAAATGTTATTTCTCAGTCACTAGAACAATGAAGCATTTGTAAGCCTGTTCCAGGTAAAATGATAAACACTGCTGTACTGACCTCCTATGGTGTGGCCACAAGACAGTACAGCAAGAACATCCAATGTCAACTGTCCCCCTGGCACTGGGGAATGTGAAATAGCATGGGCACTGCCCATGACATACATCCTCAAACCCAAACTTGGGACTCAGGGACAGCAGTTCAGCTGCTTCCTAAATAGCAAAAGACCTCGGCCGTGCCGTGAGTTCCTTAGACTTAGACTAGAACTACGCCACTGGTTCTCCTGGGTATCCACCTTGCAGACAACAGATCATGGGGCTTAGCCTCCGTAATCACGTGAGCCAATTATAATAAATCTTTTTGTCTATATCTCATTGGTTTAGTTTCTCTGCAGAGCCCTTTCTGACACTCCACCCTTTCCCATACAACACCTCCTTAACCATCTCCAACCCCAGACTCCCCCGAAGGGTCTCTGAACATTACTGATGACCCCTGACCACTTCCAGCTCTGAAATCCAGACACTAAGGAAACACACGTGCAAAAGAGTAATGGTCAATACACAGCACTTCACACAAGCCTGTCCTGTTGACCGATTAGATGCTACTGGTCTTGAATTAATATTGCAACTGACCACCCTCCTTCTCACCTGCCTTTGTAAATGAATTAATGGCAGACACTGGCAATGCCAAGCAAGCATATTTGAAATTTCACCCTTAAGTCTGCTCACTTAGAGGGAGGCACCCTCTAAAATAATCCCACTATCGTGTCTAAATACAGAACATAACATCTCTCTGAAATCGATGGATCATAGACCTCTCTGGAAAATGGCGTAACTCAGAGGAGATGGTTCAGTGGTGTCATGAAACAGAGCAGAGGTAATTTGTATCCACATGGGCCCCATTTTCTTGCTGTAGCTTTGATTTTCTACCTGATTCCTGACACCTTTTGCTTTTCTTTTTTCTTTTTTTTAAATTTTTTGTTCTCACTGAGCGACACGCAGGATCTTAGTTCCCTGACCGGGGATGGAACCCGCGGCCCCTGCAGTGGAAGTGCGGAGTCTGAACCGCTGGACCACCAGGGAAGTCCCCCGACACTTTGATTTAAATAAGCCGAGATATGGGAACATATGTATATGTAAAACTGATTCACTTTGTTATAAAGATAAACTAACACACCACTGTAAAGCAATTATACTCCAATAAAGATGTTAAAAAAAAAATCAGATGTTCCGACACCGACACATATTCAAATTAAATTAAAATTTGTTTGCACCTTGTAATAAACAATTTTAGGAAGGAAACCATGGCTAGTCACTCTGAAATTGAGAAGATGTTCATCTAGCTGCTAGATGATAAGGACATATGAAATGATAGATAAATGATAGATTTGATATGATAGATTTGATAGATATTTGATAGATATGATATCATTTGAAATGATAGATATCATATGTCCTAGATAAGGACATATGAAATGATAAAGCATGCACGTTCATTCCATACAGATCTGCTTAGAATAAAAGCCAAAGGTTAAACTCTGTGGAAATTCAGCAAACATTGATGCACTTGTTCAAAAAAAAAAAATCACCGAGCACTTACTGTGGAACACAGAAAATATTCTTGAGCAGGCAGAGCGAAGAATAAAAATGTCTGCCAAAGAACGGGGGTGGGGGGTGGGGGTGGGGACAGAACAAAGAGAAAACAATGTGGTGAACTGGAGAAATCTAACAGAAGCACGTGTTTGGAGGAGCACAGAAAGGGCTGATTAAACTGCTCTCCTGGAATTTCTTCTGAGGGGAGAGAACAGTGGGAACGCAGAAACTTAAAGACACCTGAACACCTTTCAAATTAAGGAGACTTAAAAATGAGATGCAAAGTGTCACTTGATGCCTGTCCCCTTTCTCCTCTAACCTGGTTGCCATATAATCAGCACAGACCCTGTGCCGGCCTTTGCTGTAGATTCTTCACACACACACAGGATATAAATAATTTGTTTGGCCTTTGTCCCAGGTTCCTGACAAAGAAAACCCTTGGAATTTCCCACGTGATAGGAGTGTCTTTGTCATGCTGATGAATGCCTCTTGCTGGGGCCCCCAGTGGCTTCAGGAAGGAGGCTGCTCACCAGAAAGACCAACTTTGTGATTAGATGCTGGGACTTTAAACCTCTCTACCCGCAGGGACAAAAGGTGGGTGGAGACTGAGTTCAGTCATGTTGAATCATGTTGAATCGTTGAATGGTGCCCACCAGATAAAACCTCGGTAAGGGTTCCGGACACTGGTGCTCAGAGAGCCTCCCGGCTTGTAAACACTTTGCCATGCTGGGAGGGTGAGGGCTCTGATTCCATGGGGAGAGGCTCAGAAGCTCGGGGCTCCTGCCCAGACCGCAGCCTGTGTGCATTCTTTGTAATAAGACTGTAATTGAAGTATGGTACTTTCCTGAGTGCTGTAAGCCATTCTAGTGAATATCAGAACCAGGGAGCCCCTGAATTTATAGCGAATCGGTCCAAAGCGCAGGTGGCCTGGGGACCCACATAGTGTGGCCGGCGTCTGAAGTAAGGACAGTCTCTTTGGGGGTCTTATGGGGTCTGCACTGATGCCGGTGGTCACAGCCGGACTTGAACTGCAGTACACACAGCTGGGACTGGAACACAATAACACATATTAACACATTACTCTCTTCACCTTGACAGGTGGACTCTGCTACGAGTCCCATTTTGCAGATCAGGAAACCGAGGCACAGGGTTAATTCTTCAGCTCAAGGTCGAGCCTGGAATTGGAACCCAGGCAGTTCATTTTCAAGCCCACATTCTTACTGTTCTCCTGGTCTGCCTCCTAATCATATGCTTCTGCTTCAGCCAAGCCCTAGGGACATACTAGGTTATCCCCATAACTTCTGATGGAACAAATTATTTCAGTGGTGTGCGGTCTATTGCCACACTGTTCAACCCTCAAGAGAGAAAGCCAAGGAAACAAAAATACAAAGGACACTAAAGTAAAAGGAATAGGCACAAGCACATGGACATCCGTATTGCTGTAAATCGAAGTTATTTTCTTGGAATCTTATATATAGAGAAATATAGCTGATTTGAACCCTGTAGCCGTATTTGCACATGCAGATATTTTCCAATGGGATAAAAGCCCCGACAATCCCATCTCTATTGACTTTAGTAGAGAGACATCGGATGAAAGTTTCATCGTTACACCCTCCACTTCTCCTGCAGCTGGCGCATAACTGACATCTCTGTGGAGGAGCCCAGTTTTTGATCTGCCCACAGGGCTTTTTAGGGTCCAAGTCTCCCAGGCTGTCCCTGCCCTGGTGACTTAACTAGTCCCTGATATATTCACGTGCCACAAAAAGCAAGGCATGTGCGTAAAATCTGAAATGCTGCAAGAATGGAGAGTTTCTAATTAGTTTATTAAAGTGGGAGTTTTACCTGTATATGGGGCTCATTTTTCTCACTATTACCATTTTCCCCAAAATGCCTTGTAAAGAAATTCCATGATGTTACATAGCAACACCTTACATTACACAATCCTGTATGTCACTGAGGTTATCTACTGTTAAAAATCAAAATCATGATATTTGAAATGCTCACCTATGACAATTTCAGGAAACACTCATGGTTTGAAATTCTGCCACTAATGGGTTGAGAGTCTTGCCTTAGAAAGTCATTCCCTGGGGAGGACTTCCCTGGTGTTCCAGTGGCTAAGACTCTGCGGGTTCGATCCCTGGTCAGGGAACTAGACCCCACATGCCGCAACTAAGACCCGGCACAGCCAAATAAATAAATAAATATTTAGGGGAAAACCAAAATATTTAGGGGGGGAGAAAAAAAGAAAGAAAGAAAAAGAAAAGAAACTCGTTCTTTGGGATGTCTTGGTTTGAGTTCCACCCAGGGATCAGACCCCAAGGCAAGAGTGGGGTGCACAGAGTTTATTCACAAGATGATTCCAGGAAGTACACGTGAGGAAGCAGAAAGTGAGGTGGAACAGACGAGCAAAGAGGAGGGATTAATAGGCACTGACTGTGGCCGGCGAGCGGGGCTGAGTCATTCTGGGACAAGTCCACCAGAGGAAAGGTTATGATTTTTGGAAACATCACCCCCAGGCCAGGAGCGGACGCTGAAGCATTTGCCCTCCGGGTCCGTCCACCCAGCCCCCAGCTGTCAGCCTGCTGAGAACCACCCACTACACCCGCCTCTGAACTCAGGGAGGCCCAGGACACGAGGGCAGGGCATCCGCAGCACCTACCCGGTGGGCTTCAGGCACGACGCTGGAAGTGATCCCTGGCCCGTCGATTTGGGGTCCCGATTTTCAGACGCTCAGAATGCTAAAGAAAAGTCTGTCCTTCTGAGGGTGCTTCTGCAGCACCGTCCAGATGAGGAAGACCCCAAGTTTATGCTCCTGTCCCCGCCCCCAGCGTTCTCCCTGCTCATCTCTCCTGCTACAATGGGAAGGCCAGGAGGTGGGCACCATGTTGCCTGGCAGGCAACACGCCTCATCCACAGGAAGCACACAGTTGTTATTTTGTAAAACAAATGTGTAAATGAATGAATGAATGGTCTCCTAAGTACCTAACTCAAGGGAACAGTAGAACAGGTGCTGAAATTCCGAAAGATTCTCCGTTTATATGCAATAGTCTGGAAGGAGAGATGAATGAGTTTTCCAACCACTTTTTTTCCATGTCACTTTAGAATTGGACAGCACATAAAATGAGTCATTCAAGTGGTTCATGCAAAGAACCACTAAAAGATACTGAGTGTTTCCCATGATTCCTTACTAACTTCTGAATTCCTTTTGAATAATTTGCTGTACATTCTTTCTACGAAAAGGACCACGCATCAGAATTTCTTGAGGGTCAATTTTGAGGGTATATAGGCAAGAAGCACAGCCATCCTATATTTTAGACACATTGGGGTGATTTTCAGAGGGTTTGTCCCATGATCAGATTTAGAGTTTGGAATTTCAAATATTTATAATCTGTATTGCCAAGTCCACTTGCGAAGGTCAGAAGATGGCATGATGGTCACTTACAATATTAGTTCAAGACTATTGCTGTCCAAGAAAATATAATGAAAGCTACAAATATAAGCCCCATAGTGATAGTACCTTTTCCAGGAGATCCATTTAAAAAAATAGAAAGAAAACAGGTGAAGCTACATTTATTAACACATTTTCTATGAACCAATATATCCCATATATGATCCTTTCAATATGTAAATATTTTGGAAATTATTGAGATACTTTACATTTTCTTCTTTTGTACTGAGTCATTGAAATCTTCTGTGCGTGTTTAGCACTTAGAGCACATCTCCATTCGGACTGGACACACTGCAAGTACAATAGCCATGTGTTGTGAGTGTCTGCCACACTGGATTAGAGTGCAAAGCTAGCTCATCTCGTGGTGGACCGTGATGGATGGTGGAGTGGACACTGGTCGATAGGGTTCAGGACAGAGAAGGGAAGACCTTCCACAGATGGTCCTTAGGTTGTAAATT